>NW_020664417.1:62688769-62701043 GCF_002925995.2 Terrapene triunguis | reverse complement strand
ATTCTACGCATCCGATGAAGTGGGCTGTAGCCCACGAAAGCTTATGCTCAAATAAATTTGTTAGTCTCTAAGGTGCCACAAATACTCCTGTTCTTTTTGCGGATACAGACTAACACGGCTGCTACTCTGAAACCTGTCACTTCTAATATCAGTCATTCATTCATCAAACATCTTTACACGTCAAAATTTCTCCCCTCAAAGCCTTCAGCATATTGTCATTAGATGTAAATGCTCATAGCTATACAGAAATTAGAACAAAAGAGTTATTTTTATTTTGATATGTAAAATTTAACTCTGGAACTTCCAGAGACATCAAGAAAATTCACAACTCAGGCTTCACATTCAGTCTAACTCACTCCAACACACCTGGGAACATTCAGCTTCTGTACAGAACTACAAAACCTTCAAAGATAAAGCATTCCAAGGCCTTTAGATCTCATGTCTTAGAAGAGAGTTTTTGAAGTTCCTGCAATGTGTCCCTTTGTATGCCCAAGAAGGGCTATTAAGTCACATTACCCAATATAGTTTTTCAAGTTATTAGTTTAATAATGTTTGTATTTGTATATTAAAGTACAGCATTCAGACAACAAAGCAAGATAAAGTACAAGCTCAGTCCATGCTTAGTGTTCAACCAAAGGTAGAAAATGTAGATTAATTCCATGATGCTGCTTCTGTGGAAGGAGGTGGAATTACACAGATACTCGCATTGGGAAATTAAGCCAGAGCCAACCTTGCTTAGGTATGGACTCTATATTTTACCAAAAATCCTAGGCAAATCACTCATGTTGTAAATTATTTTTCTTTCAGAGATATGTTGTGCTTATTTGCAACCTTCTGACATCCTACAGCAGGGGTAGGCAACCTATGGCACACGTGCCGAAGGTGGCACGTAAGCTGATTTTCAGTGGCACTCACACTGCCCGGGTCCTTGCCACTGGTCCAGGGGGCTCTGCATTTTAATTTAATTTTAAATGAAGCTTCTTAAACATTTTAAAAACCTTATTACTTTACATACAACAATAGTTTAGTTATATATTATAGACTTATAGAAAGAGACTTTCTAAAAACATTAAAATGTATTACTGGCACGCAAAACCTTAAATTAGAGTGAATAAATGAAGACTCGGCACACCACTTCTGAAAGGTTGCCGACCCCTATCCTATAGTTTTCTCAAGATGTATGACATTATATCAAATCTGTTAACTAGGGGTTATGTCTACACTGCAATTAAAAACCCACTGATGGCCCATGCCAGCTGACTTGGGCTCGCAGGGCTCAGGCTAAGGGGCTGTTTAATTGAGGCATAGACATTTGGGCTTAGGCTGCAGCCTGAGCTCTGGGACCCTCCACATCACAAGGTCCTAGAGTCTGGCCTCTGCTAGCATTAATATTGCCTTTATCCCTTCTTTCATCTCTCAGATACTGCTGCTCTTCTTTCACAGAGCCATCATTAGCCTCCAGTCACTGTCCATTCTTTTGGCAGTTCAAGGAAGTTCAAGATGGGACAGAATGGTTCCCCTCCTGCAAGGTCCAAAGCAGCTCTAATGTTTGCAGTAGTTTATTGAGTGATCAAGTTTCTTTCTCACAGAACACTTGTTTAGTATTATGTGACAGATTTCATATTTGGCACCATAACTGTGTTCTCTGTACTCTTGAGCGCCAGGCTGTCCCATCAATGACCCACCCACCTATGTTTGTTTGAATGGAGGATTTGCAACCCTCTAATAAAATAGAACGAGAATTACTGGTCAAGTTGATGTATATAGTACTTTGAAGCTGTATAACTATGGATTCAGATTCTCTCAGAATAAACCCTCTTTGCAACAAAGATCAAATCTGTTTTTGTTTTTTTTAATACAGACTATACAAAACCAGAGATTAAATACTATATTTTCTTTATTTTTCCAAGTCTCTCATACTGTAACTTGATAAATCTACCACTGTAATGCAAGTCTGATTACTTAAAGCACTTGCCATCAGCTTGTTTTTTACTAAACATAAAATATCCTTTAAACAATGCTTTAATGTTCTTTCATTCATTGGCAAAGAATTCTATTTTATGTCTGCTTTTCAAACTGTGTATAGTTTTAGTCCAATGGATCTTCTGGTGTGTCCTTTCAGGGTTCTTCGTTGCAACAATCAATATTTACAATTGATTAAGCTGAGTACACCTGAAGTAGCAGTTTGTCCCTCTGTATAGTTCAGAGATTTGTATTACCACACTGGTAATACAAGCATGGAAATAAAGTTGTTTGGTAAAATTTTACAAGATATTATTTAAGAAAACTGCCTCTTGATAGTCTGATGTAATTAGCATTAAAACTAAAGATGATCAAACTGCAGCCTGCTGATATTCTTCATACAGCTCCCCTCCTACAGGCCTGATGAACAGTATTGATACAGGTTTCAGAGTAGCAGCCGTGTTAGTAAAACTATTTCCCCATGCTTATTTCCCCACCCAGTTCCTCATATCTCCTTGTCAATTGCCGGAAATGGGCCATTTTCATTACCACTGCAAACAGTTCTTTTTCTCTCCTGCTGATAAAAAGCTCACCTTAACTGATCACTCTCCTTATAGTGTGTATGGTAACACCCATTGTTTCATGTTCTGTGTGTGTGTGTGTGTGTGTGTGTATATATCTTCCTACTGTATTTTCCACTATGTGCATCCGATGAAGTGGGCTGTAGCCCACGAAAACTTATGCTCAAATAAATTTGTTAGTCTCTAAGGTGCCACAAGTACTCCTGTTCTTTTTTTTAGTATTGATACAGTTCAGCCAAATTCAGCTCCTCCTATCAGAGGAAGTACTGTTTTTCAAATGTGGCCACGAGCAACTTTTCTTGCGACCACAACAGCCTCCTCGTTGGTGATTGGGGAGGGAGAAGCAAAGCAGCAGCCCCGCCTCCTAAATGAGCCACCTTGGTGTTGGTTGCTGGGGCCACCAGCAGAGGTCAGTCCCTTGTCCTAGCTAGCTGGGAGGCTGTGAAAAGTTATATTAACAAACATACAAATATCACTTTTCACGAAGACTTGCTAGTTAATTATATAAATTACTATGATTTGGACACGTATATGCGCATATTTATTTGTTTTTCCTGAAGTTAATTACCGTAATTTTTTAGGAAAAAGTATCAGAGCAGCCACCAGCAAGAGTGGCCATAGACTAACTTAGATATCAGATGCAAAGCCTCTACCTAGTTCAGTTTCTTCCCCAAGCCCTACTTATTTCTGAATTCAGTGCCATAGTGGTAAAGGTGTCTGCCCAAAATTTTCAACCAGGGCTTTACTGCAGGACTCCTGTGAAAGAAATATAGCCTCCAGCTGCTGCCCTCCAAGCAAGGTCTATGTTCTGTTAGAAGCAATCATAACTAGCTATGCATCAATGTATAGCCCACACATCACTGACTACTTCAAAGTCCCTAGAATGATTCTACAGATTCTAAGAAGTGGATGAACATGAGCTGTGTTTTCTGTTCTTTTCAGTTCAGATATGTAGAGCCTGGTCTACAATTAAAACTTAGCAACATCGCTCAAGGGTGTGAAAAATTCATTAGAAGTACTTAAGCCAATTTATGCCCCAGTATAGACACCACTAGGTTAATGGAAGGATTCTTCTGTCTGCCTAGCTACAGCCCCTCAAGGGGATAGATTTACTACAGCGATGGATAAACCCCTTCTGTCACTGTAGAAAGCATATATACTACAGGTTTCAGAGTAGCAGCCGTGCTATATACTACAGCAGCACAGTTGCAGAACTCCTGCTGCTGAAGCACAGCCGTAACCTCAGTCAGCCAAACAGCCCAAGTTAGAGCTGGTGAACTACATACTCAGGTTTTTGTTCACTTCCCCCGTAAGTCTTAGTAAGCCAAGAAAATATAATGCAGTTTCTTTTCTTATGTTATCTCAGATATTTAACTACAGACATCTCAGAACACAAGATTTCATCCCCTTGAAGTTGTTTATTAGAAAGGCTGCTTCCAAAAACTTAGTTTGTAACCTTTTAAAACACTATAGTTATTTAAGATTCAAACTTTATTTTTGGCTGTGAGTTAACATTTTACATTTTTATTTTTCCCTCTCCTTCCTCGTGCTCAGGGGTGCCACATCATTAGCATTGATTTTAATTTATGTCCTGTGTTAGCAGTTTAAAAATAAGAACTTGGAAAACATTGCAAATATGTAATATCCTTCCTTAATAACTTGAAAGGGAACAATAACTGGGCCATGAGAAGAAAAACAAATACTAAGACTCCCACCTAAGTAAGAGAATTTCATTTAAACTGAAGAAGTCTCAGATCTATAATGCTGACTCACCACCCTTTGAAAAAAGATAGTGGTACATTTTATTGGAATCTATTTTCAGTAGAGGCTGAAAAACCATGGTGGCCTGCATATCCAGAGAACGACTATGAAACGTCAACACTGAAAGAAATGTTAAAGTCCAGTTGTGGAGAAGAGTGAACACTCAAATTCCAAACTGCACAGAAAGGGACAAAAAAATTGTATATATTTATATATCTAAAAATGCACCTACCCTTTTGTCTCTCAAGTTAACAAAGTGGCATTAGGTGCCAGAACAGATAGAAAGTGGCTCACAAATAGAGCAGTAGCAGGAAACCCAGACCCCTAATTCTGCCCTCCATCCAAGCAAGAAAGCCTCCCTCAGAACGATGACACCAATGCTCCTGCTCTGCTCCACTTTCTTGGTAACCCCAGAAACAGTTAAAAAAGGATCAAGAAGCAATCACTTGAAGGAGCTTCTCCCGTCCAGGGTAAGGAAAAAACTGTTTAAAAAAAAAAGAAAAGAAAAAAAGAGAGTGAAAAGGTACCAAAAACTTAATTCATTGACTCATGTGGTTGAAAATGAAACTTGAGGACAAGAATCAGGAAGAACCCAGGTTTTGTTATTTAGCTATCATTTCTATTGTAGCAGCGGCTAGAAGCCCCATTCATTGACCAGGACCCCCTTGCACTAGGTCCTGTACAAACACAAACAAAGATCAGTTGTAAACGTTTTGGGACAGGGACTAATTATTCACAATTTTTGTAATTTAGTCTGAGCTTTTTTCTCGAACACCAGTTTACACAAAGTCTACATGCAAAACTGTACTGGATTAACAAAAGGTGGTATTTTAAACTGATTTAGCAAAACTTGTCCAAAACTCTCTTTAGACACACTGAAGATTTAAAACCAATTCATATCACTCAAGCTTTCAATGGTAAAGTTACAGATACAAGCTAAGGTGGCAAACAATTTTAAATCATTGTGTCACCACAGAGGGATTTGCACAGGCTTAATTAAAATCAGTTTAAAAACCTATTTTAGTTAAACCAGCACAGCTTCTGTACATAGACAAGCCCTGTATTTCAACAATCTGTTTTAGGGTATGTCTACATTTAAAATGCTACAGTGGCACAGCTGTAGCAGTTCAGTGTAGACACTCACTACAGAAACAGGAGGGGTTCTCCCCTCACTGCAGTTAATCCACCTCCACCGCGGACCTAGCACTGTCCACACAAGGGGTTACATTGGCACAGCTATTAATTTTTCACACCCCTGACATGTGTAGCTATGCCAACTTTAGTTTTCCGTGTAGACCAGCCCTTACACTATAGATAGGGCCCTATCAAATTCACGATCATCATGGACCATGAAATCTGGCTATTGTAGGGGAGGGACAGTGCTGGGGGCACCCTAGCCATGGGCTCCTACTTTGGGCCAAGCTCCAGCTGCTAATCCCAGCCCAGACTGGGGAGGGACAGGACTTCCTTTTCCCTTGCAGGAGCCACTCCGGGACCTGGGTCAGACCCACCTCTGGGAACCTCCCCCAGCTGTAGGAAGCTCCATGGTAGCTGGCTGGGACAGGCCACAACCCAGGCAGAGAGGCTGCAGCCCCAGCTGTCAGCACCCCTCACCCCAACCCAGGAGGAGAGCCTGCCAGGAAAACCCAAACGTAGGGTAACCTGCTCCCCCATACCCTGCAATCCTCACTTCATGCTGCTACTGACAGTGGTGCTGGCTTTAGAGCTTGGAGCCCAGCCAGCAGCCACTGTTCTCCAGTTGCCCAGCTCTGAAGGCAGCGCCCCCACCAGCAGCAGCACAGAAGTAAAGGTAGCGATCCCACGACCCCCCCTACAGTAGCCTTTCCCATGACCCCCTTTTGGGTCGGGACCCCCATGGTTACAATACCCTGAAATTTCAGATGTAAACATGTGAAACCATGAAATTGACTATTTTAAAAATCCTGTGACCATGAAATTGTCCAAAATGGACAGTGACTTTGGTAGGGCCTTAACTATAGAGGATAGTTGTCACTATCATTTCTGATACTCAGCTGAAAACTGAAATTTAAGCACAGTGGTAATTTTCTCCACACTTCCCTGAGATTGACATCCAGTGGGTGTCAGATGTGAAGAAGTGTAGCTGAGCAGCTGTCTTTTTAGAAAAGGGGAAGGGAAGAATTTCATCATAAACCCAGAAAGGAAGTGAGTCTGACTTCCCCAATCTCTTATGAGTTACCTGTCCCAACGTTTTACAAGTCCAGTTTACAGAAACAAGGTCCTGCCCATCTGATGATCCTTGGCACTAACTGATTTTTAAAAAGAATATGTTACTAAACTTTCCTCCCACTCAGGTACGCCACTCCACAAATTCACCAGCATAATTATCTTCAAGCTCAACAGAACTAAACCTGAATAGACATTTACTGTCCATACATTAAATGTCTGTACATGCTCACAATTCCAGTCTTCTGGCTAATTAAACAAATCTGTATAAATGCCAGTTTCTCTCCATGAAGCTATAGCACATAACCTGCACAGCAATTATAGCATGCACAAACCTGTATTGCATATACCAACATAGATATGTGACAAAGGTTAATGTAAGTCTTACTCAGTAGTATTTTACATAAACATGAATGAAAACTGAGAGAAGAAAGGCTATGTTGGGAGTGGGGGGTGGAATTCCCTCTTTTTCTTACAACCTCCTCCCCCCACACACACCAGAAAAAAATAATTAGTTCCCTTGGCAGAAGACCTGAGTCAATACAAGTTAGTAACTCCAGAAGATGAGCCTGTTTTAATGAAAATTTGGGATTGACAGATAAGAGTCAACTTTGCCAACACCTGGATATGACGCTAAAAGTTAGTGTGTGCTCCAAGGCTTTGTCTACGCTATGATCTTTCAGACCCACAGCGTGCATCTACACTGCAGCTGGGAGCGAGTCTCAGGTAGATGGGGCTGATTTTTTTATATGCCACCCCAAGAATTCACCAACTGTCTTCAAACTCAACAGAACTAAATTTGAGTCAGGCCCAACTGCCCACTAAAGCTTGAGAGCATAGGCGGCGGGTATCATCCCCAAACAGCCAGGCGTGGCCCTGCCCACACTCTGCCCCCAGGCTCCCCCTTCTGCTTCCACTCAGCACAGCTCCAGGATGGGGCTGGGCTGCCTGCCCTCCCAACACTCCGTGGCTGGGGCCCCGCCACCCGCCCTCCCAGCGCTCCGGGGGAGGCTGGGGGCACTAGCCTAAGACAGGGGCCTGCAGCTGCGGTGGGAGTGACTCTGGGCTCCGTTAGGGGCGGGGGCACGTGACGCGGAAGCGGGGGGATGGGGGCTAGCCTCCCCCAACTGGCGGTTCACGCACCGCCCATGCGTGAGAGGCTGAACCACAACATCCACATTGTTATTTTTTGCATGCTAACTTGAGCTCCACTAGTGTGAGTTGATTTACCTGGGCTGGGAGGTTTGCTCCTAACTACAGTGTAGACCAGGGGTCAGCAACCTGCGGCACGCGAGCTGATTTACTGTGGCAGGCTGCTGCTGGCCTGGGGTCCCAGGCGCTGGTCCGCTCAGCCCGCTGCTAGTCTGGGGTTCCATCCGCCGGCCACCGTAAATGTAAAATGTATTACTGGCACGCGAAACTTTAAATTACCGCGAATAAATAAAGACTTGGCACACCAGTTCTGAAAGGCTGCCGACCCCTGGTGTAGACATACCTTTAGGTGCAGCTCCTCCAGCAGAAGCCATAGTGCAGATAAAGCTAGGCTGTTTTTACCACTATATCCCCCACCCCAGCTGCACCATTTGGGAAAGATAGATCTGCAAAATCACACTGTAAAAAGCCTTGGAGCAATGCTTAATATCATACCCACGTGTTTGCTTAGGTTAACCCTTCCCTAGTAAACTCAAAATTTCAAATTAAACAAGCCAATCCTTTGGATTTACCAACTCCATTCCACAAGACTATTTAAAAAGATAGTTAATTTAAAAGTCACACTATAAACAAGTATCTTTACCTAGAATTCTGGACACAACCTTAAAAATTAATGAATTTTTTAAAACCAAATTTACATGTCACTAATTATGCTCCAATTACTTTCTGCATTTCTTATCTTGGACAATAAAAAGCAATGAAGTCAGTTTCCACTTTTAGTTTATTAGTACTGCAATGTTTGGGTTAAAATCCATGTAGAGGAATGTTGGTTTAAAAACAACAGTTTTCATTGAAATTTCTTTGCAATGTGAATTATCTACAGGGTTCTCATGAATTATAAAAATTCAATTACTAAAGTTTAAATTTTGAACCAAATTTAAGTTGACAGCATCTCTTCAAATAGATGCAATCTTCTGTTTCAGGGACCACTTTATCTCCCTCAAGCAGCAACAGGAAGCCTTTGAAGAGAAGTCATCTACCTGGAATGTATGTAACTGACTTAATTTTGGACTCAAGTTTAAAACAGACATGCCAAATTCATATAAGAAATGCAAAAAACAAGCCATGAAACCAATATTTTAGAGGTTTGTTTTAGCAAAAATTGGGCCACTTGCACCATGAGGTGAACTTGAAAAGCCAAGAACTTTATTACTACAGCTTTGAAACATTGCAGGGACCTCAGTACCCCCAGCTGTGCCTCTAGTTATGGGATATTACACAAGAAGCTGTACCAAATTGAACTCTCATTCACAGGGGGGGGAGGAGCGAGAGGGGAGCTTTTCCAACTATCAGAAAAGTAAGACCGCCTAGAGAAAGGACAACTGCTCGGGGAGGAAATACCAAGACCGAGCTCTGCTTCTCCTCTTCCACCTCGGAGACTACATAATACAACTCAACTCCTCAAAAAGTGCCTGTGGCCCCAGCCTGCCGCTCTCACCTCGGGCAGAGGTTAGGAGACTCCGGAGGCAGCGCCTGCTCCCAGTAACAAGCGGCTGCACTGGGCTAGCTACCCGGAAGGACCCGGGTCACCCCCAGAGCTCCGGCTGCCTCTGTTCCCCCCCAGGGTGTGCCCAGGCAAGGCAGGTAGTGGCGAGTGAGCCGGCCCCCGGGGAAGTCGGAGCGCAGTAAGAGGGAGAAGGAAGCAAGGTAGAGGCAGAGGGATAGAGGAGGGCGCTGCGCTAGGGGACGCCGGGGTGGGACGGGGAGCCGGGGGAAGTAACGAGGAGGGGCCCGGGAGATCGCTGGGCTAGGACGGGGATTGAGCGAGGCTCTGGGGCGGCCCGTGGGGGATGCCCACCCGCTCAGGGGGAGGGGCGGCGGGGGACAAGCGGAACGGACCCCCGGGGCCACACACAGCGGGGTGCTCGGCGGGACTCAGGCGTGCAGCACAGGGAGGCCGCAGCCGGGGGAGGCGAAAGCAGGCGCGGTGAGTGGCCCTGCGGCGGGCGGGGGAGAGTCGGGGGTCGGGAAGCGGGTGCTCGGGGGGCAGCGGCTCCAGTCCCGGCCCAACGAAACTCCTACGCGGCGCAAGGAAACAACGGAGTCACCCACCGAGGTCGGAGTGGTTCCCCTGGGCGGCCGCCGCGCCCCGCATCGGGGGAGCCGGGGAGACCCCGGCCGCCACCGCCGATCCCCACGGAGGCATCCCTGATCCCAGCTGCTGCAGCTCGCGCTGCACAGCCTTTGCCTTCCAGCCCGCCCCGCCTAGGGGCCGCGTCGCTCCCTCGCAGCACTGAGCATGCCCGGGAGCAGCTGAGCCCCGCCCCGCCCCGCCCCGCCGGCCTCCTGGGGCTGCCCAGGGAGCGGGCAGGGAGGGAAGGGGCAAAGCCTGGGGTAAATGATGCGGGGGCGGGGGGGAAGTGCAGAGAGAGGGGCCACTCTAGGGGCTTGTTCCCCTGCTGGAAGGGCGCCTCTCTGAGCCCTCCGGCGGGTCACGGGTTTATACCCTGTGATCCAGCCTCACGCCTACCTAATCTCGCTCAGAAAGCAAAAGTAGCTGCCGGCTGGGGAGTTGATATAGTGACTCTCCCAGTGCCATCACTGCAAAGAAGCAAATGTAATAAAATATAAACAGCTATATTCGTCCTGCTCCTGCCAAATGCAGATTGGACACAAAAGGGGGGGAAGCTGGCCGGCCTAAAGCATAAGATGTCAGGTAAAGACAAACGTTTCCCTCTGCTCCTTGTGTGTTTCCCATATTTACACGTAGTAAGGAGTAAATTTGCAAAGATTACCCAAACATTTTGCTATAATTACCCACCACATTTAGAGCCTGAGCCTTCAAGAGGATCAACAGAGAGCTCTTGGAAGTATTGAGCTCTACCTGGCTTGATTGATCTAAACAGAATATTCCTTATCCAGAGCTCTAGCCACATGTACCTGTGGAATCCCTAAAGTCTGGCCTTTTGAATAAAATTTGAAATATGATTGAAAGAAATTTCATTTGCTTTTAATTAATAAAAGGCCTTTTTTTTAAAAGATGACACTGGTTTTTAAGAAAATTGTGTTTGGCTGTAGGCATGAGGAATTTTGCCCACAAAGGAATAAGTTTCAGAATTTGTGTTAGCCCTTTACCCCTCTTGACACCATTTCATTTTTTTGTTATAATTATGGTAAATAGTGGAAGTACTGGAATGAGAGCTTTATAAAAAAACACAAACATTTGGCCAAATCCTGCTTGCTTGCAGTTTATGCCAGTGCTGAATGATTCAATGCAGGCTGATAAGGGGTACCTAAAAGCCCTTCCATCAATCCACTGGAACTATACAGGAACAAAGTTGGGGTGGAGGGGAGTTTGTGTTACAAAGGCAATTACATGCTGGAGGGAGACACAAAATTATGTGTAAGAAATGCTGAAATAGGCAGTTATGAAATAACCTGCACACAGTGAGAGAAAGTTTCTCCCTGCCCACTGTTAATTATAATCTGGCATATGCTTTGAAGCATATATATCTTTTACCATTCAGTTGAGTTGTTATGTTATTGATGTATTTTAAAAACTTCTAACTGTTGTAACTCCTGCTTTTTCCATTATTTTGAGATGGTGGAGCATCACAAATGGCAAGGAGCAGGGCCAAAGAGCTGAGTGTTAGTCTGTTATGGCTTTCCTTTTTACCAGCTCCTCACAGAAAATTGTTGATATACATCAGTTGGCTGAACTTCCTGCTTTGAGGTGATTGTCAAAAATAGGATTTAGAAGTATGTAGACAGTGTGGTTTTGTGGAATGGAGAGGCAAGAGAAAATGGTTTTTATCTGTGGTTTGACTCACTGTATCTTGCACATCATTTATGGGCTGTTTTTAGAGATGCTTAGAACTTGCCGCTCCTGTGTACTTCAGTGGAAGTTGTGGGTGTTTAGCACTTCTGAAAATCTGACTACTCAACTTCTCTGTACCTTCATTTCCTCCATCTGGAAAATGCGGATACACCTACCTTTGACTCTTTGGGGTCCAATCTAGACCAGTGAGGGGCTGTGTCATCCATGCCCTGTAACTGGGGTGCCTCACAATGCCTTGATGCTGTAGCTCCAACATGGACCACTCACAAGCAGCCTTTCAGCATGTAAGCCACACTCTGGCTTCCACCAACCTTAGTTCCACATGCAGGGTGACTTCAACACATCCCCCGTCCTGGAATTCCACCCCCCCGCCCAAAAAAGTGTGTGTTCTGTACTACACTGTGCAGCCCTCTCGTGGCCAGTTTAAGTAACAAAGGTCCGTTGTCCCTGTCAGGGAACAATATACAGCAACTTGGCACCTTAAATGGAGTTACCCACACACTTTGCAACATTGGATTAATTCTGAGTAAAGAACAAAAATTACAAAGTGATAGGTTTTAAATGAGTATAAGAATTAGGGTATTAAAGTCAGAAATGGTTACAAGAAAAATAAAGATAAAATGCTTCCTAGTACTAAAACTTTACAAATTAAGGTTTCAGAGTAGCAGCCGTGTTAGTCTGTATCCGCAAGAAGAACAGGAGTACTTGTGGCACCTTAGAGACTAACAAATTTATTAGAGCATAAGCTTTCGTGGGCTACAACCCACTTCTTCGG
>NW_020664417.1:62592774-62688369 GCF_002925995.2 Terrapene triunguis | reverse complement strand
TGGGCTACAACCCACTTCTTCGGGTTGTAGCCCACGAAAGCTTATGCTCTAATAAATTTGTTAGTCTCTAAGGTGCCACAAGTACTCCTGTTCTTTTTACAAATTAAGATTAGTTTAAGGTAAAATTCTTACCATATGCTTTCAGCTGCATTACTGACCAATCATCAAGTCAGGATCCTTCCCAAAGTCAAAAAGCTGGATTCCTTTGTCTTCTTAGGTGGAAAACAGAGATGGACAGGGAGAGAGAACTTGTGGTGTTTTTGCCCCTTGCTTTTATAGTTCAGTCACCCTTTGAAATGCAGTTCCCTGAGAGGGATACCTAGATAAAGTTCTTTCCAGCTCAGATCAAGGAGTCTTGTGGCAGGGGGAGGGGAGGAGAGTTCATGCTGTTGATTGCCAAAATCAGATTTGTTTGTTCCTGTCCCCTTTCTTTGCAAAAGATAGGTGATGGCCCATCAGTTTTTATGACACCTGGTTGAGGCATCAACTTGCCCTTTATCTTTGAGAAACAGGCTTACCCACCCCCCAGGCTTGTCTGGCAAATACACTTCAGTCTTGATTTCAGCTTATGTTCAGAACTCTACATATAATATTACTACATATATTTTATCATGATATTGACCAGCAAGTTATTAGTTTTCAAATTACACCTTTACCCCGATATAACGCTGTCCTTGGGACCCAAAAAATCTTACCGTGTTATAGGTGAAACCGCGTTATATTGAACTTGCTTTGATCCTCCAGAGTGCGTAGCCCCACCCCCCCCGGAGCACTGCTTTACCGCGTTATATCCGAATTCATGTTATATCGGGTCATGTTATATCGGGGTAGAGGTGTATATTTTACGAGGCATATTTTGTACAAAGATAGTGTGTAGGGTGGAAAACATGGATGTATGCTGTCACACTACCATGATTACTTCTCCGAGTTGGTGTATGACTGTCAATAAATGTTTGTGAATTCTTTGGAGGGAAATTGTATAAGTGAGTGTTAGTAATATTTTATTTAGGGCTGTTCCTTTGTCTTCTCTAACGCAACTGTAGAATCCATTGAAGATGTTAGGCACGCAGCTGTCATATTCATATCTGAAGACAAGAACAAATACTGAACCCTCCTGCCCAGGCCTTTAACAGGATATGTTCAAAGGACTAATTCTAGACACATGAACAGTTGCTGCTCCTTGGTGGCTAATGTGATGGTGCTGGGAGTCGTGAAAATACTACTATTCTTCTACTAAGTAGGAGGAATTTGAAGGGTATTTTTTTAATTTTACCTGGATCCTACATTAAGTAAAGAAATTAAACCCAACCCCTACTATGAGCTTTTTTTTTTTTTTTTTTTAAATGTCACCTCTCACCTGAAGCCAACATACAGGATCAAGGCACCTGCCTTGTGGCAGTCCCCTCCTGAAAGCAGGGTTAATTTGCTTCTCATTTCTCCTTCAGACAATTAGAACAAAGGCGGCGTGTGTGTTTCTTTTTGATAGGCTGAGGAAAGATTCTAATCTCCTGTCTTCCAAGGGGACCCGTGGAAGCAGACTACCCATAATGCATTGCAGTCCAGTTAATTCCCTATCTCCATCCCATTCTCCAGCCCTGAGCCCTCTCCAGGGACTACAGCTTTTTGCACTGGCTGGGAAGGTCCCCTGTACACAGCTAGTTCAGGGTGCCATTTCCATCTCCTTTGAGGTAGCTTTAGGGGGCCAGAGCAGTGTAAGAGGGCCTTGGCATAAAAGAGAATTTAGTATGGAGTAACTATGAGTCAGTGTTGCTGCTGAAGGTAAATCCCCATGGCAGCATAGAATGGGAGAGCACTCCCACCACCATCCCCGCAGGTTTTCAGAGGGTTGGGGTTCTGTGGGTTTGAGGCATGAAGAGGAGAGCATCGAGCAACAGATTACTTTCCTCTGCCTCATACCGTGTATACGGGCAGGTTGTCTGCACAGAAATCTGTCTGAGTTAATAAGTCAACAATATGCAGGTGGTATGTTGCCAGGGAATCTGAACTGGTAGAGAGACGCATGGAGCCATCCAGAATTCTATGCAAACTGGCTTCAGATCAATGGAACACAGGGTGTTGGCACTGTGGCTTACCAGGATCCCTGGGGTTCATAGGGGATTGGATCCCATTGAATTCTAAACCCTTCCTTTTTGGAAGAAATGTTTTTGAAGTTTTCCTGCACTTTCCCCTTGAGTTTCTCCAAAGCAAAGAGCATCTAGTCCTCTACCCATTGTATAGCTGTACTCCTTTAAGACCTAAAACTCTGATCCTACCAGAGTATGACTACATGTAGTCTATTGAAAACCAAGCAAGGTATGTGAGAACATTTAAATTGTAGGATTTAAACCTTATACTTAACCAATACACTACAAACCATTTAATGAGAATGTGAAGCAGTGGGTAAACAAAGCAACTCTCCCCCCTTCAAGATACCAATTGAACAACTACATCTGCACTAGTTATAGGTGACAAATGGGCTTATATATTCATTACAGAGTTCAATGAACTAATTTACAATATATAAATATGGTGAATGATCTACAGAGAAAAACTAATAGTATATTAAGTAGAACAAATATTTGAATATTATATAAGTCATAGAGTATAAGATTCTGTGACGTGATTCATATCTGCGGCAAGTGGATATTTACTAGAGAAAATCTCTAAGTTAGGTAGTTGATAACATGAAGGCTTGGGTATATTTTCCAAAACCAGCCTCTTTATAATCTCTAATTTCATAGCAGTTTGGGAGAATATGTTTTACAAAAATTGGGTAACAGTTGATAAATGTCAAATTGCCCATAATGAAGAACACAAGAATGGCCATACTGGGTCAGACAAAAGGTCCATCTAGCCCAGTATCCTGTCTTCTTCCAACAGTGGCCAAAGCCAGGTGCTTCAGAGGAATGAACAGAACAGTTAATCATCAAGTGATTCATTAATCCATCCCCTGTCACCCATTCCCAGCTTCTGGCTAACAGCCATTGATGGACCTATCCTCCATGAATTTATCTAGTTCTTTTTTTAATGCTGTTATAGTCTTGGCCTTCACAACATCCTCTGGCAAAGAGTTCCACAGGTTGACTGCATTGCATGAAGAAATACTTCCTTTTGTCTGTTTTAAGCCTGCTGCCTATTAAATTTCATTTGGTGTCCCCTAGTTCTTGAGTTATGAAATTAAAATGCACCATGTGGATCAGAGTTGCATTTGAGGTTTCAATATCTTCATTGTGGTTTATTTTGTAATATTTCCATCAAAAAGTCTCATTTACCTAACCTGAATCCAAGATTTTTAATATAAAACTTTGGCCCCTATTATTTAGAATACATCACTAAAGTTAATACATTTACATAGTAACTGTCATCTCAAAGATCTTTACAAATTTAAACAGATGTGTCAACTTTATGTAAGGATCACATCACCAAACATTGTAATGTAGCCACCTCTGAGGTGAGATACAGGAGTGCAGCAACATTTCACAATAGCATAGAAAGGAAGTGAAGAGGAATAGTGTCACATATCAAACCTGTAAGGGGAATTGAGATAGGTAGAATGTAGTTTCCTAAATTACCTTTGCAAAATATACCATGGAAACCTTAGTGACTAAAAGTATTCATGACCATAATTTGGCATCTCATGAAGGTAACATTTATAAATTAAGACTTATAGGAACTGACACAGAATGTGTGTGTATATTCACACACACACATACCCATTCTGGATTGTGTGTGTGTGTGTGTGTGTGTGTGTGTGTGTGTGTGTATCCCTCAACATCTTCTGAAATTTGGGATGAAGGGATAATGGGAATCTTCAGCTGCCCCTTCTCTGACAATCACATCACTCTGTCCCACTCATCCACTGTGCCTAGGATTCATATCTTTCTCATTTTGCATATTCTTTGCAACTGAATCCCAATTTAGATAGTTTTCAAAGAAGTCAAACTCATACATAGGCATAGTTTACAGATTTTTGCACCCCTGCTTCTGAAATTGGCCTTACATATTTACATGATATAAAACCAAGTCAGAGTCTTGTATGAAAGCAGTCATTTTAAATTCATAATGCTGCCAAACACATTACTCTTTTAAAAAATGTTATGCATAAACTTAATTTGTTGAATTTCCCTTTACTCATTTTTGAATACACACAATACAATAGTTTGTTTAAAAACCAACAATGTGATTGTTATAAAACTACTTGCATTTATTTCCATATTACCTTCCTTGAACAATTTGTCCATCTAGTTCAGTTAATGATTTCAGCCGTTTCCAAAGAAATATGCTCCGCCAGCATTGACCCATCAGACCTCTTCCTTCTTCCTCCTCTCAGCTGGTAATCAGCCAATCTGCTTTCTTTTTCAGGTTTTTGGTCATGAAGAAAGGACCATTGTTATGACATTTTAAAAGAATCATGTAGAACAGTAATAAATGCTTATGTTTGAAAATATAACATGCTGGAAAACCATGATTCTGGGAATCATAGCAGAGAGCCAAATTTTTAACAGTTGAACAGTTCAAAACAATCTGTCACAAATAGCAGCCAATATTATATATATTATAAATAAATCTACTGTGCTGCAGTTGACTACATTTAGGGTCTTTATCAGCTGTCCATCATTGTAGTATCCAAGCACTAGCAGCTGCACCTATTCTGATCTCAGAGGCCTATGACATTCTTTATAAACACACATTAACAAGTTTCTCAGTCATGAACAGAAAAATGAAATGTTAAGTACAAAGTTAAGGAACATTTACTTTCTTTTCCATTCTTGTCTGGTTCTAGTGACAAGAATACAATTTGACATATCATTTAGGCTTTCATTGTCATTATCTGAAAAGGAAGCTGTTTCTACACCACATACATCTATAGTTGATGTGTTGAAGTTTGACATGACATTCTTCTTTTATCACAGCTTGTTAAAGGCCCAGTGCTATATTTCCAACAGTTGCTCCTAAATATACTTAGATTTTAATGTTATTCTTTTAACCTTCGGCATTTCAATAATTTGTTATCAGCAACACACTATCACCTTTTTCATCTAAGCCACTATAAACAAAATTATGATGTAAGCTTGGGACCATTTGTTATCCTTATGATCTAACAAAAAGCTAAGGCAACAGAGCTTTATCCAAAACATAGACAAGTGAATGATTAACTTATCTTTTCTCGTTTATGAATGTAATGACAGAGCAGGAAGTAAGTTTGCTTCAAGTTTAACAGCAGGTATATGATGTTTGCAGTTTTGACTCATGCACAGAAGGAATGCAGCTTTATTATGAGCAGACACCCATATTTCTGTAACAAATACCATATAGCATAGGCATTGTAAGATTTTTGGCTTGATTTATAAACAGTCATAATATAATTTGGGGATGTTTAGCTTCATAATAGTCTAGTAAGAGTTTGCATCCAGTTAGGAACTGAAGATCATTCTATAGGTCATTGGAAAAAACAGTTTCTCATAGATATGCAATAAAAAACAGTGGTTGAATCGCTGACATTTGACTTATGTACTATATCAGCCAGACTTATAGATCAAGAGTTCAAGAAGTGGAAAATTGTGTTATATGTCATTGGATAAGTTATCTTCTCTAGATTTGCAATAAAATCTTGGCTTTTCAGATCACCTTGATGTCATGATAATTTAGACATTAATATACACATTCTTCAAATGGATAGCTTCATTAAAAAAAAAAAAAAAAAAAGAGGATTGCCTAAATGGTCTTTGACCTTGCTGATTCTTTCAGTTCTTCGTGTTTTATACAAGAGAGGAAATTAGAAGGGTAAGCATTTTCTCATCTACATGCACTTTGAGGAGGTAGAAAGTTATGAATCTTTTCACAGTTAACATTACTGCTTTGTTCTGCATTTTTCTTTAAATTGTCACTGCTACAGTCAGTTTCTTCAGCTAGTCTTGCTCTCCATTCAAAAAAAAAAAACAACAACAAACAAACAAAAAAAAACATTAACTAACTTTTGCAATGAGAATTTTACTTCAGAAGTTTCGATTTAATTTTGCTTCTCTCTCACACTCACACAAGGTGCTGGTACACTGTATTGATATGTACCACTTCACTTCAAACCCTGGACTTGGCTGTTGTAGTTGTCATAGGGGATGATACAAGTACACTCTTATTTCTAGATTAATGTATTACTACATTTACAACACGAATAAACCAAATTAATTTAATTTAAAATACATTTTCTTACTTTTTGTGGAGTGTAGAGAGGGTTCATCGGGGCTCGTCCCTCTCCGGGGTGGCAGGGAACCACACCACCTCCCTTAGTCCCTGCACCATCCTCTGGGGAATCAATCAGGCCACAGGAGTCCTGGCTCAAGCCGTCCAGCAGGGGCTGAGCAAACACAGGTAACAGTTAGCAGTTAACAAACCCAGGCCCTGGGTCAGGGTGGGGCAGCAAGGAGTTCAAGGCTCAGGCAGGGGCTGAGCAAACACAGGTAAATAGCACACCCAGGCTTCAGGCTCCCAGTGGCCTGGGAGGGGGGAGACTGCCACCCACACATTGGGGGAACGTAGGCCCTCCCACTCTACTGCGTCCCAGCCCGGGGCCCTAGCAGCGGCCAAAGGCCCTTTGCTGTGTCAGTGGGGATCCCGTCCTCAACACACTGACATGGGTTCTGGCTGTGTTGCAGCCAGACTCAGGTCGGCTGCCCCTGGGCTACTTCCCAAGTCCCACTCTGGAGGTACCTGGGTCAAGGTGGTGTCCACAGGGGGGTTGATCACCATTGGATCCTCGGGGTAGCTGGTGAGGGTTAGGCTCAGCGATTTTTCTGGGTAGCTGGCAAAGGGTAGGCTCAGTGACTCTCCCACACACTGGTCCGCGTCGAGTATTGGCCGGTCAGGCCAGTCTCCAAGTCCACCGCTGGTTGCTGGAGTCTCCCCAGCGGGAGCTGGGCCGGAGACATCTGGCTTCGAGTGAGCTCTGGGGTTGGGCTCTTATACTTCCCGTCCGGCCTCTGACAACTGTGGGGGGCAGGCTTGGAGTGCTCTCACTCCACCCATTCTGGTGTCCAGCAGAGCATGTCCCTCTCTGGGGCGCCGGGGAACCACACCGCCTCTCTACATGGAGTAATGGTGTTATTAGCAATTAAAAGTAGAGATTCTGTATGGCTAAAATACTAAACATTCAGAAGCTAATCAGAGATACCCTAATGGAGCTTTATTGTGAATTGACTTTGAGTTGTATTTTATTCTATAAAAAATATACTAAAACCATCACTGTGATATCTGACTGGATTTTAGAGGTTTGGGGTTTTAAAAACAAAACAGGGGACTTGCATCAGCAAGATAAACTTTCCAAACTCATTTGTTTCAACCCCTGGACATAACCAAGAGGGGAAACTCTCACTGCACCAGCCAAGGAGAAGAGAGAGCACTCCATAATAACTACACCAATCCAGGGATATTTTCCCTCTGATTTTAGAGGAGGTAGGGGAGTTGTGGTCCCTCTGCTCTCCCTTACTTTAAACCCATAACATGTCCTCACAACCACAGTGTAGCCCCAAGAGACTGCTATAATTTAGGCAGCCCGCAGGGCTGTCTAAGTTATACCAGGTCCGCTCCAGCTCCCAGAGCAGCTCAGGAATGGGGAGGGTGGGTGCTATGATGGCTTAAAGCCACCTTTGATCCCCCTCCTTCTGGGCTCTTAGATGTGCAGCACAGAATCTCACCCACTGACACATTTGCGATTAGAACTCATGATTTCCTGTCTCCCAATCCTGCATTCACACCACTAGGCAGCAAAGGTTGCTCCAGCAGCTGGCCTGGCTGGCATTAAGTGCTGTGGATTCTGGTAGTTAGCAGCTTTCTGTGGAGTTACCGGTCATGAAAATTATAGATAACCAGCACGTCATAAGCCTTTGATAAAACAATCACAGGTCTCACTCGCTCAGTAGAAACTTACTAGAGCTTCACAGCTAAGTTGTTTGAAGACTCCAGCCACACTGGGCATCCTGCAGCCTAGTGCTGAGCAGGACTTTCCCTGCAATTGCAACTCTGGGGTAAGACAGGCTGGGGCCAGGAACTAGAACTAGAGACTGCTCACGTCAAAAGGGGTAATAACTTTTTATATATAAATATAAATGAGAGATCGTCCATGGTTTTTCCCACAAACAAATCCATCCTTATAACTGGAGCACTGGAGTGAAGTTCCCCTCCTGAAGGCTTTAATGTTACTCCTGAGTCAACCAAATGGAGCTCCTCAAAAGCAGAGACTGGTAAAGGAATATCATACTTTCATTTGAATTAGTCTCAACAGTTTACACTAAGTAGTCTGAACTACTGTTGGACAGAGTGTATCTGTGACTGCAACCTCTCCCTGCCTCCACTTCTGACCCACTGTAGCACAGTACAGCCATGGCTCTGCTTCTGTTTCCTTTTTAGTTCTCCCAGTAGTCCGGTGATGGGCCTATCTTCTTTTAGGGAACCTCTGTCATGTAGCTATCTCAAGTTTTAAAACAAACAAACAAACCAAAAGTGTCTTTCACCCTTATTAGGCTATCCATCCACCCCACTTTCTCACAGAGGAGCTGACCCTCTGGACTTTCTCCATGGAGGTTCAGCTCTGACCAAGCCACTGACGCTCAAAGCTTCTTCCTTTGAGTCCTTCCCCAGTCTGGTTCCTGCTGTCAAACCATCTGCCAGGGAGTTGACCTTTTCTTAGGAACTTCCTACTTCCCTTCCCCCCACCAAATCCATTCAGGACCAGACACAGAAGACAATAGCCCTCCTACACCTCTCCTTCCCAAACAATGCTCTCCCAGCTCTTTATGGAAATCATCCAGCTCCTCCCCAGCTGGGTCTGATAATTAATCCAGCCACCTGATCTCCAGCCAATCAGGATCAGCTTGGAGGTAGCTGATGTAACTGGAGAACTGGCAGTGGACACCCCCAGAACTTACAACATATTTCAGTAACAGCCATATAGTAAAATACACACTAATGATAAACATATTTTGACAGAACTAATTGGTTTCAACAGATCATAACCTTTCTTATGATATCTTACATGGCATGTTTTGTATTAAATATATCATCATTATATGATGGGGTGAATATAGGGGTTCCAGAGTGCTGCTTTGAGGTACAGAATGTTATTCCTGTGCTCTACAGATTCCACCAATTTCTAGCGCATTTTTGAATAAATATGCAGAGTTATTTTTAGGTCCTGGCTATTCTAGAGACAGCCTCTCCTCCTGTGCTTTAACTTAGCAGTTGTGATCAACTGGGACATTGAATTGACACATCTTTGATTTGTTCACCTGGGGCTTGGGTCAACTGGTTCTCCATGGAGGAACTTGGTCTCTGACTTTGCTTTCCCCCTTTGATCTGACTGTCCAAATTAGCTGATATTCAGGACACGTTGTAAAATCTATCTGCTTGTGTCAAGGCTGATTCCCCACTTTGGCACTTCGAATGCAGAAGGTGGGGGCCCACAAGGATTTTAAAAATTAATACTTGCCACTTCAGGCTTGTATTAAACTCCCAAGGGTGCAGCTTTTCTCTGACCTTGGCTTGATAAACACTGCCACCACACAAATGCAAAAAAAATTAATTAAAAAAAAAAAAAACACCTTTTAAAAACTCAGGAAGACACACTTGGGAATTCCTTCCTGTGGGGCACCCTCAAGCCCTTTCACCCCTCACCTCCCACGGGGAAGAGTTGAGAAAGAAAACAAAGGAAATTAGCTGTTGCCACCAGCTAATTAAACAACATATGCATAAACCTCTTAGGACACCAAAAATTCAATCCTGTTCATAAAAAAGTAAATTTTATTAAAAACAAAAAGAAAGAAAATACATCTGGAACTTAGGCTTTTGCTAGATTTAAAAAAAAAACACTTACAAAAATTAAACATCAAGAATAACCTTCTTGAGGTCCAGCTTAAAGGTTACAAGCAAAACAAAAGCATTTGGGGTTAGCACAGAGGAGATCCACAAGCCAAAATAAAGAAATAAACCTGATTACATTTATCCAAATGATTCTTCTAGGTATGGAAAATAATTTTTCATACCTGGTTCATACCTTACACAGCATTCCTGCTTATAAATTGCTGCTCTATGTCCCTGCAGCCCAGAGAGAACAACAGACAAAGGGAAAGTTTCTTTCCCAATTTTAAAAAGTTCTGCCTTCCTATTGGCTCTCTTGGTCAGGTGCCCACTTCCTTTTCTTTACCTGGGGGACTTTTAACCCTTTACAGGTAAAGCAAGCAGAGAACAGCCACCAAGAGGGACTTTATAGCTAACTGGCTGGTTGGGTGTCCATAAAAGGGAGCTAACCCCCCCCCTCCTTTGTTTATCACAGCTTGTTCAGACTTTTTATTCTGGGGTGGATTGAAGGAGTTCTTTTGTGGCTAGTGAGTTCCTAGTTGAATTACAATAACTAAGGATTCAGCTGAGTTCAACTAATTGTTTAAGTATGGTTATATAGCTATTGATTGTACAAGAACATGAAGATCACGGTAAGCACATATTTATACAAATTGTATAAACAACTAAACTAAATAAATCAGTCACTGGATACTCTAAAATGGGGAACAACTGAACAACAAAGTAGACATATTGAACCAGTAAGGATTTTTCCCCCCAAAATTTCTGCAAGGCAGCCCATTGACAAAATCCATCATGTATACCATTGATGAATTCTTATCAATGGTAATAACTACAGCTGGTTGGAGGGTGACAAGTCCATTTTGCAACAACTTTTGAGGTTTCCGGTTTTGTTTTCATTTTCAAACTGGAATATAAACAAAGCCTTTCAAACATTTTCACAAAACAGAATTATGTTGCAACATTTGTTTATGGATCAAAAAGGTCAGGTTTTTCACTTTGGGTCTCTTTCTGGATCTCAGAAACCTTTCCATCAAAAATGTAGTCAAAATGTATACATCTCTGCACAACATTCTGATGAATTTATAGCATATTTTGATGAAAATACATTTACTCAAAATTGTTCCAACTAGCTTTAGTAATGGCATGACAAAGAACTTTACAATATCTTATCGTCAGTGCTCTATGGCATGTCTGCTTTACTAGGCATTTCCCAAAAGGTATGTTTCTGATCAGTATTTCTGCTGTCTATACATGCTGTTTAGTATCACCTTGTTTCTTGGTGAGGGGATTCAGAGCCCCTTACCAAGATATTGTTAACTTGAAACAAAATTATCCTTTTCTCCGTAATATTCTGTTACAAGCAATGAGTCTGAATATCTTCTGTTAAATGTTAAACCAGCTGGATATATGGATAAGCGTTCAGGTCAGATAGGTCAATATGGGGCTTCAAAAGCCTTCCCGGTCCAACATACAGGTGTTTATAATATAAAAATAGAAGCTGCTCATGGAATTCTAGGCAACTATATTGAAGCTCACTGTTTTACACAGGCCCAGTACTCTAGCAGCAATGAAACAGTTTCTAATCAAGGACATTATAAACCCCCACAAAAGGGGGCATGGTAATATGCACATAGAAATCTGTAACTGAGACTGCGTGTAACATTCCAGATTGTTTGCTTGCATTAAAAGTCTGAAGTAGAATGTCTAAAATACTATATGAAAGTATTTTATAAAATTTTAATGGGAAGACGTGCGAACCAAATGATTTATGATCAGAAAGAGCATTCATTATTTGACTTTCTTGTTAAATGTAATGTAGGCATTATACTGTTTCTCTGGCCTCCAATTTTATCTTGTGCTTTAGGTGCTCATTTAAGAGATTTTGAACTGTAGAAGTTTTAGACTATTTTATTGATTATTTATGTCTTGGTGTGTGTATGACCTTTTCTGTCCTTAACTAGTTGTTTTAATCTATGGTATATATTAGGAATCTCTCATTTTTCTCACTTGATTCAAAGGTTTAGAGACAAATGAAAATATCTGTCTTTTCCATATAGATATTGGCAACATTGTGAATACTCATTAAATATTTAATTTTGAATATTAGTATGTCTGTCTTTAGAGAAGTCTTTTAAAATATTTTAATTTCTGTATTGGATCAAAATACATTGCAAGATGGTCTATTAATTTGTTTTGCTAATTATTGAGTCACGTCATTGCTGGGTTTATTTGGTGGAAGACTTATTATTATTAAAATGGCTAGTCTACTAGATTGTGCTTTAGAGTATCTGTCATAACTATAAAGGGAAGGGTAACAGCCCTCCTGTGTACAATACTATAAAATCCCTCCTGGCCAGAGACACCAAAATCCTTTTACCTGTAAAGGGTTAAGAAGCTCAGGTAACCTGGCTGACACCTGACCCAAAGGACCAATAAGGGGACAAGATACTTTCAAATCTTGGTGGGGGGAAGGCTTTTGTTTGTGCTCTTTGTTTTGGGGGTTGTTCACTCTTGGAACTAAGAGGGACCAGACATCAATCCATGCTCTCCAAATCTTCTGAACAAGTCTCTCATATTTCAAACTTGTAAGTAACAGCCAGGCAAGGTGTGTTAGGTTTATCTTTGTTTTCTCAACTTGTAAATGTTCCTTTTGCTAGAGGATTTACCTCTGTTTGCTGTAACTTTGAACCTAAGGCTAGAGGGGGTTCCTCTGGGCTCTTTGAATCTGATTACCCTGTAAAGTTATTTTCCATCCTGATTTTACAGAGATGATTTTTACCTTTCTTTCTTTAATTAAAAGCCTTCTTTTTAAGAACCTGATTGATTTTTTTTCCTTGTTTTAAGATCCAAGGGGATTGGATCTGGACTCACCAGGAATTGGTGGGGGGAAAGGGGAGAGGGGGGAATGATTAATTCCTCCTTGTTTTAAGATCCAAGGGGTTTGGATCGGTGTACACCAGGGAATTGGTGGAGGAGTCTCTCAAGGCAACCCAGGGTGGGAAAGGTTTTGGGGGGAAGACATAGTTTCCCAAATGACTCAAACTATTTGGGTGGTGGCAGCAAAAGCAGATCTAAGCTGATAGTTAAGCTTAGAGGTTTTTATGCAGGTCCCCACATCTGTACCCTAGAGTTCAAAGTGGGGAAGGAACATTGACAGTATCTGAAAAGGAATAAGTGACTTACCAATCCACTTTTAAAAATCAACTATAAAGCAAAAAGGGGGGAGTAGTAAGAGGAATGGGGAGGGGGCGAGAAAAGGAGGGACATTTTGCTTTTTACTGCTTCTTAATGGATAAAGCAGTCTCAAATGTTAGTCCTCTCTTTTTTCTTTGCTGGAGATCCTTGGCAGGATCAGGGTCTAAACAGTTACATCCCACAAAGCTATAACTTGAGCACATAAGTTGAACAGATAGAAAAGGGGATGCTGATTCTACTATTAGTTGCACAATTAATAATTCAAATATTTCAGCTTAACAATCAACGTTTCACAAGTACCTGTACAAATAAAGCTTGAAAATTAAAATAGACACTAAAGGATAATGAACCGGACCAAATCAAAATTCCCTTTCAAATTAAAATGGTATTGTTTTTCCCCACTAATTGCTTAATATTATTCATTACCTTAATCTTGATCACTGTTTTCAAGGCACCATATTAATATTCAAGAGATTCATATACATCAATAATGGCACCATCTGAGATTAAACAGCTCATCCATGCTGCAAAGTATTATGATGGAGCTGGTGAAAAGAAACCTATTGTGACATATAAAGTTTGTTCTGTTTATTTTTGCCCTCCCCCCCATTAGTTTCTTGGAAGAATAGCTTCCAGGAAAGGAAGGAAATTACTTAGAAAATGTGTTGGGATTGCATTTGTCTTGTAAATCTTTAGAAGTGTTGAACCAAATACACCAGCTATGTCACTTGAGAAGAACACAGGAGACCCAGGTTTAATTCTTGATCCTTTGGCAGATTGCCTGTGTGACGTTGTCTAATTAAAATATAATCATGCAAATCATTATTGCTACCACTGTTATATAATTGAAAAGAATCTTATACAAAAGTATAATACATGGCCAGAAAGGATTAAACAGCTTGCAGGCTGAATAACCCACAGCCAACCTTTAAAGTCATGTTAGGAAAATACGTGAATGGTAATTAGGGCCATTCCATGGTAAATAGGCTGGAACTTTGAAGTGGAAACCTGCATTGTTAGAGAATTGGAGGTGATACTTATTGTGTGTACCTTAGATGCTAGCCATGTAAACAGACAGTTCCTGTCTGTCACTATAGCTATGGATTCAGAGATCAAAAGGGAATGTTTAACATTTAGATGAATCTTGGGTGCAATAATGTCATTGTCTATATGTCTCTTTAAAGTTTGTGATAAACTACTTAATGGATGATTTATTTTATGTTAATCCATGTAGTTAATTACTAGTAGGTTTAGGAAACAGAAGGTTACCAAAGCCTACTGTTTATCCAGGACTGTATGGTCAAATGGCTGCTAGAAAATTGTATAAAAGACCCTTGGATCCCAAACCTTTTAATCTCAGATTTGCTTAAGCTTCATCGGGGGAAGTTTGAGTCACAAGACTGAGAGTCCAGTCCTAATCTGGAACACCCTGAATATGATATTGGGCATTGGACTATAACATATGGACTAAATTCTAAAAGAACTCTTTGCAACTACAAAGCTCACCATCTCTCCTATGAATCTGAAGCTCAAGATTGTACTTATGTCTGTATGTATACTGACCTTTTAACCTATACTCTCTCTCTCTCATTTCTTTTTTAATAAATCTTAGTTATTTAATAAGAATTGGCTATAAGTGTGTATTTGGGAAAGGTCTGTAATATTGATTAATCTGTGAGGTAATGTGTCTGATTCTTTGGGATCGGTAGAACTTTTTTATACGATGAATAAGTTTTTCAGTAATCCTCATCATATTTGACTTGGGCATCTAGGTGGAGGCCTGAGGCTGAGTTACTTTAAGGGAACTGTGTTGTTGACTTCTGAGTAACCAATGAGGTATAATAGAAGCTGCTTTGTGCTGGCTTGGTAAATCTAAGTATTGGAATATCCACCAGATTTGGGGATTGCCTGCCCCATTCTTTGCAGTTCACCCTAATTGAGTGACCTCAGCTGACTCCCCTGGGATTCCAGTCACAGCCTGTGTGCAAGACACTTGGTTCTCCTTGCCTCCATTCCCTGTCTATAAAATAGAGATGAATACTACTTCCTTTGTCCATTTTGTCTATTTAAATTGTAAGTTGTTTGGAGCAGGGACTGTTTCTTACTATGTGTATGTACAGCACCTAGCACAATAGGGCTCCAGTCCTAGATGGGGCCTCTAGGCACTACAATAATACAAGTAATTATAAATAATAATCAATGTGATACAAGGCATAGGGTCCCTGGAAGTAAAATCTGCCCTGAGTGGTTGCTGTGGTGCAAGGCACTTGCATTCTTCATACCACTGGGATGGCTTCTGTGGATTCCTGGCTGAAATTTAAAAACCAATCTCCAGAGGGGGAAAACAGTGCAATCACCACATTTCTTCCCATGCTGTGAATACCCCTGATGAACAGGTGCCCTCATTGGTGCGAGGAGATGCAATTTGAGAGTCTGTTGCCTTTTCAATGGAAGAAGGTACTATCTGAAACCAGCCAGAATAGCCGGGCAAAAAGTGCAGTTCTGTTCTGCCTGGACTTTCCAGATGAATGTCCATATATTTAACATAACACAGTCTATCAAAGTTGGGGAGTATCATAGGGTGAGCTAGCTCTCTCTGAAGTTCAGAACTCAATCTCTTCTCCGCCAGGTGTAACCAGCCTTCCCACATGAAGGAAATGCATCCAAAGGTAATGTGATGGGAGCATGTGATTCAGAAGCAGGTCTGATGGGGAATATAAGGGCAGCCTGAGGTTGAGGAGGGAGTCTGCTGGGAAAAGGAGGTTACTGTTCATTATGCCTAGGTAGAAGGCCTGGGAGAAATCTACAAGGAGTTGGGGGAACCTGTGGAGGAATAAACCTTAATTAAAGGATCTGAAGTCCCGGCTAGGAGGGCTACAAAGGACTGGGAGCCTGGAGGGAAGCCTATAATAAAGGAGAAGCCCTGATAAAAGACAGGAAAGAATTTTGAACCTAGAGAAAGGGCTATCTGGATGGTGAAGCCCATTATAAACTGCAAGGATTAACTGAGCCTGGGGAAGAAGGCTGGAAGATTTTTGAAAAGCATGGTATTGTGAAATGCAAGGTATAAGGACTTGTTTAATGTGCGATAGAGAGGGCAACTGAGGCAGCAGAAGGGCTTGCAGCAGACTGGGTAAGAGAGGTGATGCTGGTGGGCAGAGGAAAGTATTTTGAAGAATTTGTAGCCATGGTGCAATTTCCATTGGTTGAAGATACATACCCACAACTGGTCAGTTCAGTCCGTACTCTATAAGTACACATAACCATCTGCAAGTAACACTTTCTATCATCTCCGCTTAGTTAGGAGACTCCATCCTATGTTGGTAGATGAAGAACTAACCTCAGTTATTCATGACTTCATCACCTGTTAGCTGGACGACAGCAATGCAATGTACTTGGGCATGAAGTCTTCAGCAATTAGGGAACTCCAACTAGTACATAACACTGCAGTACATCTCTTCAGTTTCATTGACCGCTACAAGCACATGGAACCTTTCCTGCTCTTTCTACATTGGCTTCCCATAGAACTTCAAATCAAGTTCAAGGTCTCAGTCCTTATCTTCAAACAGCTGCATGGCATGGGGCCAGGTTATCTAAAAGACTGTTTAAAGCTCCAAGACAAAGACTATGGTTGACAGCTACACTCCTCTGGTCCATACAATGGAACTCAACAATAAGAGTAAAGCTTGTCTATATAGGAGACAGAACCTTCTCTGAGGTTGTTTGAGACTGTGGAATGAACTCCCCCATGAACTAGGAACCATGACAAATTTTACCACTTTCTGCTTCAAAAGCAAAAGGCATTTCTTTGACCTTGCCACCTCTAAATATAAACACATAGCAACAGGAGTACTTTGTTCTGGTAGGGTATGTGGGGAGAGGGATGGTATATACCCCCCCACACACGATACCAAAACAAGATATTCCACTGCACATGTTTGGTGTTTGCCTGTGCTTGCAGACCTGTGCTTCTGGGAAGAAGATGAGAACATGTGTAGTCATGGTTGTGTAATGCACTACTGGAAGGTGCTCAGATACTACAGTGATGAGCATGGTATAAGAACCTGCACAGAATAGTCCCTGCTACAGGGATGCTCAATGTTTGTTTTCAGAACTAGTCAATTCTGCAGTGCTATTTAACAGCTTGTTGTTGTCCCGTTAATGCTACAGGATGTTTTCAAATTGCAATTTAATGATGGAGCAAAAGCCTATGGGAAACCACTCAAATTAGAGGATATTATGACTGAATAAGGATATCCTTTAGTATTACATGAAGTTGCTAGGCATGCGTGAGCTAGCTTGGTTTCAATGCACAGGGACAACAAGGCCTGCAAGAAACCTTGGTCTCAATTACGCTAAGGCCATTTTACACATTCTGGCCGTCTAAAGGAGGGCAGAAATAGATCCCTGAGCAGAGCCCCTACTTGGCTAGTGTAGCAGGGAGATCAGGGGTGTGGTAGGGGATCTTCTCTGTTTCACAGGGACCATGGCAAGCATAGCATAAAGTAGAGCACCTGTGATGTTCTAGTGAAGCAGAGTCTGGACAAAATTCTCATTGAATCCAATAGGGTGAGAATTTCACCCAATAAGTGGAATGGTAACTTGAAGTCACCTTTCTCCCCACCCCATCTATCCCTATACCAAGCTGCAAGAACAGAGAAACTCGGAATCAGACACTTAATCTTCCCACGTATTCATGATTTTTCAATGAATGATAAAATTCAGATAAAAATCTGAACTTTTGAGTAATCATCTATCTTTCTTGTCAGGTAATTTAGCTAGAAAAGAGACTATGAGGAAGTAAGGAGAAAACAAAGTATGAGATAAAGAATAAATATTAATAATAAGCTTTAATGTAATAGCAGTGTTGAGATAATTCAGGACTGACCTTGTCAAAATGCAGCACAGATGATGAATTTGCTCTCCCCTAGAAATGGACTGCTTTGCTTTTTTGCTGTTATCTGGTTTGTTCATGAATTGAGCATCATAAAAAGGGCCTTTACGTCCTCAGGCCATTTATATGGTAGATATTGATGAAATCCTAATAAAAAGTGTTTATCATTAGCAACTAACGTCCTTAGCTGCAGCCATGATTAAACATGATCGATTACTTTACCTTAAGGCCTTGGACCTTTATCCACATCAAGCAATCAGACACAACATGAATCAGAGAAGTGTAGGACTGGAAGGGATCTCAATAGGTTATCTAGTACAGTCCCCTGCACTCAAGGCAGGACTAGATAACCTATTGAGATCACAGCAGGACTGCTGCACTGGGCAACACAGTATGGGGACGAGGTGAGCAGCCCTCAGTGGTGAAAGAACAGGTTAAGGACTATTTAGAAAAGCTGGACATGCACAAGTCCATGGATCCAGATCTAGTGCATTCAACAGTGCTTAGGGAGTTGGCTGATGTGATTGCAGAGCCATTTTCCATTATCTTTGAAAATTCATGTTGATCGCGGGAGGTCCCGGACGATTGGAAAAAGGCAAATATAGTGCCCATATTTTAAAAAGGGAAGAAAGAGAACCCGGGGAACTACAGACCGGTCAGCCTCACTTCAGTCCCCAGCAAAATCATGGAGCAGGTCCTCAAGGAATCCATTTTGAAGCACTTGGAGGAGAGGAAGGTGATCAGGAACAGTCAACATGGATTCACCAAGGGCAAGTCATGCCTGACCAACCTGATTGCCTTGTATGATGAGATAACTGGCTCTGTGGATATGGGGAAAGCAGTGGATGTGATATATCTTGACTTTAGCAAAGCTTTTGATACGGTCTCCCATGGTATTCTTGCCAGCAAGTTAAAGAAGTATGGACTGGATGAATGGACTATAAGGTGGATAGAAAGCTGTCTAGATTGTTGGGCTCAACGGATAGTGATCAATGGCTCGATGTCTAGTTGGCAGCCAGTATCATGTGGAGTGCCCCAGGGTCAGTCCTGGGGCCGGTTTTGTTCAACACCTTTATTAATTATCTGGATATGGGGTCTCCAAACTTTATGAGACGAGGGCCATATTAGATTTTTGAAGGGACTTCACGGGCCGAAGCAACTGTGAAAAAATTTAATATATGCAAAATCGTTAAAAAAAGAAATTATTTTAGGATTAGTGAGAAGTATGGTACTGATGTTTTTCTGACAAAATTGCATTTAGCTGTGGTTCAAAGTTAGTGTTCCCTATCATCAAAATTGATTGTAAATGTTCATCAGACAAGGTCGATCTGTAGTTGGATTTCACATATTTCATCATCGAAAATGTTTTTTCACACACATAAGTAGTGCCAAACACTGACATTAATCCACAGACAAAGTTTTTTACATGAGCATATTGATCACTTGGCAGGCATTTATAGAACTCTACCAGATTTCCTTTCTTATATTTTGTCCTTCAACAAGTCATTGGATTGCAGGTCAATCACTTCCATTTGAAGTTCAGGTGGCAGTTTTTTGAGATTGCAATAAAATGGGTTTTGGAAGATCTGTATTTCTCCTGCAGTCACATCAAGGTCAGAGAAACGCTCCTGGAACTGTAGTTTCAGATCAGAAATGATTTCTTGTGCAAACCTAGTTGGGAATCGTGATTCAGTTTCTTGGTTGAACTTTTCACAACATGTAAAATGAGCAAAGCAGTCCCTCATCAGTTGGGACTCGAAAAGAACTTGTTTTTGCCTGAATGCTTTCACCTGGATGTACATGTCACAGATAAGCCCGTTTTCCCCTTGTAGTCTAAGATTGAAGTCATTCATGTGCTTGGTCAAGTCTACAAAAAAAGCTAATTTCCAAAGCCATTCACTGTTTGTGAGTAAAGGAAGAGGTTGGTTTTTTAATTTAAGAACATTTCAATTTCAGTTCTAAGTTCGAAAAACCGCGACAAAATCTTTCCACAGCTAAGCTATCGAACTGAAGTGTGGTAGTGCAAATTGTGATATTCTGATTCTATTTCCACCAGAAATGCTTGGAACTGATGATGGTTAAGTCCATGCAAGTGAATGAAATTCACGGTTGAAACTATGGGTTCCATAACACATGACAAATTCAAATATTTCCCGCACAATGTTTGCTGATGAAGAATGCAATGAAGAATCATAGGCTTGGGACAGCCCACACTTTCACAAGCTGTGTAGATTTGTCCAGCCAAACCTTTTTTTGAACCACACATGTTTCTACCTCCATCGGTTGTAACACACTCCAGTTGTTTCCATTGCAGGTTGTATTGAGAAAGTGACTTTTCAACTTCTTTGAAAATCTCTTCACCTGTGGTTGTTCCATGCATACTATGCACAGAAGCTAGTTCTTCCGTAACTTCAAAATTACTGCTGACCCCGCGAATAAACAGCAGCTGCGAAGTATCGGAAACATCGGTTGACTCGTCAAGTGCGAGAGAAAACCACTCAAACTTCTTAGCTTTTTCATTCAGCTGGAAAATTATATTACTGCCAATGTCCTTGATTCTGCGAACAACTGTGTTCGCCGAAAGACTAATTGTCTTAAATAAATCTACTTCTTCTGGGCATATTTCTTTGGCTGCTTGAATCATACATATTTTAACTAGCTCACCATCAGTAAATGGTTTTCCTCGTTTTGCTAATAGGTGTGCCACTTGGAAGGTGGCTCTTGTTGCAGCTTCGTTCCTGGTTTTCTTCTTCTTAAATATAAACTGTTGTGACGATAAGCCACATTTCATGGATTTTAATTTATCTGAACGTAGCTTTCCCGTAAATTGAGAGTAGTTCGACAAGTGCTTGGTTTCATAATGTCTACGAATGTTGTATTCTTTTAGCACTGCGATAGTTTCATTACATATTAAACACAATGCTTTACTACCTGATTCGATAACGAAATAGTCCACACTCCATTGTTCTTTAAACACGTGACATTCAGAATCAACCTTTCTCTTCTGTCCTTTTCCTGACATAATTGCCCCAATAGCAACGGACTTAAACACGGATTAGGGGGCTGGGGCACATGACTTACGAGGAGAGGCTGAGGGAACTGGGGTTATTTAGTCTGCAGAAGAGAAGAGTGAGGGGGGGATTTGATAGCAGCCTTCAACTACCTGAAGGGGGGTGCTAAAGAGGATGGAGCTAGGCTGTTCTCAGTGGTGGCAGATGACAGAACAAGAAGCAATGGTCTCAAGTTGCAGTGGGGGAGGTCTCGGTTGGATATTATGAAGCACTATTTCACTAGGAGGGTGGTGAAGCACCGGAATGGGAGGGAGGTGGTGGAATCTCCATCCTTAGAGGTTTTTAAGGCCCGGCTTGACAAAGCCCTGGCTGGGATGATTTAGTTGGTGTTGGTCCTGTTTTGAGCAGGGGATTGGACTTCCAACCTTAATAGTCATAGAAACATAGAATAAGTAAATAACTAGACCATTCCTGACAGGTGTTTGTCTAACCTGCTCTTAAAAACCTCCAAGGATGAAGATTCCACAACCTCCCCAGGCAATTTGTTCCAGTACTTAACTACTCTGATAGTTAGGAAGCTTTTCCTAATGTCCAACCTAAACCTTCCTTGCTGTAATTCAAGCCTATTGCTTCTTGTCCTATCCTCAGAGGTTAAGGAGAACAATTTTTCACCCTCATCCTTGTAACAACCTTTTATGTACTTGAAAACAGTTATGTTCCCACTGAGGCTAGGTCTACACTACCCGCCTGAATCGGTGGGTAGAAATCGATCTCTCGGGGATCGAATTATCGTGTCTCGTCGGGACGCGACAATCGATCCCCGAATCGATGCGCTTACTCCACCAGCGGAGGTAGGAGGAAGCGCCGTCGACGGGGAGCCGTGGAGGTCGATTTTGCCGCCGTCCTCACAGCGGGGTAAGTCGGCTCCAATACGTCGAATTCAGCTACGCTATTCGCGTAGCTGAATTTGCGTATATTAAATCGCCCCCCCCCCCCCCCGTAGTGAAGACCTGCCCTCAGTCTTCTTCTCTCCAGAGTAAAACCCAAGTTTTTCAATCTTTCCTCATAGGTCATGTTTTCTAGACCTTTCATCATTTTTATTGCTCTCCTCTGGCCTTTCTCCAATTTGTCCACATCTTTCCTGAAATGTGGCACCCAGAACTGGACACAATACTCCAGCTGAGCCTAATCAGCATAGAGTAGAGTGGAAGAATTACTTCCCATATCTTGCTTACAACACTCCTACTAATACATCCGGAATTATGTTTGTTTGTTTTGCAACAGTATTACACTGTTGACTCATTTAGCTTGTGATCCACTATAACCCCTAGAATTCTTTCCACAGTACTCCTTCCTAGGCAGTCATTTCCCATTTTGTATGTGTGCAATTGAAGACTACACACTTAAAGGAGAGTCCTATTTCGTAATTTGCAGTGAATCTTTTTCTAAGGAATGACAGTGTTCATGCATGCATAGTTTGTAGAGCTCATTTTTGTGGGGTTAATAGGACACTGGCTATTCTATTTTTAAACTCTATATGGGTCGGAGCTGATATAAGATGAAAATCCAATCCTGCCAGGCCTATTTATGAGCACTACTTTGTGTGTGAAACTCTGAGAGAGAGAAGCCACAACAATTGGTCTCAAAGCTGCAAACCAAGGTAAAAAGCATCATGATAAATGCAGTGAATGGTAATGCAAATCAGAAAATATATGGAGCAGAAGGAAAAACATGTTCTCTGGGAAGTCAAACATTTGGAGCCAGGGAACACTTATAAAGAGTGATATGTTTCTAAACATAGAATGAGAGATGCAATGGAGATGGCTGTAAATATACCCATTGCACATAATTTCATGTTGTTTGATTATAGTTCCTTTCTGACAGCATACACATCTATTTTCCTGGTGTTACTAGAAATTAACAACAATTGACTATCATGAATGCTGGGGATTTTCTGCAGTTCTTCATTTTGTATTCTCTATGCACAGTTGTTGTGGAGCATTACCAAATTAGGTTTTCATATCAAGTCAGCTTCTTACAGTAATTCTTGAATTGCTTTTCTTACTGCAATGAAAACTTTTTTTAAAAAAATCAAGTGCTCGGCTGGATTATTTGATCGAGAGCTAAACAGGAAGTTCTTGACAGAGCTAGGAGGAGAGATTTCTTCAGCCTCCTATTTCATTAAGGCAAAAGGAAATAATATGAGAAATAAGGCACAACATTATTTTAAGAAGCATTCTGATGAGAGGAATGATACAGCTGCAGAGGGATGGGTGAAAAATGGATCAGCCTTAGGACACTGTAAAAATGATGAGTTCTAGGTTTAGTGTTGCTGTCTGGAAATGAGGACAACCAGTGATATCTTAGGGTATGTCTACACTACGGGATTACTCCGAATTTACAGAATTCGATTTTTGGCAACAGATTGTATAAAGTCGAGTGCATGCAGCCACACTAAGCACATTAATTCGGCGGTGTGCATCCATGTACCGAGGCTAGTGTCGACTTCTGGAGCGTTGCACTGTGGGTAGCTATCCCATAGCTATCCCATAGTTCCCGCAGTCTCCCCCACCCATTGGAATTCTGGGTTGAGAGCCCAATGCCTGATGGGGCCAAAAATTTGTCGTGGGTGGTTATGGGTAAATGTTGTCAGTCAATCCTCCCTCCATGAAAGCAACGGCAGACAATCATTTTGCGCCCTTTTCCCTGGATTGCCCGGGCAGACGCCATAGCATGGCAACCATGGAGCCCGTTCAGCCTTTTTTCACTGTCACCGTATGTCTACTGGATGCTGCTGACAGACGTGGTACTGCAGCGCTACACAGCAGCATCCCCTTGCCTTTGCAAGTTAGCAAAGACGGTTACCAGCCATACTGTACCGTCTGCTGCTGTCATGGGTGCTCCTGGCTGGCCTCAGTGAGGTCAGTCGGGGGTGCCTGGACAAAAATGGGAATGACTCCCCAGGTCATTCTCTTCTTTAAGTTTTGTCTAATGGAGAGTCAGTCCTGACTAGAATATCAGGCAAGCCTACTAAAGAACCAGAGAGGCAAACCGCTGCTCCGGGTCAGAGCCCCAGACATCCCGCAGAAATGATGAGCTGCATGCCATTCTAGGGGGTGCCCCTAAAACAACCCCACCCATTGCTTCCCTCCTCCCCCACCCCTCCCGGGCTACCTTGGCAGTTATCCCCCCATTTGTGTGATGAAGTAATAAAGAATGCATGAATTTGAAACAACACTGACTTTATTGCCTCTGCAAACAGAGATCAAAGGGGGGGGGGGAGGGGAGGGCGGTTGGCTTACAGCGAAGTCGAGTGAACCACCATTCTGCACTTGCTCAGCCTATAGCTGAAAATGGGAATCTGTGATAAGCACTAGGATAGAAGCACAGACAGGACTGAATCTCCATTTGTGTGTGGGCCTTTGGTTGACACTGGTAAAATACAAAATGTCCCAGGATATGTAAGTTGGGGGACAGTTCTAAATGGCAGCTTTATTTTTTTATTTGCAGCAAAATGTAGAGGTCTAAGTATCTGATTGTGAGCCCTGGGAGCAAGGGGTAGGCTTGGTTAGGTGCGACCGCACGGTGCTGCTGACTGGGAGAGCAGCCTGAGGCAGAAGCCTCCAGCTGGCATGATATTCCAGGCAGGACTGAATCTCCATTACACAAAACTTAAAGAAGAGAATGACCTGGAGTCATTCCCTTTTTTGTCCAGGCGCCCCCGACCGACCTCAACGATGCCAGCCAGGAGCACCCACGGGACGACGATGACGGTTACCAGTCATACTGCACCGTCTGCCATCCGCAAGGCAAGGCAAGGGGATGCTGCTGTGTAGCGCTGCAGCACCGCGTCTACCAGCAGCATCCAGTAGACATACAGTGACAGTGAAAAAAGGCGAGAAACTATGTTTTCCCTTTGCTTTCACGGGGGGGGGACACCTGACGACATATACCCTGAACCACCCGCGACAATGTTTTTGACCCTTCAGGCATTGGGAGCTCAACCCAGAATTCAAATGGTTTTCGGAGAGTGCGGGAACTGTGGGGTAGCTACAGTCATCAGTCTCCCCTCCCTCCATGAGCGTCCATTTGATTCTTTGGCTTTCTGGTACGCTTGTCTCAGCTCCTTAAGTTTCACGCAGCACTGTGTTGTGTCCCTGTTGTGGCCTCTGTCCATCATGGCCTTGGAGATTTTTTCAAATGTTTTGGCGTTTCGTCTTTTGGAACGGAGTTCTGATAGAACAGATTCATCTCCCCATACAGAGATCAGATTCAATATCTCCTGTATGGTCCATGCTGGAGCTCTTTTTTGATTCTGAATGTGCTGATGAGCTCTGCCTGGTCACCTGTGCTGATCAGTGCTCCACACTGAGCAAACAGGAAATGAAATTCAAAAGTTCCTGGGGCTTTTCCTGTCTACCTGGCCAGTGCATCCGAGTTCAGATTGCTGTCCAGAGCGGTCACAATGGTGCACTGTGGGATAGCTCCCGGAGGCCAATACCGTCGAATTGCGGCCACACTAACCCTAATTCGAAATGGTAATGTCGATTTCGGCGCTACTCCCCTCGTCGGGGAGAAGTACAGAAATCGATTTTAAGAGCCCTTTATGTCGAAGTAAATGGCTTCGTTGTGTGGACGGGTGCAGGGTTAATTCGATTTAACGCTGCTAAATTTGAACTAAACTCATAGTGTAGACCAGGCCAAAAAGCTGGATTCTTATGCATATACAGAACTGCCAACTTTGCAAAGAATCCAGATCTGGAGAGGAGCGAGAGGGTTTGTTTGGTAATGGGGCTGGAGGTAGAGAAGGGGTGTCACTGGATTGGGAAAAGACAGTAGTGAGGATCTCATCCTTGCTCTGCAGGGGATCTGCTCGATGCCAGAGTAGAAGCTCTGCTTCATAGAAATGTAGGGCTCATTACCCACATAAAATTCTGTGTTACTCACTGTCATAAACATACAGCTAAGGGTAGCATAAAATCCCTCCTTTACCTGTAAGGGGTTAAGAAGCTCAAATGTCAGATTTGTGTCCATTTATTCTTTGGCGTAGAGTCTGGCCAATGTACATGGCAGAGGGGCATTGCTGGCACATGATGGTGTGGCTGCAATACCATCCAGGGCTTATTCACCTGCACATCTACCATTGTGGTATATCCCCTCTGCCATGTACATTGGCCAAATCGGACAGACTCTACGCAAAAGAATAAATGGATGCAAATCTGACATCATAACATTCAAAAACCAGTAAGAGAACACTTCAATCTCTCTGGTCACTCAATAACAGACCTAAAGTGGCAATTCTTCAACAAAAACTTCAAAAAACAGACTCCAACGTGAAGCTGCAGAACTGGCATTAATTTGCAAACTGGATACCATCAGATTAGGCCTGAATAAAGACTGGGAATGGTTGGGTCATTACAAAACCTAAACTTAATTTCCCCATTATTAATTTATCCCTACTGTTACTCACACCTTCTTGTCAACTGTCTGTAATGGGCCACTCTCTTACCACTTCAAAAGTTATTTTTCCTCCCCTGGTATCCTGCTGTTAATTGATTTATCTCACTAGACTGACCTCACACTTGGTAAAGCAACCCCCATCCTTTCATGTATTTATACCTGCTCCTGTATTTTTCACTTCATGCATCTGATGAAGTGGGCTCTACCCACCAAAGCTTACGTCCAAATAAATTGGTTAGTCTCTAAGGTGCCACAAGGACTCCTCATTGTTTCTACATGAAATGAGCATCTAAGATTACAAAAATTGCAAGTAAAGGTAAGGAAATGCGTTAGATTATCTTTTGTTTTAGCTTGTGAATTTTCCCTATGCTAAGAGGGAGTTTTATTCCTGTTTTTTTGTAACTTTGAAGCTAAGCCTAGAGGGGAATCCTCTGTGTTTTAAATCTTTTTATTTATCCTGTAAAGTTACCTTCCATCCTGATTTTGCAGGTGTGATTATTTAACTTTTTTTTTTTAAATAAAATTCTTCTTTTAAAAACCTGATTGATTTTCAGTGTCCTAAAACCCCAGGTGTTTGGTCTGTGCTCACATTGTACCAATTGGTGAGGATATTATTCTCAAGCCTCAGCAGGAAAGGGTGTGAAGGGGTTTGGGGGAATATTTTGGGGAAACGGGGACTCCAAGAGGCCCTTTTCCTGAATCTTTGTCTAAATCACTTGGTGGTGGCAGCAATACCGTCCAAGGACAAGGAGAGGATTTGTGCCTTGGGAAAGATTTAACCTAAGCTGGTAGAAATAAGTTTAGGGAGTCTTTCATGTGGGTCCCCACATCTGTACCCCAGAGTTCAGAGTGGGGAGGGAACCCTGACACTCACACACTCTAGGGGCACCCATCTTTATCCAGTTCCTAGGGCTCAGGCATAACCCTGTCAATTTAGGCAACCATTCTTATCCTTCTGTGGGCTCAGGCTTAACCTTACACTCTGCGGAATTGCAGGGTCTTTTACCAGTGAAAGAGCCTTACACAGTAATATCCTACGTAACCTCTATTAACAATCACCAAAACAGAATGCACACACTACACATACAATGCTCACCACTCCCAATAAGACAGATGAACTTTTCCCTGCTGGTCAGTCAGGATCAGGTCCACCTGAGGGACTCCAGTTTCTGCACAGTGTCACTGGCAGAGTGTTGAGGTATGGCAGCTCTGTTCTTGGGGGTGTGTCCTGGAGTTGGGTCCCAAAGAACTTCCTTTTGGACCCCTGTTTATATAGTGAAACTTGAGTCCTGCTTAGCTATACCTTAACCAATCATTCTATTAAAATTTTACTAACCAATCCTAACATATTGTAACAAAATTCTCTAACCAATCATACCCTATTACCTTAATTAATTTACACCTAGCAAAATTAATTATGAAACAGACAGAAACAATCAAAGAACCAGACCGAGATCATACAGATAAACAATAGGGAAGTGGGAATCATAAAGATAAACAATAAAGAAATGAGGATTTGACAACCACAACTATTGATACGTTATTTCTTGCCAGAGAAGAATGCTATCAAACTAAGTTTTCTTTAACCATTTTAAGATCTGTTTCTTTATCTGGTGGGTGCTATTATTAGGACAGGATCTCCTTAACAGCCTGATATTACATTGTTTTAATGTAATTTAAATGGAATGTGAGGATGTGACTTCCTGCTTCTCAGCTAATGCCTGCTGCTCTCTTAATATGGCTTCAGACAAAGGCCTTTTCCTTATAGAGCTAGATGGGATCTTGAGGGGTCATCCAGTCCAGCCTGCTGCACTGAGGCAGGACCAGATAAATCTAGCCCCTCTCTGACAGGTGTTTGTCCAACCTGTTCTTAAAAACCTCCAATGAAAGGGATTCCACAACTTTCCTTTCTAGTCTTCTTTAGTACTTAACTATCCTTATAGTCCTAATATCTAACCTATCTCTCTCTTGCTGCAGATTAAGCCCACTAGTTCTTGTCCTACCTTCAGTGGACATGGAGAACAACTGATCACCATCCTCTTTATAACAGCCCTTCGTGTGTTTAGAGGGTGTTATCAGGTTTCCCGCCCCCCCTCCTTTTTTTTTTTTTTTTTAAGCCTTTCTTCATAGGTCATAGTTTCTAAACCTTTTATATAAACCTCTTTATATAGAAGCATCTTAGAGGAAAATTATCAACAAAAGCCCTGCAAGGGAGCTGCTAAGTGCTTCACTGGAAGGGATGGCTACCAGGGAGCAAAGTGGCTTGAGTTGTTAGCTTTCTTGAGGAACAGGAGGTAGCATTTATATCTGTGAACATTCCTGGGACATAGGCATTGATACCAGTTTCCTGGAATTGGTGTCACAAATCCGGGCCTTTCCTGGCCAAGCTAGGACTGTTGGTAAGTTTGCATAAATTAAGTGACAGCTTTACAAAACAAAACTAACTTTGATACAAGTTCCTCTTAAAGTAGTTGATTCAGCTATTAGAATACAGTGAGCTTCTTTAAAAGAATCAATCAGGATGTGTTCTCGAACAGTAGTTTATGTACTGCTATACTCTGATGTGGGGCACACAGTCTTATTTACTGTCCTGTTTGCTCTGCTGTATAACCTACCCTGCCACAGGATCAGAGGCAAAAAAAAAATTACATGAATAGGAAAAATATCTTGCAGTTACATTAGCAAGGTAAAGTGTTACAAAGACTGTCATCATTTGGGGCCAAACTCAGCTCTGGTATAACAACTCTGTTGAAGTTAATGGAGTTGCACCCCTGTATTCCAGCATATCATTTGCCTTTGGGACTTCTGTGGAATGGGGTGCAGTAGGGCCACAGTCACTGCTCTGACTCTTTTGAGCTCAAGAAATGGAAGCACCAGGGTTCTTGCTGCCCATGTGCAGATGCGCAAATCAGTTTCTTATATGAAGCAATAGCTATAACTGTAAGAATCATATACTTAATTGCCAATAACTCAGTACAAAAATAGGATAGAAGAAATAGTTGAGCCTCTCTCTAGTAAAACTGCAAACTAGGAAATTCTTAATAGATCAGTTAACTGAAAGTATCTAAATGCCAAGCAGTACTAGACAGTTTTTTGTAAGGATTGATTAACATGACCTTCATTCAGATGCCTAAAGAAGACATTTAGAAATACTCCATGAGATTAAAAGTGATGTTATGTTAACAGGGGATTTTGCATTTCCAAATATTTTCTTTTGGTGATAGTATATTAAAAAATAAAAATCCTTAATCAGTACTTTCACCTGATGTTTATAGAATCTAATCCTGTCTCAACTACAAAGGTCACACAAGCAAAGGTAAGAAGCTGTCACTGAAGTTCTCTTCACTCAAACTATTTAGACTGCAAAAGAGTCAGACCATGATTTTATGGGATTCTCCTTATCTGCCATATTATGACCTTCAGGATTGCATCTAGGCTTGTCACTGCAGTGGCTGAGAGAATGTATGCAAATAGATGAGCACAGGCCCAGCCTTAGATGCCGATAACACAAAATGTCTGACTATTCAAACTGGCAAGGGGGGGGGTGGGGAATCTTGCACAAATAAGGGTTCTAGGCATTCACAAAATCATGGTAAGCTATTTGGGCTGAGGAGCCTCAACAGGGCCAAATCCTCACTAAAGATTTAATAAGAGAAATCTCCTACAGAATGTAGATGACTTGGCTTTGGCTACACCACCTTTCAAACACAAAACACACAGTTTGTGTCTTCTCCAAGTCTATATATAAATTAAGCCAGATATCAAGGCTGTTTCATAGGGTTGCCAACTTTCTAATAGCACAAAACCGAACACTTCTGCCCCGCCCCTTCCCCCAAACCCCCCCCCCATGCCCTACCCCTTTTCCGAGGCCCCGGCCACCGCTCGCTCCATCCACCCTCCCTCCATCGCTCGCTCTCCCCCATCCTCACTCACTTTCACCACACTGGAGGTTGGGGGGTGGGAGGGCAGGAGGGTTCCAGCTGGGAGTGCGGGCTCTGGGGTGAGGCCGGGATGAGGGCTTTGGGCTGCAGGAGGAGGTCTGGGGTGGGGCAAGGGGTTGGGGTGCAGGGGGGTGAGGGCTCCGGCTGGGGGTGAGGGCTCCTGGTGAGGCCAGAAATGAGGGTCTCAGAGTGCAGGAGAGGGCTTCAGGCTGGGGCAGAGGGTTGGGTGCAGGGGGGGGTCCGTCTGGGGGTGCAGGCTCTGGGGTGGGGCCGGGGGGGAGGGGGATGGGGGGGAGGGGTTCGGGCTGATCAAGGGGTTTGGAGGGTGGGAGGGGGATCAGGGCTGGGGCTGGAGGTTGGGCCCCAGGAAGGGGTCGGGGTGCAGGCTCCGGGCGGCACTCAAGCATCTCCCAGAAGCAGCGGCATGTCCCCCCTCTGGCTCCTACACGAGGCATGGCCAGTGGCTCTGTGCGCTGCCCCATCTGCAGGCACCGCCCCCGCAGCTCCCATTGGCTGTGTTTCTCAGCCAATGGGAGCTGCAGGGGCGGTGCTTGGGGCGGGTGCAGCATGCAGAGCCCCCTGGCTGCCCCTATGCATAGGAGCCGGTTGGTGGACCTTCCGGTGCTTCCCATGAGCCCTGCTGCGCAGCACCGCCAACCGGACAGTCAACAGCCTGGTCAGCGGTGCCTGTCAGGATCCCTTTTCGAATGTGTTCGAAAACTGGACACCTGGTCACCCTACTGATTCAGCTGAGCACTGTATGGCAAGTAGGTTAAAATAGGAGCATGAATTTATTTTAGGAGCAGAAAAAAGCATCTGGTCCAATACACTCCTTCCCTAATCCTGGCTGCAGTCTATCAGCTGTGGAAGTGTTGGCAGGAAAATGCACATGATCCTTGTTTATAGCACATAGGAATCTGCTGACAGTCGTTTTCAGACTTGAATCATAATGGTCACAGCCTGTTATATATTATGGAGATCTGAGTGTGGCTAGGAAGTGGATTATCTTCTTTCCTTTATGCATATTCACTCATTATTGCCCAGACAAGCAAATCTTATTTTGCTGACAATGTTTTTTGGTTGGCCTTTGTATGTAAGAGGTGATAGCATACCCATTGGATGACTAATAAGAAGTCTGTCTGATAACTGGTAATTAGTAGTATTTTGGATAAATGCACAACTTGTGCTTGGAACTTTGTCTGATTCAATCCTTCCTAGTGCAGTTTGGCTTTTTCCTATTACCTGACATTGGAATGATTATATGCATTGTCTAAGGGTAGATGTTTACAGGTTAACTCTCCAAGTAATAGTAATTGGTTTGCAAGAAATGCCTATGGCCTCTACATTTCCTTTCTTTCACAGTTAAGGATCCAAATCTAGAGAACCAATGATGTTAAGTGCTTCACAATTGATCCAAGGAACGTTTTCTAGTATAAGAGAAAGATACATATAGTGTTAGCCAATGTGCCCACTTAAGCCTGGTACTTTGTACCTTACCTCTGGACAGCTTATGAGCAACCTATATGCCATCATAACAGTTAAGGAGGATTGTGAGTAGCCAAGAGGAAACACACTGACTGACTGTGTGGAACTGAAGTCATGGTTCCCAGCTGAGGACCTCATTTTATGAGCTTCTGTCAGTTGGAGGTGTCACAGATTTAGGTTACAGCTGACTAACTTTACACTTTTTTAAAAGCATGCAGCAAATTAAAGCAAAACTTAAACCCTATTGAGTTAGTTTATGGTTGGGGGGGCCGGGGCCAAGTTTATCTCTGAGAAATCTATCCTCTCCCCCCCCCAAAAAAAATCTAAGCAACCTTCCACTGTGCCCCGGCCCCCACACCACTTCCCATCAACATACCATGTTGGATATTTATTATTTGTAGGAAGGCAGCCCCTAAAGACTGCAACCAAGATTGGAGCCTTATTGTGCTAGGCACTGTGCAATAAAACTCCCTCCTGGGGGTAGAAGGATGTCCTGGCATTCCATTGATGGCTATTTTTTCAGTACTTTGAGGTCATCATATGGAAAGTAGCAGAAAAGTGAAAATTTCAGAGCAGTATTAATAATAGTAATTCTGAAATATTTTTTAGGGGCAGTTAAAAATCACCATACCAATTTTCAGCAGCTGTTTCAACTTCAGAAAATAACCAAATCCAAAGTGGTACGTTGAGGTGTGTCGGGGGAGTGGAGGGTTGTTTTGTTTGTTGTTAATGGTTGGGTAATAAATTGGGACAATATTTGGTTTTCCAGGTAGCAAGGAAACATACAGCCCAGGTGTAGGTGTTTGCACTTATTATTTCTCAGGGGAGGAGGGGTTTCTCCCTATATATCAGAATCTGTTGTGAGGTGGCTGTGGTGCATTCTTTCATTTAATTTATAGTTTTAAAGTATTATTTTCATTTAAATCTGATGTTTTGCCTTGTATTTTCTGTTTTGTTTTAACATAAGTGGTGGGCAGCAGGACAGCTGGAGGGGGGGGGATCTCTGAAGCTAGGGAGGGATGGCTGGACAAAAGGAAGAAGCGGGTAGGTGGGGAGGGTTGAGCCAGGACATGCTTACAAAGGCTGCCACCATGTGTAATATCTGTAAACATCTGTTTGTGTATTTTTCAGGAATCCAGTTGCACAACTACAGATAGGCAAAAGTACCATATTTTTGTGCCAACTTGATTCTGATTCAATGCTGAGCCCTACAGGCTGGGTCTCTTCAGCCTTGGGGCCAGGTAGTGTCTCATTCCCTGGGAGTAAGGGCCATCCCCTTGCCTTGAAAGGCATATATTCTTCCAAGGTTAGCTGTTTGCCCTTCCTACTAACAATTTGTACCACCTTGCAAGTTGTGGTAAGTATTTTTCCTCCTTTCCAGGGAAGTTTATTAACCCTTCTTCCTTTTGATGGCAGCAGGTACTTACACTCCATCACATACTCCACCCTCTTCCTTCTGCATAAGAGGAGTACAAGTGTGTTGTGTGAAAAGTCTGCATTTCTGTGAAAGGCTCTATGGTAATGCACAGAGTTAAGTCTATTGTAGGATGCTTCCGAAGACAGACCTCTTTGGGGATCATCACAGGTACAATCTATAGCCTTCTTGCTTTCTGGTTCCAGGGAACACGACCTAATTATCTGTTTTTATAGAAGACACACACCCACACTATTTTAAACTCTTCACACTTGTCAAGCTGTCTAGAGTAACTCACGACCATACGTGCCAACCTCAGGGCAGACTGTCAAGAAACAAACCCGTTGTGTGTTCTATAATTAGATTTCACCAACCAAGCATCAGTTGAGAACGCCACAAGCACTATAACAGCCTTACTATGGAGTCACAGACAGTCCCCTTGGGCACTATGGTTTACCTTGCAGCCCAGGTAAGCCTGCCTCTGTGACAGATGGTCCATTACACCAAAAATCACAATAATATTCAGGTTACTCCCAGTTGCAAAGGACCAGTCACTTACCCCAGGTCAAGTGCACCATACAGCTCTCAAAAACTATGCTTGCAGCAATCCTATATTAAAACAAAAGAATTATTAACTAAGAAAAGAAATGTGTTATTTGCAAGGTTAAAGCAAGGAAACAAACACACAACTGAGATACAGTCTTAGGCTCCAAAGGATGATTGTAGATGCTATAATATGCATGCCTTATGTGTCATTTAGGGCCAACTCAAGCTAAACAGCTGGGGACTCCTTGCTCTGCTTAGAAATCTTTGCCCCTCAGAGCTCAAGCAGCATAGGGGTAACAATTTCTCTTTAACAGGGATTTTTATTCCCTTTCTGCAGCGTCCAAGCTGTGATTGGACAAGGATTTGTGCACATACTCTCTTTAGAGCTGTGGGGAAGCAATCACATGGTCTTTAGACCACAATGGCTTGTCTGATCTCTGTAGACCTACTTTGGTTGTGAAGGAGATAACACCTCATGGTAAACTGGTATTTAACACTTTATAATGCTTCTCCCTGACTGTGGGGAATTTAAAGTCTTAGGGCACGTCTTCACTGGCAATGTTAAAGCGCTACCATGGCAGCGCTTTAATGTGGCTCGTGTAGTCGCAGCATAGCGCTGCGAGACAGAGCTCTAAAAAAACCCATCCCCACGAGGGGCATAGCTACCAGCACTGGGAGCGCGGCTCGCCGCGCTGGTGCATTGTCTACACTGGCACTTTATAGCGCTGAAACTCGCAGCGCTCAGGAGGGTGTTTTTTCACACCTGAGCGAGAAAGTTGCAGCGCTGTAAAGTGCCAGTGTAGACAAGCCCTTAGCAAACATTTTTATAGTTACAGAGCAAACATTTAAACGTTACCTTATAACATGGGATACTGATATTATAAGTAGGATTAATACATGCAGCATCCTACAAGCATTCCATAAAGTCTAAACACATTCTTATAACTCTAATATCTATTTTAACGATACTAACACACAGGTAAGCAAGCCAGACAGGTTTCCAGCTATGCATTTGTCAGTGTTCAGTGAGGCCTAGGGTCTTGGCATGAGCTATACCAGGTCTGTCAGCATCACAGCAGTAATACTTTAGGGTTACCATCCATCTGTATTTCCCCGGACATGTCTGGCTTTTTTGTCTTTAAATAGCCATCCGGGAGGAATTGGTAATAAGATAGAAAGGTCCGTGATTCCCCCCCGCCCCTCCATGCAGAGTGCGGCGCGGCTGATAGGGTGGCTGGGCCTGATTGAGCCTCCAGCAGCCAGAGCCCCTCCCCCGCTCCACCATCCCCCGCCTCAGCACTCTGTGGGGGAGGGGCTATGCACACAGCAGCGTGGCAGCCTGCTCCACGTGGAGCCAGTGGCTCGAGCGGCATGGTGATAAGGGGAGTCCCAGGGGGCAGTCAGGGAGCAGGGAGAGGTTTCGATGAGTCGGGAGTTATGGGGGGGCTGTCAGGGGGCGGGGGGGGGGGGGGGGGACAGGGCAGGTGGGGGGGGGGGGAGGAGGGGGGTGTGATGAACTGGGACTGTTCTTAAGGTGGTCTGTGAATGCTGAGTGGGGAGTGTGGCTAGGACGGTCTGCATTGGGGGATGGGAGACTGGCCGAGGGAGAATACCTGAGCATGTAACATGAGAACCCAGGAAGGGGTTAGTGGCCAGGTGACACCTTTGCCCGGGAAACTGAACGAAGGCTAGGGAGAGAGTTGAGAGTTGGCTGGTGACATGACTGGGAGGCAGACGGGGCTCTGACCTCCCAAGGGGGCTGTGGTGCCCTGGGACCCCAAGATGGACCTAACTGAGGGAGTCCTGTTGTCTGTGCCTGCAAGACCTGTCTTGGACTGTATTCCTGTCGTCTAAATAAACCTTCTGCTTTACTGGCTGGCTGAGAGTCATAGTGAATTGCAGGAAGCTGGGGGTGCAGGGCCTTGTGTCCCCCCCACACTCCGTGACAGGGGGGTTGGATGGGTTGGGGGTTCTGTGGGGGGGCTGTCAGGGGGCAGGGTGTGGAGAGGGATTGGGGCAGTCAGGGGACAGGGAGGGTTAGATGGGTTGGGGGTTCGGGGGGGCAGTCAGGGGACAGGCAGCGGTTGGATAGGCGTGGGAGTCCCAGGGATCTGGCGGGGGCGGGGGGTGTGGATAGGAGTCAGAACAGTCAGGGGACAGGTAGGGAGTGGGGTCCTAGGGGGACAGTTAGCGTGGGGAGGTCTCAGGAGGGAGCAGTCGGGAACAAGGACAAGGGAGGCTTAGATAGGGGGTGGGGTCCCGGGGGTGGTTAGGGGTAGGGGTGGGTCCTGGGAGGGGGCGATCAGGGGACAAGGAGCAGGGGGGGTTGGATGGCTTGGGGGTTCTGTAGGGGGCGGGAAGTGGGAGGGTGTGGCTAGGAGGCGGGGCTACCCCCCGGAGTGTCCTCTTTTTTGAAAGTTCAAATATGGTAACCCTATAATACTTCAATTAGTGACCTAGAAGAAACTACTCTGTAATTTCATGCAACCATTATAATTGTCTTAACTGGATGGAGGAGACTGTTGAGCGAGTACTCTTTCCCCCCAGGGGCATGTTCAAATAATAGTAAGGAGACAGGAACCTTATAAATTCCCCAACAGTAGGCAATATAAGCACACTGATTTCAGTTAGCCAGCAGGGCACAAGAAACTGGGATGGAAATCTGTTTTCCCACATAGCAGTAGAGAGTACTGTCCCTAGACCACCGGCCCAGGGCAACTAGTGCATTTTAATGCTTGGAAATGGAAAGAAGACTTCAAATGAAAATTCCTGCTGTTCAGAACACTCCATTACCAAAGGCAAATGCAAATTTGTTAGGATATGGCTCCTCTAAAGAGAAGTGTTGCCATGGAATTCTATTTTTAACAATTCCATGCATCCTGAAATAGGCCTGGTCCACACTAGCCCCCCACTTCGGACTAAGGTACGCAAATTCAGCTACGTTAATAACGTAGCTGAATTCGAAGTACCTTAGTCCGAACTTACCGCGGGTCCAGACACGGCAGGAAGGCTCCCCCGTCGATGCTGGAGTACCGGCGTCGACAGCGAGCACTTCCGGGATCGATCCCAGAACATGGATTGCCTGCTGTCGGACCCTCCGGTAAGTGTAGACGTACCCATAGTGCTGCAATCCTAGCACCAGGGGTGCTATGTGAGGATATAAATAGCAGCACTTATCACTCCCAGCAGCTAACTCTGCTGGTCTTTCCTGGAGTGAGGCAAAAACACAATTCCCAAAGAGAACATTGCAATGTCTGCCTTTAGTCACATGTCATTTAAAAAAAAAAAGGAAGAAACCAGGGGTCAAAGTAAGAGCTCGCCGTCGATGTAGAAATATTCACATACTTGGGCAGCACCATCAGCCAGGACAATGGAAGAAGCCAGGACATCCGGAACAAAATCAATAAAGCCAGGAACACCTTCAGGTGCTTAAATACAGTCTGGAAATCATCAAAATACACCACCAAAACCAAACTCAAGATTTATGAGAGCTGCATATTTTCAACACTACTTTATAGTACAGAATGCTTGGGAATGAAAAAGTATGACATGTCCAAACGGTCTTCATTCCATACAACCTGCCTCATAAAAATCCTCCGTATCTTTTGGCCCAGAACAATCTCAAACCAAGATCTATTGACACAGTGCAGCCAAGAGGATCTGAGCACCATCATTGTCAGGAGGCACTGGAGATGGATCAGTCATGTGCTTCGGATGGAAACTGATTCCATCACCAGAGTAGCAATAAGATGGACACCTGAAGGCAAGTGAAAACAGGGCCGCCCAAAAACAACATGGTGAAGAGCTGTGGAAGCCGAGCTGAAAAACCTGGGGCACATCTGGGGAACCATTGAAAGACTTGCCAGAAACAGACATGAATGGAGGAGCTCTGTCACTGCCCTAAACACCAGAGGCGTAATAGGAACATGATGATGATGATTATCCTTGTACCTGCTAGTTCGAACAAGACACTCTCATCCGTTTTCCTGTCATTCCCTCCTTATCCTACGAGGCATCTACATGTTCTTGTACCATGTTGTAAGAATGAGAGACCTGTTAGATCTCTAAGAGATCTATTAATTACATGAGAGATCTGTGGTTTTGTACCATCTTCTCCGGTCAGGAATGTGCTTATTTGGTTATCTGACACCTGGTGCATTGCTATTTTGCCAAAGCCAGGGCTACTCCTGTTCACTGCCTTTGGTTCATATCGTTACTTATGCTTTGGGCTCCAGCAAGACCTACAGAGAGCACTGTATGTTGTTTCTCTCTGTTAGATATGTGGGATTATAGGGGACCAGTGTGAATAGAGGGAATAATGCTGTGGGGTTGTGATACAGTTTGTAAGATTGTAAGCTCTTCCATTATGAGGCCAAATGCGTATGAAATGTTTTCATTTCTGTATTTATAGGTTAAGTGTAGAAAACTGTTCTTAATGGGCAACTGTTGTGTTTCGAGTTAAGATTTGCATGTTTGCTCGTGAGTGTGAAGGTTGCAAAACTAACCTTCCAATGCTTGACTGGGGTGTAGTGATGCAGCGTTGTCTTCCAGTGTCTGCAAACAGCTTGACCCAGTAGCCCTGACAGACTGATAGATTCCAAGGCCAGAAGGGACTATTGTGAGTCTGGTATGACTTTCTGTTTAACACAGGCTATAGCTAATTCCGAGAACATATCTTGATTTAAAAATTGTCAGTGATGGAGAATCCATCACAACTCTTGATAAATTATTCCAATGGTTGAAAGAGTTGGAAAACCCAGATCTAGACATTGCTTTCAAAGCATTGCCTGGTAAAAAGTAATGAAGATAAGAAATGTTAATATAAAAGGATAATGTATAATTTGCATCTTGAGGAGTGTTCTGTATTGTGTGAGTATAGGCACCCTGAAGGTAGCCTGCAACTATGTGAGTGGCATATTTATATTCTCAAACTGGTACTGTACCTGGAAAAATACATTAAGGAGAGAACCAGGAATCACTACTAAAACTGGTGTCAGACTTTAGATACCAGGTTCTACTAACCAAAATAAACTCAGACTGTGACCTTCATTTATCTGTTCTCATCACTATCAGAACTATTACTTTGTATAAAATTACTACATAACTGTTTGTAGTCTAAATAAGTTCAGTTCTTTTGTAGTTTAGTGACTTCAGTAGAAGCTTGAGTCGTCACTGCTTTATATAATCATAGCAGACATGAAAGAGACCTTCTCTGATTAAAAAAAAAAAAAAAAGACACCCAAACTAAAACAAGCTAATGGTTCTTAAACTGTAGCCTCCCTCTGGTTGAAGTCACTAGTGCTCTGTGTGGGCAAAAGAGTCTGGGGCTAATATGTGTTGTCTTGTTTAGTCCATACCAATATTTATTTGAAGGGAAAATTTAATGCAAATCAGACTGAATTCAATGTGTTTCACTTTTGTAATAAATAGAAACAGGTGGGAGAATGTAGACACACTTGTAATATCCCCAGAATCTTTGGGATTTAATTCAAATTCAGGATATGCAATACTTTACCATTAACTTTTCCTCTGGTGCCAGTTTGACTTTTATATGCTTAAGAAATGTTTTGACAATCTCTCAAACTGCCATCAGGCCTCAAGAAGTTAATTCTGTCCTGGCCTCATGTAGCTCTGTGTCGGGGGGGGGGGGGGGCCCCCCGCTCCTCCCCCGAAGGCCACAAAACAGCCGTGGGAGAGGGCTGCAGCGGGGAAAAGCCAGGCTGATTGGGGGAAGCGGCCACAGGTGGGGCCACGCCCCAGTAATGCCACAGCTGGCCCTATAAGAGGGCTGAGGGCCAGAGGCTAAGAGAGACACTCTCTCGCTAGCTTCTCTGAGAAAGAAGGACCTGGCTACCTGGGAAGCTGAGGAGGGTACCTAGGGTGGAGCAGTGCTGGGGAAGGGCAGAGGGAGCTGGGGAGCTCCAGCCTAGCAAAGCCCCAGGCTGCAGGCCAAGTTAAGGGTCCACAAAGGGTACTGGGGCTGCAGAGGGGCAGCCCAGAGATAAGCAGAGGCAGCTGGTCCAACCCCCCTTGCCAATGATGAGTGGTTTACAGACTGCAATCTGCCCCAGGGAGCGGTGGCTAGACAATGGGTGGCAGTAGCCACTGAGGTGAGGTGGGGATAGGGGGTTCTCCTGGGAGGGGAGACCCAGAGTGCAGGGGGACTGTGGAGGGCAGAACCCTAAGAGAGGTGCACCGGGGTCTGGGAGGGACATGGGGCCAGCGGCAGGTGAGAAATCAGCCGGCAGAGGGCACTCTGGGCTGGGAAGAGCTAATTCCCAAGATGACCAGCAGGAGGCGCCGTGGCAGTGAGTCACCACCCCGCCAGACTCTGCATAAGGCCTTTAGAATTCTGAGTTACAGCTTCCAGGTCTACTTCATTTTATAGGTTACAGGACCTGACCTCCCATACAATTTAGTTTCTGTAAATCAGGCAAGTTTTTATTTAATATAAAAGGTGAAGTCATTTTCACTCATGTAGCACAATAAACCTGTACAATATTTGACACTGGAGTCTCTAGTCATTGAGGGTACATCTACACTGGAATAAAAGACCTGCAGCATGGCTGGGGCTGGCCTGGGTCAGCTGACATGGGCTCATGGGGCTAAAAATTGCTGTGTAGTGTTTTGGGCTGGAGCCTGAGCTATGAGACTCTCCCACTTTGCAGGGTTCCCGAGCTTAGGCTTCCGCTCAAGCCTGAACATATACACAGATTTTTGCAGTCCAAGTCAGCTGATCGAGGCTACCCAGGGTGTTTAATTGCTGTGTAGATGTACCCTAAATGAAAGTGACTATAGAGCTAGTTGTTTAGGTGCCTAAATGTACAATCTTATTTCCACTGTGATACAGCAGGGCCAGAGGGCAGCAGGAGAATTATCGATGGGAGATATATAATCCCCAGGATGATCAGAGCCTTATTCCCTGTTGACTGAGGAGAGGTTACTACAGGTTAATTAGAGCACCTGGAGCCAATTAAGACTCTGCCAGAGAACTAATAAAAACCCCTGCTTCAGTCAGAGGGGAGAAGGGAGGGAGAGCTGATTGTATTTAATCAGAGGATCAGGGGAAGGGAAACCCTGCTCGAGCAGAGGGACTCCCCAGGCACAGAGGACTGAGAAAAACCCTGCCCAAGGGGAGAGAAGTCAGGAAGCCCAAGAAGCTGAAGGGGTTGGGGGCCAGAGTAGAGGGTGGGCCTGGGTCCCTTCCCTTCTCCCCTCTTCTCTCCCACCAGTGGAGCTGTCGACACCCAAGAATAGGGGCAAGAGGCGGCAGCCTGACCCATCACATGAAGGAAAAGCGCCTGACCCACCATAATAGTGTCTGCCATTTGCCACACCACCCAGCCAATGAAACACACATACTAATGCTTTCCAAGATTTTCAGACAAAAAATCAGTTCATGCAAGTTACTTATAGTGCTATCTTTGTGTCACAGGGCTGCCACTTACTGCCTCCAGAGTATCCCCTCATGGCCATGAGTGACCCTGAAGTACCCTGCCTCTGTTTTCCCCTTCCTTGGGGCTTCCTAAACTCTCCCCAGTTCAAAGGAAAGAAAACATTCCCCAATTAGGTCCAATTTATTCAGTCATCAGGTCCACTGGCCCTCCAGGCCCCAACCCCAGGTTCAATGTCTCTGTGTTACACTGGATTATCAACAGAAAGTCTTTCAAAATGGAACACAAACTCAGTCCTCATCCTCATTTCAGTTGAGCACGGCCGCTTTTCCCTGAGGATCTGGCTTTCTGCTTTCCACCTGGAGTTTGGCCTTCTCCATAGGCCTTCACTGCTGGCACCTTCCTCCATGCTGACTCAGGGTTTTGAAGGAACCTCTTATTCTCTGCAGGCATAACCACAGCTTTCTGAACACTTTCCTCTTCCCCCTCAACTTCCAGTATAAAAGCAGCAGGACTCACTTGATTGCTCTCAGGTGGGGCTCATTCTCTAACCACGGTTGGCTAGCCCCAGCCTTCCTGCAATTAAGGGGCTAGCCACCCCGTTACACCTTACAGTGACATTGTAAGAAAAAGAAACTAAAGTAATATTTCACTTGCAATTGAATTACCCACAGTTGTTAATTCCAAGTTCAAAGTCCTGGTGCCTTTACTTCTTAGAGGCAGTTTTCAAACTCAGCAGATAAGAGAGCCTAAGATGAGACATCTATTTAGTGCTTTTATGCTTTCAGAGTGACACTTGCAACCTCAACTCTTCAGACAAGAGTAAATGTACAGTATCTATAATATAATGAGTCTGCTTCTCTCTGCCCAATTCTTCAGCTGCAGATATTTTTAGGTCAAGAAAAGTAACATTCCAGTCAATGCAGCCTCAGTGTAATGAACTTTTTTTGAGCTCCCAAATTTGCAGCTTTGTGGTATACTCTAGATGCAGAACCAACTTCCATCATGGGGGGGGGGGGGGAGAACAAATGTCCCAAAATTATAAAAATCAAAAGACTACACTTTGCCCACCTCCTAAAAGCTCCCACAGTTACACATTTTATCTATATATTTCTCCGTTAATAAACACATATTAATGAGTTTTGGATCCAATGTTAAGAGATTTGATGGGTGCAAAACAAATGATGTTTCAAAGCTTAGTATTGGCATACTGGTACCTCTATTTACAGGAATAATGTGCTTTGCATAAAGTTGATTTTCACCACCATGCCTCTCGTGTACCTATAAGACTGCAGCATTCAATGGGAGCTGCTGCATGTTCAGCACTTTTGAAAACCTGACTTTAGGTTCCTAAAGATGGATTTAGGAACTTAACATTTTGGAAATCTTGTCCCTAGTAACCTGATGCATACAGCTGTAAAGCAACAAAGTGCCCAGTGCATTTAGGCTATAATGGCTTTAAACTTTTTTTCTCAAACCCCATCTGTCATGGAAGAACTTGCCTGTACTTTAGCACATGAGTACACCAACAGTCATCCTCAAGAATCTAATTGCCATATAATCATGGTGTCATGTTGTTGAAATCAAGTTACGTGTTTAGCATTTCTATTTAGGAGTAAAGAAAAATCACTTAATTCAAAACAAAGTGCAATCAAATTATCTGAGAAAGGAAAGTGAACAACAATTAAATCCGTATCAGAGAAAGTATTCCTGACTGACTTCTATAAAGGGATTTAGTGACAAAAATCTGTATATGTTGATAATAAAGTCATGAAATTAAACCATTAACATTTCAAATTCTGTTGTAAAAATGACAATACTTAATCATTGGTATAGGGGATAAGTTATTTCCAGTGCTAAAGATCTTATTTACATTGATGCAACTGAATAATTTGAGAGAGAAAATAAAAATCAACCTCAGAAGAGCAAGGTTTCTGGTTTGAAAACAAAGCAACATTAAGGGCAGTCAGACAGAATATTCTTGAAAAAGCACTGGCATTAGTTCTAACTCTTATTGCCTTTTAGACAAACATAAAGCAATTCTTCCTTGAACTTGGAAAGGAGCTGCTGTCTAGAACAAACTAAACAAACATATTTTAACAATCACATACCAGTTCACACTTTGGAAGGAACCTGCTAATGTGTATTACAGATTTACAAAACAAAGTAAACATTTCCAGAAAGAACCATAATGTGACCTGAAGACAACATCTCTTCCAGAAGAGTTCCTTGTGTCACATGGTATTCTGTGGAAGTGGAGAACAGATCACAATTCAAGCCAAGAGTATAATCAACACCAAATCCTGCAGAGCTGGATAAGGAGACTAGCACTTCATTTAAGAGGCTATTCTATTGCCAGGGCTCTTGGTATTCTGTGAATTTTCCAGGGGAATCCACTCTTTGCTATGGAATTTGAGTTGCAAAACCTAACCTCTATTCTAAAAAAAAAAAAAATCTAGTCATTGGTGGGAAGAGTACCTTAAAAGGTGAACAAAGTGAAAATAGATGCAATGTTGGTGTCTTGAATTTTTAGACTGAATACAAGAGATCTGAAAAACATTAACTGTCCCTTCATGTTGACTTGTTTAACTCTGAAACCTAAAAATGTCAATTTCACTGTCAATATTTGAGCAGTAATGTCTAACTTCTATGCTTATCCTACAACCCCAAATAGCCTCCTTTATCTCCATAGAAGCCAAAAGTCCTAACTATCCACTCTCCAGCTTGCAACATTTACAAAACAGTTCAAGAAGTCATAGCTCATTGAAAACTGAAGATGTAAGGACTGTGTAAAATAACAAAATGTAATAGCTACATAAATAATACACAGGCAATTAGTCTGATTGTGGTACAGTAACTCCTCACTTAATGTTGTAGTTATGTTCCTGAAAAATGCGACTTTAACCAAAAGGATGTTAAGCGAATCCAATTTCCCCATAAAAATTAATGTAAATGGGGGGAGTTAGGTTCCAGGGAAAAATGTTTTTGCCAGATAAAAGGCATTATATACATTTTAAACAAGCAATTTAATACAGATATTAAACAGGCTGACACCCCCCCTATGTCCACCCCCCCCCAGCGCCTCCCGCCTGCTGGCAGACCCTGCGGCTCAGCGCCTTCCCCCTGCTCCCCCACCTCTTGCCCATGGCAATCAGCTGTCTTGCGGCATTCAGGAGGCTGTGGGGAGGAGCGAGGATGCGGTGCGCAGCCTCCCCCCTCCCTCCAGCCTCCTGAACACCGCAAACCAGATGATTGCCGTGGACAGGAGGCAGGGGAGGGCGGGGGCAGACTGCGCGCCAAGTCCTCACTACTCCCCCAGCCTCCTGAATGCTGCAAGACAGCTGACTGCCATGGGCAGGAGGGGGCAGGGGGAAGGCGCTGATCCATGGGGTCCGCTGGCGGGCAGGAGGCGCTGGGGGGGGATGTAGGGGAGCTGATGGGGGGCTGCCAGCTGTGGACAAAGCAGGCGGCTAAACGATGTTATAGGGGAGCATTGCACAATTTTAAACGAGCATGTTCTGTAATGGAGCAGGGACGTAACATCGAAACAACGTTAAGTGAGAGGACGTTAAGTGGGGAGTTACTGTATTTATGCTATAGTTATTAAAAACCTCCACATTTAATTTACATTAATTTTCTGCAAAATTTCCACTCAACTACACTGTGGTGGTGCAGAATTCAGTGCCCTTGATGCAGCATTTAGGTGCAGTTTGCCATGGAATCTTGCCTATTCTCCCAGGGCCGGCACTTCCATTTAGGCGACCTAGGGCACCAGGATTTGGGGGGGGGCAGCATTTTGCCACCCTTGGCGGCAATTCGGCGGTGGGGGGTCCTTCCGCGCTCTGGGTCTTCGGCGGCAATTCTGCGGCGGGTCCTTCACTCGCTCCAGGACCCACCGCCGAAGTGCCCCGAAGACCGGGAGCGTGGAAGGACCCCGCCCGCCGCAGAATTCCTGACGACGACCGGGAGCGCAGAAGGACCCCCGCCTAGGGCACCAAAAACCCTGGCGCCGCTCCTGTATTCTCCCCAAGAGATTTCAACGTTATTCTTTTAGAGATGTTGTAAATAAGATAGCTTGGGATTCTTCATTACATCATTTCAACCTGCACTGAGTGGCATATCATTGGGAATGATTTCTTGTATAATATCTTGCTTCTAAATCCATGATATTGCTAGGAATGTATAATGTATTGATGGATTGGTCAGATAAATCCTAGCCTGCACTAGGTTATAAGTTCCTTTTGATGTAGACACCACTGTGTTCATCAATCTAAGAGAGAGAGCGCGACAAAGAACTACTAGTTGTCAGCCTGCATCTAGCTGCTTAATAAATATCCCCTTTTGATTTGTTCTACTGAAGTTCTCTCTTATCTATAATCTGCAGGGTCACTCATATTTTCAAATTAATGTACAAATATTAAATCAGTTCTCACAACACACTTGTGAGTTAAATAAGTACTAGCCACATCTTACAAGTTGCAGCAGCTGAGATAGAGACAATAAGTGATTTGCCCAAGGTTACATTGCAAGTCAGCATCAGAACATACCTGCTTCCAATGGGAAAATGAACAGCCTGAGACGCACTTCTCAACTGACCCTGGCTGGGTGGTTGGTTGGTTGGTTTTGGTTATTTGGGGGAGGGGGATCATTTGAAAAAGGAATCACATAAAATATAAATTTGGTTAATCAAAATTGATATATATTCCCTGACAATAACTGAATTCAGACCATCTTGTTCATAGCCTATTTGCACTGGGACCAAACATAGGTTCTCTTTAAAGCTCTTTATTAAATCCCTCCACTACTGTCTTTAACATCATTTGAACAACTGGAATAGTGAAATTTGTAGTAGCAATGGCTGCCCCACCAGTGAAAGCCTTGAGAGCCTGGGAAATTCCCCCCAAGCCTGAGGATAGATAGGCACATGTCAGAACAGATTTGATTTCTATCCCTACTCCTATGATCAGTGCACTAGACTATTCTGTCTCATAGATAATTCTGCCATTACCCAACTCAGTCATTCTGCATCTTCTTTGACTTTCAGAAAAGACATGTTTATGAAAAGCAGATGTATGTCACATGGGATCATGATAGATGTGCTGTGTGACATGACCCAAGGATGTCCTGTGTCAGCTTGTCTCTGGGTCATGGATATTTTTTGAGCTTTACTATCATTCTGTTCTTCTGACTTTTAGGGGGCTGTAAGAAGGTCCGACTCACCCCTGCGGCACCTCCTGCTGGTCTCAGGGAATTAGCTTGACCCAGCCTCCAGAGCACCCTCTGCAGGCCAGTGATCTGCCTTACTCTCTACTTCTGGGCCCTGTGTCCCTCCCAGGACCCCATGCCCCTTGCTCTGGGTGCTACCCCCTGGCAGTACCCACGCACTAAGTCTCCCCTCCCAGAGGAACCCCCACCCACTAACCCCACCTCACCTCAGTGTCAGGCTACTGCCAGTCACCCTCTAGCCCCACTCCCTGGGGCAGACTGCAGTATCAGCCTACTCATCACAGGCAAGGTTGGGTTTCAGCCTGCTGCCTTGACCTATCTCTGGGCTGCCCTCTGCAACCCCCAGTACCTCCTGGCCTAACACTAGGCCACAGCCTGTGGCTTTCCAGGCTGGAGCTCCCCAGCCCTGCTCCACCCAGGTACTCTGACTTTGCTCCCTACAGCCTAGCCCTTCCCTTTCTGCATTCAGAAAGAGACTGCTGAGCTTCTGGCTGCCCTGGCCTTTATAGGGCCAGTTGGGCTCTGATTGGGGCATGGCCCAGCTGCAGCTACTTCCCCCAATCAGCCCAGGGTGTTCTCTCTCACCCCCGCTCCTCCTTTCCAAGGGCTGTTTTTAAACCCTTCAGAGCAGGAGTGGGTGAACACCGCTACAGGGGCATACCATGTTCTTGTACAGCAGTTTCTCAAGGAATGGCTGTCTGACCAACCACCACACAAATAGACAAATTTTGGCACATTTGGCCGATTCTGCTGATGACTGGAATAGCAGTTCAGGATTGAGTTACATTGGCAGAATTGTGTATTACCCTGTAAAAAGCCTGCCTCATTAGTACTATCAGTCAGCTGCTTTGAGCCTAAATGGACTCCAAGTTAAAGGCAGTATAAAGTGTTTCTTGTCAGATGTATGTATTTTTGTAATCCAGGTGTTCCTTTTTCTTGTTTACTTACTACTCCCTTTAAAAAATTTTTATTGTTCATTGACTTATTGTGAAGTGCTTTTCTCTCAAAAATAAAGAAATAATTGCCAGTGCTGATGAGATTTAGGACCTGTTCCAGCTCCCATTAAAGTCTACTGGAATCTTTCCAGCTGATTGACTTCCATGGGAGGTGGATTAGTTCCTTAAACACACATAACAAAAAAGATATTTAATGAAATTGAGAACTTTCAAGTAAATGTCAGCCACCAATACTGAGTTCACTTCTAAAGCTTCTTACTATTTTTTCTTAATTACATTTGTCATGTTTACAATGTAAATGAGTCAGAGCCTCTTTTTACTTGTGCATAGGACTTAAAAAACAGCTGAGGGTGCTATGCAGAGGTCAGTGTGTGGTGCTGCTACAATTCATCATGATTGTGGGTTACTAGTTCCAGTATTGATTTGAAGTTGGTGGCAGATATAAGCAGACAGGTATACTTTAATAGGACCAGTGAAGTACTCGACTTCAGAGCTCTAGCAGATAGTATGTAGCAGTAATTCCATGTGTCCTGAAGATGGCTGGAGTAAAATTAGCAACTGCTCACATATTTTGCAAAACAGGTCAATCTGATTTAGGACAACAGCTGTTAAAGCCCGATGGAACAAAGCCACCATCATGGCTGAATTACATCTGTTTTTCAAGAGTCATCTACTCAGCCATCTGTGACTTAAACCAATGGTCATCTTGGCTACTGAAAACTAGAAGGGAATGCCTGGGCCCTAAATTGGAGGGAGTCATTCATGCATCCCTAAAGAAGGGCAAGCTCAAGCAACACACAAACAATCTCAAGGATCCAACTGGAAATACTAGCATCATTATAAAATATTGCTTGTTTTCTAATCAGGGCCGGCTCTAGGATTTTTGCCGCCCAAGGCAAAAACAATTTTGCCCCCCCCCCCCCCCGTTTTTTAATTACCCCACCCCTGGCCCCGCCTCAACTCCGCCCCTTCCCTGCCTCCTCCCCCCAGGCTCTCAAGCCTAGGAGGGAGGGGGAGAAGCGGTGTGCGAGCGGCAGCAGCAGCGGAGGTGAGCTAGGGCGGCCGGGGCACATTTTTAGGGGCGGCATTCTGGCGCCTGCCATGCCGCCCCTAAAAATGTGCCGCCCCAAGCACCAGCTTGTTTTGCTGGTGACTAGAGCCGGCCCTGTTTCTAATCACCCCTTTCTGGGGTAGGTCACTGAGAAAGTGTCAGGACAACAGCATCTGCTATCTTCAAATTATTTGGATCACAACCATGGCATGCAAGTGGTGTTAATCACAGAGGTGACAATCTCAGCAGAGCAGTAGACAGGCCGAACATTCTTGTTACCACAAGTTTTCAGTACCCTTCAATACCCATCGATCATGGGATGCTGTTGACAGGACTGCAGCACCTTGCAGGGGCTGATGGAATCAACTTAGAGTGATTCTGGTCATTCTGTTCAGAGAAACCCCGCACGGTGATGCTAAATTCCATGATTTTTTTCTTCAATTTCTATGTGAGGTTGCAGGGAGAGATTGTTAGCTGGAGTAGGCTACTACATAATCAGCCTTGGAGAGAGTTATTGCCTTACTCTTCCAATATCTGGCCCCTAAAAGAAAACCAGCTGGTTTATAGTCAATCTGAGTAAAATGGAGGCCATGTATATCGGCAGGGGAAGCATTCTGAGGATCTACTGCAGTATGCAATTTTTCTCTGAGGTTAGATCATGTGTCACATGTTATCAAAGTGGTTTGCAAACTCAAGGTTTTACTGACTCTTCTCCAGTCCTTGAGGCCCAAAATGCATGTGTCTTTTTTTCCATCTGTGATTGGTCCTTTCCCTCTCAAATGTGCCCCTTCCCATAGACATCCAGTATTGGTTACCTCTACACGAGACCAGTGGTTCTCAAACTAGGGCCACCGCTTGTTCAGGGAAAGTCCCTGGTGGAAGTGGCGCGGGCCAAGGGACGTACTGGCCGCCGCTTCCCGCAGACCCCATTGGCCTGGAGCAGCGAACCGCGGCCACTGGGAGCTGCAATCAGCCGAACCTGCGAATGCGGCAGGTAAACAACCCGGTCCGGCCCACCAGGGGCTTTCCCTGAACAAGCGGCGGCCCTAGTTTGAGAACCACTGCACTAGACTACAGCAATCTTGAATGCTAGAACCTTTTCTAAAGTGGAGTATTTGATTCTGACAGCTATTATTGCTGTTTTTGGTGACCATGACCCTGAGCAGAACCTTTCCCATAGTCCATAAAAAGATTCACCATTGTGGCAGAGTGGCTGCCTACTGAGCATAGGGATCACTTTGCAGGCACTCTGACCCTTCCACCTCTCTCAGGCCCCTTAAGAACTCCACACAGCACTCCCACCCAGCGTGGTTTTAATAACAGAAAAGGTTCAAAAAATTCTCCAGATCCTTAATAATAAATATGGTTCAAACAATCTTCAGAAAATTCCCAAGATAAAGTCCATAACCATATCACAAAAGTTCATACTCAGCCCTCATTCTTCTGCAATATACCAAGCTGTTCCAGTCTGCTCTAGCCCTTGACTGACTGATCGATCGATGGATCCATCCATCCATCCACCCCCCCCCCCCACTTCCTTCTCCTGTCAGGTCCCTTCCTGCTCCTCTTTATAAGGAATCTCTTGATCCAACCCAGTTGTGCCCCTTTAATAATCAGGGTTAGCTAGCCTCAGCCCTCCAGCACTAATTTTTTTTTGGCAAATAAATACAACAAGTTTGTTGTTCACAGATATTCAGACAACCCTGACTTATTTGTGTACTTGTCCACAAATCCTGAAATTAAAGTTTCACAAATTTTAATGCAACACATTATTTGTATGTACGTGCATATAAGGAGTACTCATTATTCTCCTATTCAGCCACCCATTTAAGGAGTAGAAACAGCAATACATGATTTAGATGATCAATAACGAACCCATATATGGGAATTTGTTCACTATTTGGCAAAATCTGTAACTAGCAAATACATTCATAGAAATGAGAACAGCTACAAAAAAGGGAGCTATATATGAATAATGTATTCACGATAGTTTTATCAGCTCTTGACCTGAGAATGATTATTTTTTTCATCATCATCATTATAGCAAGGGTTAGTGAATAGATTTTTGTGCTCAGGCTACCTATTTGTTACATTTTGTTTTAAATTAGAATGTAAACACTTTGGTACATGGATTATCATTTTTTTTGGGCACTTAACCCCTCAACAGGTCCTCTGGGCACTACTGTATTAGAAATAATAAATACTAAATAATATTAAATAACGAATAGTAATATAAAATGCTCTATCTAATTTATACAGATACTTAAAACAAGTCACTCTGTGACTTAATGTCCATGTTCCCCTTCATGTAGAATCTTGAAATTTGGTAAAATCATTCATTATTAACTGATGAAGATAGAACCTATCCCTAACTGGGGATTACCCAAAGCTCATCACTCAGTTTTATTGGATTGCAAACATCTAAGTACAGTTACATGTATATTAGGGATACCAACTATCAAAGAGTATTCATTTCTTCCATGTGCTGCTCATGTTGAGTATGAAGGTCCAATCTGACCAGTCATGACCATGTCTATAAATATATTTACTGGAGGTATGACTGCACATATTACAGTCATTTCTTTCTCAAAAGTTGCTGCCTAAGGTCTCAATCCTATGAGGTGCTGAGCACCCTCAGTTTCTATTAAGTTCCATAGGAGTTGAGGGTACTTTGCACTTCATAGGACTGAGTCCTACAGGTATGTCTACACTACGATAAAAGACCCACGGCACAGCCCCGGCTGGGTACATTCAGCTGACTCAGGCTCACAATTCTCAGTCTATGGGGCTATAAAATTGCAGTGTAGATGTTTGGGCTCAAGCTGGAGCCTGGGCTTTGGGACCTTCCCCACTCACAGGGTCTCAAACGTCTACGCTGTAATTTTATAACTCTGCAGCCTGAGCCCCGCAAAACTGAATCAGCTGACCTGGGCCAGTCGTGGGTCTTTTATTACAGCATAGACATACTCTAAGAGATAATGCATTTGCTTACGGGCATACTGTTCTAACATGTGTTCAATCATAGGCTGACATTGGAATGTTAGTGGCAAAACATTGGTTTAAGGACAGTGACACTTCATCCTATCCTCAATCCACACAGCACTGCTTTTAAACAGACAATCAGTAACATGCTCTTTTGGCATTAATACACTGTGACATTACACTCCATATTTTTTATGAAAATATGTTTATGATATGAATATGACATAACTGAGATGTACTTTATGCAAGATAGCTCATGTAAGATATCATTGGAAAGGTTATGATTTACTGAATGTGATTATCCTATTTGTATGTATGTATCGTTTCTGTATCTAAAGTACGGAATATGGACTATGTAACAATTACAACTGGGTGTGTATTTGGAAGGCATCCACCAGATGACAGGCCATCAGATTTGATGGGCCATTAGGAAGGAACAATAAGACTGTGAAGATACTAATCTCTCTCCCTCCTGGGAGGTGTCCTGGGACATAACTGTGATACTACCAAGGGCATGTCTTCACTAGTAGCGTTAAAGCGCTGGCCGCGGCAGCGCTGCTGCAGCAGCGCTTTAACATGGCTGGATAGTTGTGGGATAGCACTGGGCGAGAGCTCTCCCAGCACAATAAAAAAACCCACCTCCACAAGGGGAATAGCTCCCAGCGCTGATGCACTGTCTACACTGGCATTTTACAGCGCTGAAACTTGCAGCGCTCAGGGGGGTGTTTTTTCACACTCCTGAGTGAGAAAGTTGCAGCGCTGTAAAGTGCCAGTGTAGACAAGCCCTAAGTCAGGTGGTCTTGTCATCTGATACTAAACATTATCTTGGACTTCTTGTAAGTTTCCACTAAAAAGGGAGGGGGCTCAAGTTTGGGAAACAAAGGATTCCCGCCTTATGTAAACCTTATTTATGGGTGGGGAGGAAGGCAAAGAGGAATCTCTACTCCATGGCCTGTCTGCCCAAGAAGAAAGACTGTTAAAGATACCCGAAGGGCAGGCAAGGGGGGAGTCCAGACTGAGACAGGGGTCCAGTCTGAAAAGAAATATAACTGGAACTCTAAGCTACAGAAACTTTGCAACCTGCCTAAAATAACATTTACGGTAAGAAATTACATTTTGTAACCTGTTCCTTAAGTATATTGAACTTAGCTTGCGTATTTTGTTTTATTTGCTCTGTTATCTGCTTTGCTCTGTCACCTCTTATATTTACTTAAAATTCACCTTTTGTAGTTTATAAACTTATTTCTTGTTTATAATATAACCCAGTTTGTGCAATTCATAATTGGGGTGGGGGTTAAGAGGCTGTGTATACCTTCCTCCACATTGAGTGAGGAGGCAGATTTCATAATATACCTTTGGGTCTGCACTCCAAGTGAGGTGGACACCTGAGTGCTGGGGCAAGTCCCTTTAGCTGAGTCTTCCCAGAGCTGACTTCAGTGTCTGTGTTGTTCTGCAGTTGGGTGTGGCCCTGCCTGTGTGTGTGCTGGAGGAGGCTTAATAGCCTGGCTCAGCAAGACAGGTAAAAAGGGTTCTCAGGCTGGCAGAACAGGCGGGCTCAGTGGTATCTCAGCATATCAGATGGCATCTTAACAGGGGGCAACCCTTCACAGTGGCATAGTCGAGCAGGATAGTGTGCACAGTTTATTGCCCTTAAACACTGGTGGTGATTTTAGTGAGTTTTAAGTGTGATGGCTAGAGAACAGGCAAAGTGATTTTCTGTTTGCTTATTTCAGGTAAGAGAAGTAGGGACAGGAAAAACAGCAAAATGAGTGAAAGTGAAGCTACCAAAAAGTTGGAGCTCCTTCAGGCACATAAGAACATAAGAGATAGATGGAATTAAAATAGATGGAAACTGATGAGCAGAAGGCTACACATCATAGGACCATGGAACTCAGGCAGCTAGAGGCTGACAAAGAAATGGAGGCACAAGCAGCCAGACAAAAAGCAGACCGTGAGAGCACCATGGAAATCCAGAAGCTAGCCTTTGAAGAGAAAGAAAAAGAGAGAAAGCATGAACTGGCCATATTGGAGTGGAAGAGACAGAACCCCACACCAGGGGCTCCACCTCTCCAAAAATCCACAAGTGGGAGTGGTTGTGTCCAGCATATAGCAAATCTGGGGACATTGCTGAGTATTTCATCATCTTTGAGAGAATATGTATGCTCCATGCAATTTCTGGTGATCAAAAGATGACCACGTTGGTTGCAAAATTGTCTGGGAGAGCTCTGGACATACTCAATAAGATGCCAATGGGTGATGCTTCCAATTATGATAAATGTAAGGACTTGGTTTTAAAACAGTTTCAGATTACACCTGACATTTATAGAGTAAAATTTAGAAGCCTTAAGAGAGGGGCTGGATTAAGTAATGTGGCTTATGTGAACCAAATGAGAGATCTACTGGACAAGTGGGTGAGGGGAAAAGGTATTACAACCTTTGAAGGAATGTGTGATTTGGTTGCTCAGGAACAGTTCCTGAATATGTCTAGTGATGATGTAAAACAGTATTTATGGGATAAAAAGGTGGAAACAGTTGATGAACTTGCAGCTTTTGCAGATAAATTTGAGCAATCCCAAGCACCTAGTAGGAATAAATCACAGACAGAGGAGTTAAAGTTTGGTGGGAAGCAAGGTCCCCGTTTTACCCCTGGGAAGAAGGATGGTGGATGGGAGGCTGGACACTCACCTCCGCGGGTTCACTCCTCCAGTCCTTGTCCCAAATCTCCTGAAAAAGCTGAAGAGCCCAGAAGGTGCTATTATTGTAATTCCACTAAGCACCTGAGGAATAAATGCCCTGTGCTCATAGGTGGTGAGTTATATAGGCCCATGGTGCCCGTGCTCCACCAATATTCAGGAATGTGGGCCCGGATCCACCAATGTTTGGGCTTATATTTTACATACATTTTGATGTAAACAATATCTCTGTTCACAATTGTCCACTGAGCATCAACTTGAAGGGAACACTTAACCTTATTTTCTTAAGGTAGCGCAAACCTGTGTTGTGAAAACAGGCAGGGTGCTTTTGTGATGCACAGGCTTCCGACAGTCTGCACACACAATTACGACAATGACGTGGGACTGCGATGCAAACCGACATCATTTTCGTCATCGTCTAAGCAGGTGGTTGAAAAGTCTGTGTCGCGAACTCACCCACTCTGCACCATTGTATCTCTTACAAATAAGGCCCTGATCCAGCTTCATTTGAAAGGCATCCATACACTGTATGAGTGCCTAAGGGAAAAAACACGCAACTTAAATTCAGTGGTCAGTTTGGGGTATGATCGTGTTTAGCACAATACTTGATTATTTTATACTCTTTAAAGTAAAGTATATAATTGGTTGTATAAGCGTACAACAAAATATAATGTATTCTCATAGAATCATAGAAGATTAGGGTTGGAAGAGACCTCAAGAGGTCATCTAGTCTAACCTCCTGCTCAAAGCAGGACCAGCCTCAACTAAATCATCCCAGCCAGGACTGGACATTGAAGCAGGCGAGTGCTGCTTCTGACTTTCCACTTTTAATTGGCCCTTGTAAACTTGTGGCTCCAGTGCACTGTAGCTTCATTTTATCCCTGCAACAAATTCTCGATTCGTAATTCCCCAACACATGGGTGCTTAGAAGGGCCAACCTGGCCAGAGAATGTAGGAACGCCAGGAGCAGCTCATCTTGGGTAAGTTTAATTCTGTCACTCTGTTAATTTCTTTGTTTATAAAGCCACACCCCAGTCTAGGGGTGAGTTCAGACTATTTCAGTGCAGGCTAAGAAAGTCCCCTGGGCCCCACAGTTCCAGCAGGAGCTAGCAAGCTAAAGGATCAATGATTTTGATGAAATCCCCTTCTATGAATCATTGGCTGCTCCAGGCCTTTGGAATAATAAACCTGAGCCAGGCTTGGCAAGCTCAGACAGATATAGTGTCCTAAGTGTTACCTTGTCAAAATTTGCAAGTTGCAAATTCTGATGGATGATGGCCTCTCTCTCAGAATTCATTTTCCCTCGCCTTTGCCCATCCCCTAGTTCTTGTGATGTCAGTTTTGAATTAAATTTGACTTAACTCTGCTCCTTGGAGCTGGCAATAGTCAGTGGGAATGATTCAATAGCAGTATTACCATAAGTAGACATGAGGAAGGACTAAATAAAGTGTGCCATCATTTGTGTTGTAGGCCACAGATTTGAATTCCAGCATTCATCCGCATGCACCCAAATTGCCATTGTCTGTGTTTGGTGTAGTGGTATTGAAAGGTGGAGGGATCAGTTGGAGCAGCTTAGCAGAGTTGTCACTGTGATATGGGGAGAAGGACATGTATAATTTGAGGGATGAATTATGCCTCACTTCAGTGCTGAGTCCTGTAGATTGTATCAATAAAGGTGCACAAAGGGGTCTTCTTGCCCTGGGGACGATCAGCAGGCTGGTGGGATATGTGACAGTGGTCTCCGAGGTTTAGTGAGGGGTAAGTGAAGGCAATGCGTGTGATGCTCCCCAGGGGTACTCTGGGTTGTGAGACACTTCATCACCACCTGCCCATAGCATGAAGCAGTTTTGCCTAATGCCTGCTGTAGCTCAGCTTTGACTCCAACAGTCTCTAGCCACAGATAAGCCCTGAATTCCAGGTCTCCGCAGACCTCACTCTCTCTGTGCAGGCTAGTGACAGTCACACCCCCACCCACCCCTCCCCCCCGAGCACCTCTGCTGTATCCAGCCTGTCACTGGACACTCCCAGAAATGACCAGATAAGCTGTCTCTGAAGAGATGTTTCAGAGTAGCAGCCGTGTTAGTCTGTATCCACAAAAAGAACAGGAGTACTTGTGGCACCTTAGAGACTAACAAATTTATTAGAGCATAAGCTTTCGTGGGCTACAGCCCACTTCTTCGGATGCATATAGAGTGAAACATATATTGAGGATATATATATACACACATACAGAGAGCATGAACAGGTGTCTTACCAACTCTGAGAGACCAATTAAGTAAGAGGAAAAAAAAAAACTTTTGAAGTGATAATCATGATAGCTCAGTACAGACAGTTTGATAAGAAGCAAGTGTGAAAATACTTACAAGGGGAGATAGATTCAATGTTTGTAATGGCTCAGCCATTCCCAGTCTTTATTTAATCCTGAGTTGATTGTGTCTAGTTTGCATATCAATTCCAGCTCAGCAGTCTCTCGCTGGAGTCTGTTTTTGAAGTTTTTCTGTTTTAAGATAGCCACCCGCAGGTCTGTCATAGAATGGCCAGACAGGTTAAAGTGTTCTCCCATTGGTTTTTGAGTATTATGATTCCTGATGTCACATTTGTGTCCATTAATTCTTTTGCGTAGAGACTGTCCGGTTTGGCCAATGTACATGGCAGAGAGGCATTGCTGGCACATGATGGCATATATCACATTGGTAGATGTGCAGGTGAATGAGCCCCTGATGGTATGGCTGATGTGATTAGGTCCTATGATGATGTCACTTGAATAGATATGTGGACAGAGTTGGCATCGGGCTTTGTTGCAAGGATAGGTTCCTGGGTCAGTGTTTTTGTTCAGTGATGTGTGGTTGCTGGTGAGTAATTGCTTCAGGTTGGGGGGTTGTCTGTAAGCGAGGACAGGTCTGTCTCCCAAGATCTGTGAGAGTTGGTAGGGCAACTCCTACCTTTTCATATTCTCTGTATGTATATATATCTTCTTACTATATGTTCCATTCTATGCATCTGATGAAGTGGGCTGTAGCCCACAAAAGCTTATGCTCAAATAAATTTGTTAGTCTCTTAGGTGCCACACGTACTCCTGTTCTTTATTCTAACAAGATTCTCTTGTATCTTGTAGAGTATTGCTCACCCAAAATCCTTGCAGCACTTTGCAGCCAGGTTAATTGTGACCCTCCTTACATAAAACAAGCACACTGTCAATGTGCCTCCTCATTTAGGGTTACCATATTTTACTTTCCCAAAGAGAGGAGATTGGGCGGGGGGAGGAGAGCTGGGGGACCTGGAGGGGTATAGTTGGGGGTACTGGAGTGGGTATGTGAGGGGTGCTGGAGCGGTGTGTGTATTGGGAGGGGTACCTGGAGGTGCTGAAAGGGATAGCAGCAGTGGAGGTTCTCACTGGAGGTGGGTGGGCAGTGTCACTTCCTGTCATGGTGGCAGGGCGGCTGGCACAAGCCCCTCCATGGAGCCAGGGATGTAGAGGAATGGACCAATCAGCTGCGGATGCAGAGGAAGGACCAATTGGAAAGTGCACCAATTGGGTCTTTTTCTAAGCTGCAACATCTGCTCTGCAAAAACCCTGGACTTTAACTCTTATTTCAAAAATCCACCCGGATGGAAAATGGACTACTGTGAAAGTGGAATGAATTATATTAAAGAAATAGAATGAATTAAAGAATGCTATATGTACCTTTAAGTAGAAATGAGAAATGCTACAATCCAGGTATCAGGAAAGCAGACATTAACTGTTAATGAATTGCTCCATTTAAGGGCAATCGGTGAAGCATTAGCCTTAGATCGATAAGAGTTAATAAGGAAGCAGGATATGCATATTGTGCCCCAGGCAAATTTTACAGTTTTGCTCTCTCTGTCCCTTTGTTTAGTTCGCACCCTTTTATCTGTATAAATAAGACTGTTTGAATCTTGCATGGGGGCTCATATTATCTGGGTGTTATTAGCAGAGCGCTGTGCTAATAAACCAGAGTGGTCTGACAAATTATGAGTCCTGAGTCTAACTTTGACACTACCAAAAAAGAGGACACGTTTATGAAAACCCAGACATATAGTAACCCTATAACCTCATTGAAGGGTTCAGTGTGTTGCTTTGCACTTCAACATATACCAGAAGAATCTTTTGTCTTTATTCACAAACAGGACACCCCCCCTTGCTGTTTGTTTATTCCTGTAGATTTCATCTCTTGTAGATTTTGTAGTCTCTCAGTCCGCATGTGGCTTCGTATGCAAATGAGAATACTCTGTGAGGCATACAATAAATAATATACAAATGACCAGACAGTGAGATAAGTATAAAGGAACATTTCCTAGGCAGTCACCTCCTGGTAACCTGTCTTAGCTCCAAGACCTTAAGAACATAATTTTCACTATAGAGATGTTACTTCTTAAACATTATACATAAATATATTTTGCAATGATAATGATGAGAAGTGAGCTACTGGCGCTCGGTAGAGACCTCACATGCCACCCTTTGGTGAAGTATTATGCAGATACCAATCCAAGGGATCCCTGTAAAACCCTATGCACATCCCGTGTCCTCTTCTAGTTGGCATGAAGAGGTTCATGGGTCACACATGGACAATTTTATTTTTCCAATAAGAATAAAAAAGATCAGACTTAACAGGAGCAAGTACACTTGTGTGCAGGCATCAGTTGATTTTTCTAGTCTTCAATGCCTATGAAAATTTGGCCCAAAGAATGTAAGCCATACCTTCAGAATGGGAGACTCTATCCTGGGAAGCAATGATTCTGAAATGGATTTACGAGTCAGAGTGATTAAGCAACTAAGCAGAAGTTCCCAGTGCGATGCTGGGCTAATATGATCTTTGGTTGTATAGAGAAGGAGTAGTGAGTAAAAGGGAGGTCATGTTACCTCAGTATACAGCATTGGTGAGACTGATACTGGAATACTATATAGAGTTCTTAAGTATTATTAGTTATTAAAAAGGATGTTGAAAAATTGGAGCAAGTGTAGAAAAGAGCCACAAAAAGGCCTTACAATGAGAGACTTAAAGAGCTCAATCTGTGTATCTTATCAAAAAGAAGATTGAGAGATGGCTTGATTATAGTGTATTAAGTACCTTCACAGAGAGAAAATACCAGGTGCTGAAGGGTCAAATACATTAGGCCCAGTGCAGGGATAAGGGGTGACATTATATGGCCTGTGTTATAGATCCCTTCTGTCCTTAAAATATATGAAATATTATGGAACTGTGATAATGTAAAGACAATTTATTGGCCAGGGCTATGAAAATAAGATATCCAATCAGAAATATAAACAAATCAGTAGTAAAATGAACATCATTTGGCCACTTGACTTCAAGTGATTATGGGACGTTTCTGGAGGCCAATCACAGCGCAGTAATGCAACACTTCGTCCACACTGACACCCAGGTGTTTCAGCCAGGGAGCATCAAGCTCTATGCCTCTTGTGGAGGTGGATTACTAGGGGTTCTCCAGCCGTGGAGTCCAGGCGCTCTAAGTGCCTTGCCAGTGTGGTCACCTCAGGAATTAGGGCACCCGGGGCTGATTTAACGTGCTCTAACTTGCAAGTGTAGCCATAGGTGCCGACTCCATGGGTGTTCTGGGGCTGGAGCACCCACAGGGAAAAATTATCAGATGCTCCGTACCCACCGGCAGCCAAGCTCCCCCCTCCTTGCCTCCTTCTCTCCCCCACCAGCGCGCCATGTCCACTCTTCCCCCTCCCTCCCAGCGCTTCTCGCTGCCTAATAGCTGTTTGGCGGTGCTTAGGACTTTCTGAGAGGGAGGGGGAGGAGCAGGGTCACGGCGCACTCAGGGGAGGAAGTGGAGAAGAGGCTGGGCAGGGGTGGGGACATGGGGGTGGAATGGGGGTGGGAAGGGGCAGGGACTTTGGGGAAGGGATGAACTGGAGGCAGAGCGAGGGCAGTGCAGGGGCAGGAAGAGGTGGGCCAGGGGCAGGGCCAGGGTGGGGGTCGAACACCCACCGGGCAAAGGGGAAGTCGGCGCCTGAGTGCAGCCAAGCCCTAAGCTAATATTGTAGGTTTAAACTGGTATTGTTATACTCCCATAACTCTGTGTGTGGACACAGTTCATAGAATCATAGAATATCAGGGTTGGAAGAGACCTCAGGAGGTCATCTAGTCCAACCCCCTGCTCAAAACAGGACCAACCCCAACTAAATCATCCCAGCAAGTTGTTCAGGTATAAGAGTGCCTTTTTAAGTTTAGCTTGGTTGGCTTGGAAGAGTCTTAAACTAAACTACAAAAAGCACTCTCACGTGTGGCACCTCCCAGCCCCCCGCCCGTCCCTATCGCGGGCCGCCGCAATGTCCCGAGCCTCTACGCCGGCGCCTGCCCACTCCATCTGTCTCACCCGCCCCTGGGCACGGCTTGGCCCCTGCACAAAAGCTCCCCGCTCTCTGGCCCCGAACACGTGCTCCTTAGAGCTAAGGGAGAGGCAGCAAAGCAGCAACTTCAGGCGACGCTAGTGAGCATGCGCATACGGCTGGCGCGTGCTCAGTAAGGGCAGCAGAGCGGGACGGGTAGCGACCTTCCCTCGCCCCGCCCCACTCCACAGCCGCGCTGATGGCCCCACCCTGCGACTAAGCGGAGGGAAGGTAACGGCCGCTGCTGTTCCCGCTCCGCTCCGGAAGGGCAGTGCCGGGCGGGAAGCTGAGCTGAACGGAGCGGGTAGGATGGCGGCGCCGGGGCTGACCGAGGCGGCTGCTCAGTGGCTGCGCTGGGACAAGGTAAAAGCGGGGCCCGGCGCGCTCTCCCTGCCTGCTCCCCAGCCTCGCTGTCCCCGACATCGCCCCGGTCGCCGCACGGGTGGCTGACTGAGCTCCCCGGGGATCATCCTGCGCTGTCATGACAGGCGGCAGAGTGCCCAGCACGCCCCCTGGGCCAGCTGCCTCTGAGCTCTGGCCGGAGCCGCTCGCTCGCTCGCTGCCTGCCCGCGGGGTGTGGGTCGCAAAGCGCCGGAAGCGGCGGCGTCCCAGTGCCTCCTTCGCTTTCTTTTATGGAGCTGACGGAGAAAAACACCCCGCTCGGCTCGGCAGTGAGGGCATCTCTAGAAACCCTCGCTAGGTACGAGAGGGAGAGAGTTGCATCAGGCCTGCGACTGGAAGAAAATAGCTCCATTAAGCCTCAAGTTTTAGGCCAAACGTGTTGATTAGAATAATACCTTGATAGAGCAATGATACTCTTGGATGCCTTCCCGCCCTAGATCCCAGAGCCCTTGACAAAGGGAGTATTGTTGTTACCTGTCCCTAGGGCTGGAGAACAAGCATTGCATTTCCAGAACAATTATGAAATCATAGAAATGTAGGACTAGAAGGGACATCCAGACACCCCACTGTTCTGGAGGGAGAGGGCCCCGCCCCTCAACTGGGCTGGTGGTTAAATATAAAAGTCAGGCTTGTTTGAGAGCAGGAACTTGAACTTTGGTTTCCCACATCCCAGGTGAATGCCCCCTCTTTCTCTCTGGTTTTGACCAATAATTCTATTCTGAACCTCAGAAAAAATGTAATCCAAACAGTTCGTTTCAGCAAAAGGTTTGGTTTTGATTTTGATGAATTGGGGTTGTGTTGAAAAGCTCCTGGACTTCTGTACAGTGTTACAGAAGAGGAAAGTGAGGCACAGGGATGTGATGTGCCTAAGGCTACCCAGCAAACCAGTGTAGTGTAGAGCTGGGCCTAGAACCCAGATCTCCAGAGCCCCTGCCCAATACTCTTTCTATTAGATCCCACTGCCTGGCTTCTATCATAATCGCTACTATTTTTTTCAGAGTTGATTTTAATTATTAGTAGCCCCTTCTTAATGATGGCACTTTACTTGGCTTTTGAATATCCTATATAAATAAATTAATGGAGATATCCTATCTCCTAGAACTGGAAGGGACCTTGAAAGGTCATCGAGTCCAGCCCCCTGCCTTCACTAGCAGGACCAAGTACTGATTTTGCCCCAGACCCCCTAAGTGGCCCCCTTAAGGATTGAATTCACAACCCTGGGTTTAGCAGGCCAATGCTCAAACCACTGAGCTATCCCTCCCATCCCATCCCATCCCATCCCATCCCATCTGGCTCTTACATTTAGTTTGTTTTCAACTATGTTGTATTTTAATTTTCCTGTTTTGTCCCTATGACATTACGGGGTGCAATCCAGACCAGAGTGGCTGTGTCACCCTTGCCCTGCTACCTGCGGTGCCTCGCAATGCTTTGCTGTTGTAGCTTCCAGCTTGGGTCACTCATAATTAGCCTGACAGTATGCAGGTCGCACCCTGAGTGTCTGTGTAAAGCCACAGCCCTGGTCCAGCGGCTTTGACCCCAGCAGCTTCCAGGAGTCTTGGTTACTATTTGCAGGTGACCCCAACATGCCACCAATCCTGAGTCGTCTCCCCCTGCCCCCCCCCGGCCCCGCCGCCCTCCCCCGCCCCCTCCAAATGTGTTCTGCAGTGTCCAGTCCTCTCCTGGACAGTCAGGATACACTAGGTTCTTTGTCCCTCTAAGGGGATCAGTACATAATAGCTTGTTGCCTTCAATTGAGTTACACAAACAATTCACAACACTAGATTAATTTTTGATTAAAGAACAAAACTACAGAAAGATAGATATTGAGTACAAGAAATGAGGCATTAAAGTCAGAAATGGTTACAAGAAAAATAAAGAGAAAACGCTTTCTAAACTTAAACTAGACTTGGTTCAAAGTGAAGTTCCATACCACATTTCCAGTAACATTGCTGACCAAACTCTCAGGCCAGAATCTGGCCCCAAAGTCCAGTGGTTGTTTCTCTGGTGGTCTTAGGTGGAGAGAGAGAAATGGGTATGTAACAAGAACTTGGGGTGTTTTTGCCCCTTACTTTTATAGTCCAGTCTCCCTTTCAAAAGCATTTTCCTGAGTGTGATGTCTCACTAAAGTTCTTTCCAGCTGAGAGCAAGTAGACATGGAGTCTGGTGGAGGAAGGAGGCTTTATGGTGTTTCTTTTCACCTATTTATGCTGAAATGTCGATTTTTTTTCTTTCTTCTTTCTTCTCCCGCTTGCTGTCTGAGGACTCTTTTTACAGCTTATATGCAAATTGAGGTAAACACACATTCTTTTGTTTGACAGGCCTCCTTAACCAGTTCTAGTTAATCAGGGCTATGTGAGTTTGAATATGTGCCTTTAACATCATACAGGGGATTTCATAACTTTACACATAATGTTGCTACTGTACATACATTTCACCATAATATTACTGACCAGTGAGTCATTAGTTTTCAAATTATAGCTCACAAGACATATTTTGTACAAATATTATTATTGTAGTACGTAGGATATGAATACAGGGGTGCATCCTTTTGCGTTGCAGGGGAGCTTTATAAATAAATAAGACTCTTTAAAATATAACTCAGAACCCCATACAGTATTTTTCATCTGGTGGTCCTGCGTAATTGGGTCATAATTAATAATGTCTTCTAAGGCAGGGTTTCTCAAAGCCGGTCCGCCGCTTGTTCAGGGAAAGCCCCTGGCGGGCTGGGCCGCGCCCGCAGGTTCGGCCGATCGTGGCTCCCACTGGCCGCGGTTCGCCGCTCCAGGCCAATGGGGGCTGTGGGAAGGGTGGCCAGCACATCCCTTGGCCCCACTGTTCTAGGGTGGATTGACTTAACTCAAGCAATTTAAATCACCAATTTTAATCATGATCAGCAAGCAGGAAAAATTGTTTAAATCATTGATTTTAATTGTAGTTTTCATTTCTACTTAGGTATTTTCCTAAAGAAAAGTTGTTTCTAATTAGCTGGTAACCATTAAATCATGTTGATTTGCAACTAAGTGTGGTCTTTACATTAAACTTGGTACTTTTTGGCAATGAGGACCGACCATATCATTACTCACTTATGATGCAATTATTTATCTTAAAACAGATTGTTAATTTTTACATTTTTATTATGTTAAAAATGGGGAAATCATACACTTCTTAATTACTAGACTAATTTTTCACTTGTAATCTTCTAATAGAAATTGGAATTCAATTTAGCATGTGCAAAAACAGCATTTTAAAGTTGTTTGTGTTAGTTGACTAAAATTACCTGGAATGTACTGGATGCATAAGCTTTTTTGTCTTATCGAAACAGGTGTAGCATTTAAAACTAACTGATTTATTAAAGAAAGTAAGTATTATGTGTAGTTAGTAAATTGAAGTAGAATTGGACATTTGACCAATCCAAGAATAATTGGTCAAACATTGGTCAAATAATGTCAAAAATGGCCAAATATTTTAAAGCACTAATTCATTAGAACATTGGCAAAGAAGAGTAAGACTTTGTTGTCTCCAATAGGCTTAGCCTTAGGTACTTACTCTTAATTACAAAAAACCAAGTTACTTAATCGCATTTTCTATATTAAAATAACTCAAAGTACAACGTAATGAGAACCTCAAAAAAGAAAGTATAATTACTTTTTTTAGCAATGTTAGGTTGGCATTTAAAAGAGAACATTAGTCATAGAATCATAGAATATTAGGGTTGGAAGAGACCTCAGAAGGTCATCTAGTCCAATCCCGTGCTCAAAGCAGGACCAAAACCAACTAAATCATCCCAGCTAAGGCTTTGTCAAGCCGGGCCTTAAAAACCTCTAAGATGGAGATTCCACCACCTCCCTAGGTAACCCATTCCGGTGCTTCACCACCCTCCTAATGAAAAGTGTTTCGTAATATCCAACCTAGACCTCCCCCACTGCAACTTGAGACCATTGCTTCTTGTTCTGTCATCTGCCACCACTGAGAACAGCCTAGCTCCATCCTCTTTAGCACCCCCCTTCAGGTAGTTGAAGGCTGCTATCAAATCCCCCCCTCACTCTTCTCTTCTGCAGACTAAATAACCCCAGTTCCCTTAGCCTCTCCTCGTAAGTCATGTGCCCCAGCCCCCTAATCATTTTCGTTGCCCTCCGCTGGACTCTCTCCAATTTGTCCACGTCCCTTCTGTAGTGGGGGGCCCAAAACTGGACACAATACTCAGGTCTGGCCTCACCAGTGCTGAATAGAGGGGAATAATCACTTCCCTCGATCTGCTGGCAATGCTCCTACTAATACAGCCCAATATGCCGTTGGCCTTCTTGGCAACGAGGGAACACTGCTGACTCATATCCAGCTTCTCGTCCACTGTAATCCCTAGGTCCCTTTCTGCAGAACTGCTGCTTAACTAGTCGGTCCCCAGCCTGTAGAAGTGCATGGGAGTCTTCCTTCCTAAGTGCAGGACTCTGCACTTGTCCTTGTTGAATCTTATTAGATTTCTTTTGGCCCATTCCTCCAATTTGTCTAGGTCACTATGGACCCTGTCCCTACCCTCCAGCGTATCTACCTCTCCCCCACAGCTTAGTGTCATCTGCAAACTTGCTGAGGGTGCAATTAATCCCATCATCCAGATCATTGATAAAGATGTTGAACGAAACCGGCCCCGGGACCGACCCCTGGGGCACTCTGCTTGATACCGGCTGCCAACTAGACAAGACTGAACAGTTACAGATGAAAAAAACCAAAATTAAACAGAAATAAAACACAGAGCAACTGGAAAAGAAAGTCATTTTTAAATGACTAGCTAGGGAACAGGCCTACTCTTCAAACATCTTGCTTATCATCTTTTGCTTTATCTTTGCATTGATGACCTGTTATACAAATAAAGATGTACATAAAAGTTTGTTCTAAGATTCTAGCCAATCAGTCAGTTTTGTTTTCCCAACAGGTGACATTAGCATGTAGTAAAGTGAGTGATTAGGACATTTAAGTAGGCTAGCTAACAAATGGCACCATGATACAATCAAAAAGCTAGGCCACTGCCTACATCAGGGCATTCTTTGCTCGAATATTTGACCGTAGTCAAGTAATAGGCGGTTTATGGAGAGCGCCTCCCAAATGTGGGGCAGCATGGTAGAAAGCATGGAGGTGCTTGTGGGAAAATTTTAACAAGTAGGTTGATACTGAATGACAGGTATTGACTGTGTAGGGCCTTGGAAGTGAATACAAGTACTGTTACCAGATTTGCCTGTTACTTTGGGGTACACTTATTTATTAGGGTTACTCTTCTGGGGTGGGGGGTTCTGTAATTCTATCAGTGTACTACTTGTGTGTTCATATGGAACTCTACTTCTCCCTCCTGCAAGTCTCCTCCCAATGGAGCTATCCTGCAGGACCTAGGTTCCCCAGGGCTGTGTTCTTCCAACCCCAGAATCAGATCAGTGAGTGTGTGTGTGTGTGTGCGCGCGCGCGCGCGCTCTCTCTCTCTCTCTAACAGAGCAAGTCTGAGTGGACCGGTCAATCAGCACTCTGAAGCTGACCCCTTGTATGTCTCTGGACTCAGTGGACTGGGTCAAGCAGTATTTCCAAGTTGCCACCCTTATATGCCACGGCTACTACACCGGAATAGAGTAAGCCTGAGCAGGCTGGGTCGAACACCACTTCAAGGATGGCAGCCTGGTATGCCCCTGGACTCAGTAGTCTGGGTCAAGCAGCACTTCCGAGCTGCCACCTTCGTATGTCATAGGTTCAGCATATCCCTATCCCCACTTTCAGGTTACAATTGTTCTGGCAGTAATCCACTTGATGAGCAAACTGCACAGTATTTTTGGGCACTACAGGGATCTTTAGCTTAGGTAAGAGAAGTGTTGCTGCAGAGTAAATAGAGAAGCCAGAAACACAAAAGATTAAAGTTCAGAGAGGGATGGAAGCAACCAGCTTAACCATAAATGTTATTTATTGAATAATAATGATAACCACACAAGGAGAGCCTAAACAAACATAACAGTTACATTATAAAAGATTACAAAAGTCATATATAGAAAACTATACCTGATCAAACAAGTCAGGGTTAAAAAGTTATACCTGAGGTAGAAAAGAAAACACAGAGAGAGAGAGCTGGGATCTCACCACTCCATGAAGCTTGAACTGGTAGGGGTGATGGTGGTAGCTGAGGGTCCTGAGGGCCGGAGACAGGCAGGGCCCCCAGCACGATCAGTCAGGGAAAAGATGAAATCCCAGTGGAACTGATGCAGAGTTTGGATCCATGCATCAGAACACTTACTTGAGTGTGAGTAGGGTTTTTTTGTAGGGAAACAACAATGTTTCAAGGGAGAACACTAGATTTGTTTATGGGTAAACTGATAACTCAAGGGTTTTCTTTAGGCTAGACCAGGGGGTGGTGAACCTGAGCCTGAGATGGAGCCAAAATTTACCAATGTACATTGTCAAAGAGCCACAGTAATACGTCAGCAGCCCCCAATCAGCTCCCTCCCACCCCGCCAGCGCCCCCCGCCAATCAGCACCTCCTCATCCCTCCCCGCACCTCCTGATCAGCTGTTTCGTGGTATGCAGGTGGCTTGCAGGGGGAGGAGTGAGGGCATAACAGGCTCAAGGAAGGGGGCGGAAAGGGGTAGAGTGGGGGCAGAGCCAGGGGTTGAGCAGTGAGCACCCCTGCACATTAGAAAGTTGACGCCTGTAGCTCCAGCCCCGGAGTTGGTGCCTATACAAGGAGCCGCATGTGGCTCCGGAGCCACAGGTTGGCCACCCCTGGGCTAGACAATAGGAGCTGATCACTTCTAGCTATGGGTGGTGTTCCTTCCAGGGAGCTCACAGTGCAATTAGGCTGCTTCAGTATTTTGGATATCAATCAAGGATTCATTACTAGAATTGGTCTAATAACTGCTGAGCTGGGTGTATGCAGGTGTAGGTTCATTAACATCTGGAGCAGAGATCCCCCATGATGCAGTGCTTCCCTGCTTTTCTTGACCCAGAGTTCAGTGCGGTAAGCTCTGTTCTCCATTCTGTATGCTAATAGAGATGCCCCCCGTCCCATCTTTGATGCAGATGAGGCTAGGGGAGTTGCCTTAATCCTGTCACCCTTGTCAGGAGGGGTTTAGGTGTGTCTCCCACCGCCTTTTCATTGCTTTCTGTAAGTCTTTCTTCTGATCGGTTTTGGCTCAAGCAGAGGCTGGGAGGCAGGGGGGTGTCCTTCATGAGTCAGACAGGCTGGATACTGCGTCCTCTTTCCCCAAGAACACGGAGCTGATTGGTATCAATACCTTATGTTGGATGTGATAATGAAGAGGGAGCCAGTGGAGGGATGCAAACAGAGGGGTGACATGGTCAAAGCAACGGGCATGGAAAGTGATGTTTGCAGAAGCATTCTGAGAGGATACAAGTGGGGCAAGATTACATTTGTCAAGGTCAGAGAGAAGGATGTTGTATTAATTGAGATGCAAGATGATAGGAGCTTGGATGAGGGTTTTAGCTACATGAATGGATAGGAAAGGTCATATCTTTGAAAGGTTATACAGAAAATATTGGCAAGATATAGCAGAGATGTGAGGACCTCGAAAGATCTGAAGTGAAGATAACGCATAGGCTGTGGGCCTGAGTGACAAGCTGGATGGTAGTGGTGTCCACAGTGATCAAGAAAGTAGGTATTCTCTCTGCACCTGCACAAGAAGCTACTGCTGTCAAAAGCTGGTTTAGCACTTCAGCAAACTCTCATTCTGCTTGCTTAGCCAGTGACTTTTATGAGGTCTGTCATAATTTCAAATTTAATTTTAAGTAGTTTTTCAAATAGAAAAATGTACTTAAACATTTTAATACATTAATTTTTATCAACTGCTATCTTCTTTGAAGTTGCAGATGTTCTTGATTAACATGCTGTTTGGTCACTGCGATGATTGAGAAAGGGGGATGAGCCAGTCTGCAACTGTTTTTCACACAATGAGCTCCAAGAATATTTGTTATTGAGCAAACCCAATTTGAATCGCTATAACCCTCGTACGCGTACTGTGATCCAAGAAAACACCACTCAGGTACTTGGATTCCAAGGGGCTTGCTTTAATCCCAATCGAAAGTTACAAAATCAAAAGTAAAGTTCACTTCTGATCACTGATAAACTGCATATCACTATCCCAGTTATAACAAAATAAGGTCCTGATCTTGTGAACTGTTATGCATGAAAATGGTTGTATTGATTTTGATGGAATTACTCCCATGAGTCACAGTTTGCAGATAGGCCCTTAGGATACTTTTTCAATACATGATATACACAAAGTGCATTTTCTGTCTTTATTTTCCTATTGTGAAATAAAGTATTTTTTAATATGTAATTATGTTACTTTGTGGGGAGAGCTTGTTTGTTTATATTTTTAAAAAATCCTGTAGCTGTTTCTACACTTTACAACTTTGTGGTGAGCTTTGCACTCAGCAATCCTCTGTAGGATCCTCTATAGGATGTAACTATTTTAAAATCTAACTTTTGTTGCACTTCAGTAGACAATGTGTGCAGTCATGGGAAGGATAATTCATTGCACAAGACACCACATATCACATAGCATTGTTGCCCAATCTAGCTAAGGTACTCTATTGGCACCCATCACTGTAGGATCTGAATGCCTGTGACGTTCACCTCTGGTGTTATCTGGACCGGTGATCTGCTAGGTCACTCCAATTCTTGACCCTGGGAGCCAGCCTTACCCTGCTCTGCTGTGAGAACCCCCAGTCCTGGGCTGTTCATGCACAGCCTCTGGCATGTAAGGTGTTCCCAGCTACTCACAAGCGAATGACACTGGCCAATATCTCTGGTCCCAGACACGACCCTAGGAACCTCCGTCTTGCAGTGTCCAGTTATGCCCGCTGGACACTACAAGCTTATATGAGTTCGTCAATTTAACAAAGAAATTGATATGTACCAGGCTTGTTATCCCAAGAGGAGCCTCTGACACACTTCAAACACACAGCTTCAGGTAGAATAAACAAACAAATTTATTAACTATAAAGATTGATTTTAAGTGATTATAAGTCAAAGCATAACAAGTCAGATTTGGTCCAATGAAGTAAAAGCAAAACGCATTCTAAGCTGATCTTAACACTTTCAGTGCCCTTACAAACTTAGATGCTTCTCACCACAGGCTGGCTGGTTGCTCTTCAGTCGCTTGGTGTGTGTCTGTAAATGTAGGTGCAAGAGAGCGAGCATGGCAAATGTCTCTCCCTTTTATCATGTCCTTTCTTCCCTCTTGGCTTTGAGCCCCTTCCTCCCCCCCCCTTCAGAGTCAGGTGAGCATTACCTCATCGCAGTTCCAAACTGACCAAAGGAAGGGGGGTGACTCCCTAACAGTCTAACAAATTCTGTTGTTCCTGTGAGGCTGAGCTGGGTTTGCCCCATACCTGCCGTGATGAGGTGTGAACTGCCTCTCTGCTCTTGGAGAGATTTTGCCTGGGCTTATTTTAAGCCAGAGGTCTCAAACTCAGATGACCCCGAGGGCCGCATGAGGACTAGTTCATTGGCCCGAGGGCAGCATCACTGACACTCCCCACTTGCTGCCCCTGGCCCCGCCCCCACTCCACCCCTTCCATGAGGCCCTGCCTCTGCCCCGCCCCCATTCCAGCCCCTTCCCCTAAGTCCTCACCCCAACTCTGCCCCCTCCCTGCCCCCAGGAGGTGCAGGAGGGGTGTGGTGGGGGCTCAGGGCAGGGAGTTGAGGTGCAGGAGGTGTGCAGGGTACGGCAAGGAATTGGGATGTGGGGTGCAGGAGGGATGAGGGGTGCAGCGGGGGCTCAGGGCAGGGAGTGCAGGAGGTGTGCAGGGTGCAGCAGGGGGCTCAGGGCAGGGAGTTGGGGTGCGGGCAGGGCCGGCACAAGCGCAGCAAGCAGGTGCTTGGGGCGGCCAATGGAGAGGGGCGGTACGTCCGGCTCTTCAGCAGCAATTTGGCGGTGGGTCCCTCACTCCCTCTTGGAGCAAAGGTCCAGCCACCAAATTGCCGCCGAAGACTGAAGCAGCGATGGTAGAGACGAAGTGTCGCAGATCGTGATTGCGGCTCCCCCCCCCACCCCCCGCTCTTTTTGCTGGTTGGGGCGGCAAAAACCCTGGAGCCGGCCCTGGGTGCCGGAGGGGTGAGGGGTGCAGCAGGGGATTGGGGTGCAGTGTGTGGCAGGGTGCTCCAGGCAGGGGGTTGGGGTGCAGGAGGGGCGAGGGGTGCAGGGTGTGGCAGGGGGCTCAGGGCAGGGAGTTAGGGTGCAGGAGAGGTGTGGGATGCGGCAGGGGGTTGGGGTGCAGAAGGGGTGCGGGGTACGGGCTCAGGCCCAGCGCCGCTTACCTAGAGCGGATCCGGGGTGGCAGCCTGCCTCCATGCCTGCCTGCCCTGTCCCCGGCCCCGCTCTGCTCTGCTCCAGGAAGCAGCCGGAGTCCCTGGGGGCGGGAGGGGAAACAGCACCATGTGCTGCTCTTGCTGCTCCTCCAGGTACCTCCCCCAAAGCTTCCATTGGCCGCGGTTCCCAGTTCCCGGCCAACGGGAGCTGCAAGAGCACGGAGCCCTCTATTCGCCTCCCACACCCCTGCCCGGGGCTGCAGGGACATACAGTAGTTCAGCCGCTTCGGGGAGCGGCGCGGGGCTTGCGGCGACACGGGGTAGGCGGGGGGGGGGGGACGGTGAGCTTGGCGGGCCGCATGAAAGAACCCCACGGGCCGTGTGTTTGAGACCCCTGTTTTAAGCCATGAGGATACATTTTCAGCCTCATAACTACATGCATGAAATTATAACCTATAACATTACTGTAACAATAATGCTCAGTGCATCATGAGCCTTCTGAAGACACCCGACATGACAAACTTTGCATTGGATACCACACAATCATTTTACAAGGATGCACATGGGGGTGCTGGGTGTTCCCCCAAGGTACAGAGCGTCACAATGCCTCACAATCATTAATGTATTTATCCTTACAACACCCTGTGAGGTAGAGAAGAAGTATTCATCCCATTTTGCAGACAAGGAATTGAGTCAGAGAGCGGTAAGTGACTTGCCCAGGTCACACAGGAAGTCTGTGGCAGAGCAAGTACTCAAGGTCAGGTCTCACAGGTCCTAGGCTAGCACCTTAACCACTGGACCATCACTTGTCTTAATGTTCTGTCTGGCTCATCAGAGCTCAGGGAAATACAACTATTGTAGAAATTTGAACCCAATACTCTTTTTAATATGGAGATTGCAAATGTAAGGGTGTTTTAATATGGTGAAGCTCTTGTGCACTTCATAGAATGAGATATTATAATTGTTTCGCACGTAACATTCCAAGAAAAGGGGAAAATGCCTCCAAAGTGGTGCACATAATGAACTAAAAAACAAAATAAAAAAAACTCCAAAGCCCCCACCACATTATGAATAGAGTAAGGTTGTATTCTAGAATTGGTGATGAGACCCTTTCTTCCAATTCCCTCTTCAAAACTCACTTATTCAAGGAGGATTAAAGTAGCTTATTATTAATCTTTAAAAAGTGTAACCGTCAGGATGGATGAATATATTCTCTCCAATGATTGCTTGTTTGGAATATATTTGCCCTGATCTTCCCTCCCTTTTCATCCCTTCACTTATTTCCTCCTCCTGTAGTTATTGTATTAGGAAGACTTTAAACTTGTGGGGCAGAGATGCTGCCCTCCCCTCCCCTGGCTTCATGCACTTTTGTAATACTATACAAGTAATATTTCAGAATTATTAATCTCCCTAAATAGCCTTTCAGTATGCTTTCTCTTTCAAATTCCTTTATTCGCATAACAGAAATTCTCTCATCTTATATTCTAATATTCTTGTATCTGGCAGACTTTCAAAAGTAGCTAAGATTTCAGCGTCGGGTTCTCAAACTGGTATGCAAACTGCAATTGGTATGCGCATTATGGGTATAGTATTAGAATAACAATCCATTTTAATAACACTGATTAAAATTATGAAGGTGTTATGACCAATACTTTGGAGTTTTAGATGTGCTATACCAAGTCTAGTCTGAGAATCAGTTCAGTAGAAGAAATGGTAAGGAATGTCACAGTTTGAGACTAAAGTTATAACAAGCTTTTTCAGAATAGCAATATATTGTAATTTTATCTTTCTACAGAATACTAAAACCTCAGAAATAGTGAAGCAACTGGTTGCTGAAAAAAATGCAGGAGAACTACAAAAATGTTTTAGTTCACGGATGGAGTTTGGGACAGCAGGACTCAGAGCAGCCATGGGGGCAGGAATTTCTCACATGAATGACTTGACTATTATCCAGACAACTCAGGTACCAGGTTCACTTTGTTTTTCTATTATTACTTAACTGCAGGCTTTTCTTCTGCATTCAGTAGAAATGAATATTTTTAATGAAAAAGTAACCAGATGAAATATGGAAATAAAATTGAGCTTAACCACTGTCAAAAACCTCAAGGGTGGTTTTCAGTGGGAGCAGAGTTAGGCCAATGTTGACCACTTCAGAAAACCCACTAACATCTATTGAAATTCTAGTTCTTCTTCAAGTGATTGCTCATGTCCATTCCAATTAGGTGTGCTTGTGCGGCAGCCGGAAGGCTTTTCCCCTAGCAGTACCCATTGGGTCGGTCTGGGCGCTCCCTGAGGTCGTGCCTTCATGGCGCTGAATATAGGGCCCTACTGACCTGTCGCCACTTCAGTTCCTTCTTACCATCTGTGATGGTTAGCTGGAACACTCGTTAGCTCTTGCTTTGCAAGTGCAACTTCTCTAGTAGTTTGAACTTTTGTCCTGTAAATAGTTAGATTAGTGTTAGATAAGTTTCAGTTAGCAGGTAATCCCCTGTGACCGGAGTCCCAGGGGAGCCAACTTAGGTCACTCAATTAGGGTGAACTGCAAAGAATGGGCAGACAATCCCCAAAGCTGGTGGATATTCCAATATTTAGATTTACCAAGCCAGCACAAAACAGCTTCTATAATACCTCACTCGTTACCCAGAAGCCAACAACATCGTTCCCTTAAAGTAGCCCAGCCTCAGGCCTCCACCCAGATGCCCAAGTCAAATATGATGAGGATTACTGAAAAACTTATTCATCGTATAAAAAAGTTCTACCGATCCCAAAGAATCAGACACATTACCCCCCAGGTTAATGAATACTTCAGATATTACCCAAATACACGCTTACAGCCAATTCTTATTAACTAAACTAAAATTTATTAAAAAAGAGAAGAGAGTGTGTTGGTTAAAAGATCAGTATACATACAGACATGAGTATAATTCTTGAGGTTCAGATTCATAGCAGAGATGGTGAGCTTTGTAGTTGCAAAGAGTTCTTTCAGAATTGGTCCATAGGTTATAGTCCAAATTATATTCAGGGTGGTCCAGTCAGAGCTGGGATCTCAATCTTGTGGCTTAAGCTTCCCCTGCATTGAAGCATCAAGCAGATCTGAGATGATAGGATCAGGACCCAAGGGTCTTTTATATACAGTTTTCTAGTAGCCACTTGACCATACAGTTCTGGGTGAACAATAGGCTTCTAATGTAACCTTCTGTTTCCTAAACCTCACCGGTAATTAACTACATGGATTAACATAAACTACTTAATGGATACATTATCTTATCACAAACTTTAAAGAGACACACAGACAATGACATTATTGCAGCCGAGATTCATCTAAATGTTAATGACAGGTTTCAGAGTAGCAGCCGTGTTAGTCTGTATCCGCAAAAAGAACAGGAGTACTTGTGGCACCTTAGAGACTAACAAATTTATTAGAGCATAAGCTTTCGTGGGCTACATTAATTAAAAACTACATCATAATGTGTATGCAGAAGAGGGTCATATTAAGGTTACGCAGGCAAGCTCAATACTGGCATTTCCTAACTTCTGAGTGCTTGACTTTGCAACCTTAGCACTACTGTAGTTTATGGTGTGTGATTTCCCAGGCTTTAAAAAAAGCCAACTGAAAAATTATTGTGCCCCCCCCTCTGCCCATGGCAGCTGGGAGCTGCAGGGTGACCATAGTTCCCAGAGAGAAAACGGGAAACCCCAGCCACTCGCCTGAGGCGTCCCCCTCTCACCATGCATCCGAAGAAGTGGGTTGTAGCCCACGAAAGCTTATGCTCTAATAAATTTGTTAGTCTCTAAGGTGCCACAAGTACTCCTGTTCTTTTTGCTAAATGTTAGTATTCCCTTTCGATCTCTGAATCAATAGCTATAGTGACAGACAGGAACTGTCTGTTTACATGGCTAGCATTAAACAGGATATGAGTACACGCATACAATTAGCATTACCTCTAATTTCTAACAATATAGGTTTGCATTTCAAAGTTCTACCCTATCTACCATAGAATGGCCTTAATTACCATTCACACACTTTTTTCTAACGTGTCCTTAATTGTTGACCCAGAGTCAATCAACCTGCAAGCTGCTTAACCCTTTCTGGCAATGTGTCACACTTTATATAAAATTTGTTGCAATTATATAACAGTTGTAGCAACAATAGTTTGCATGATCATATTTTAATTAGATAACGTCACACCCTCTCCCTTTATTGCCCCCGCATGCCTCGATCCCTGGGGTTTAAACCCAGTGCAGCGTGTGGCGAGTCTATGCCAAGAAGTGACCCCCATGCTTCCTGCTTGAAGTGTTTGGGGGACAGTCACCAGAAAGAATGCTGCAAGATCTGCAGGGGATTTTATCCGAGGACTCAGAAGGAGATGGATCAGCACCTCAAGATCCTTCTGATGGAGGCTGCTCTACGTCCTCGCTCAGACCCTGGCTCGGCGGAGCCAATAGAGCACCTCAGCGCTGGTGTGCAGTGTGCCAGCACCGATGAGGCATGAGTCAGCACTGAGGAAGGACTTTGCCAGAGACCCTTGGCACCAGCAGGGTTCCCCACATAGGTGTCCCACATAGGGTAGTGGGTGGCACCATTCTCAGTCCCCAGTGCCCCATAAGAGGAGGAGACCAGAAAGGGGCCGCTCCCCCACGCCCAGACCAGCGCAAAAGGAGCCCACCACCCGCATTGGGCCATGTAACTGCTAAATTCTAGTAATTTTCAGTTAATCTAATATATACTGTAGAGCAATCTCTTTATCATGGAAGTGCAACTTACAAATGTAGATTTTTTTTTTTTTTTTTGGATTACATAACTTCACTCAAAAACAATGTAAAACTTTAGAGCCTACAAGCCAAGCACTAAGACAAACAAGTTTGTTTACATTTACGGGAGATAATGGTGCCCGATTCTTTACAATGTCAGCTGAAAGTGAGAACAGGCATTTGCATGTCACTTTTGTAGCTGGCGTTGCAAGTGCCAGATGTGCTAAAGATTCATGTGCCTCTTCATGCTTCGGCCAACATTCCAGAGGACATACTGATGATGCTCGTTTTAAAAAAAAAAAAAAAAAAAAAAATGCATTAATTAAATTTGTGACTGACCACCTTGGGGGAGAATTGTATGTCTCCTGCTCTGTTTTACCCGCATTCTGCCATACATTTCATGTTATAGCAGTCTCGGATGATGACCCAGCACATGTTGTTAGTTTTAAGAACGCTTTCACTGTAGATTTGACAAAACGCAAAGAAGGTATTAATGTGAGATTTCTAAAGATAACTACAGCACTCAACCCAATGTTTAAGAATCTGAAGTGCCCTCCAAAATCTCAGAGGGACAAGGTGTGGAGCATGCATTTAGAAGTGTTAAAAGAGCAACACTCAGATGCAGAAACTACAGGACCCGAACCACCAAAAAAGAAAATCAACCTGCTGGTGGCATCTTATTCAGATGATGAAAGCGAACATGCATTGGTCCGCACTCCTTTGAATCGTTTCGAGCAGAACCCGTCATCAGCATGATTGCATGTCCTCTGGAATGGTGGTTGAAGATGAAGGGACATATGAATCTTTAGCGCATCTGGCCTGTAAATATTTTGCAATGCCAGCCACAACAGTGCCATGCCAATGCCTGTTCTCACTTTCAGGTAACATTTTAAACAAGAAGCAAACAGCATTATCTCCTGCAAATGTAAACAAACTTGTTTGTCTGAGTGATTGGCTGAAAAAGAAGTAGCACTGAGTGGACTGTAGGCTCTCGGGTTTTAAATTGAAACTAAATTGAAATTGTTATATTTTTGAGTGCAATTATTTTTTTTGTACATAATTCTACAAATGTAAGTTCAACTTTCATGATAGAGATTGCACTACAGCATTTGTATTAGGTGAGTTGGAATACTATTTCTTTTGTTTCTTTTTTACAGTGCAAATATTTGTAATCAAAAATAAATATAAAGTGAGCACTATACACTTTGTATTCTGTGTTGTAATTGAAATCAATATATTTGAAACTGTAGAAAACATCCAAAAATATTTAAATAAGTTATTTTATTAACAGCACGGTTAATTTTGATTTTTTTTTTTTTTAATCACTTGACAACCCTAATTTATGTACAAAATTGTTAGCTTAGTTAAAGGAGCTCCATTGCTTTTCCTGCTGTCTCAAGCATTAAAAATCTAGGAAATCACAAATTAAGCCAATTTAGTAAATCTGAGTAAGCCTCAATTTGCATAAAAGTTCTAATACCACATACATTCTAGAGTAGATTTGCTGTACATGGAGATGCTGAATAAAAGTAGGGGTCTATCCCGTGTCACTGATTTACTTTGTCCTAAACAGGCTTCATTTTGGTGTTTTTTGAGATTAAAAATAGAATGTATTGACTAGTAGTGATTACTTTTTCAGGCCAGAAGCATGGGAAAAGAGCATCTGTATTAATCATTTTTGAAGTTCTGTAATCCAAAATTATCATTTTTATCTAGTCTACCTGGATTAAATTTTTCATTTGGAATTATTCACATTATAAAACCCATCAGTGGTAGTTTTTTGTTTGAAGACTCTCCATTTTCTTGATTTTCAATCAATATTTCTTGCTCCCGGAAAATTGTACCCTAAACCAATTTAGAGTACTTTACTTGCTTTTTTTTTTTTTTTTTTTTTTTTTTTTTTTTTTTTTTTTTTTTTTTTCTTTTTTGGTTTTTTTTTTTTTTTTTTTTTTTTTTTTTTTTTTTTTTTTTAAAGATTTTAAAATTTATTGCAGCCACATTTAAAAATACTAAGATTGAGTTCTGAGTTTTTTGTCTTTAGGGATTTTGCAGGTACCTTGAAAAGAACTTCAGTGACCTAAAGAAAAGAGGGGTAGTTATTGGTTTTGATGCTCGCGCCCATCCTTCAAGTGGAAGTAGCAGCAAGAGGTACTCTTAGTAATCTGTAGAAATGATTTTCTTTGCATGTTATATGGAGTGTATTCTAGTTTGGTCACTGCTTCAATAGCATTTTCTTTGGAGCAGTTAGATGTGTGTGCAGTTTGAATGTAAAAATGTGTACACTGTACATCTGAAGATAAGAAATATAGCTTTGCTCTTCTTTGGCATTTTGGTATGAAATACAGGTAAAATCCAGTCTGTACTGCAAATTTGGACCATGTTTGTAACCAAAATAAGGGACAAATGAATTACACCAGAATCAAATCTATATGCTCCTTGTGAGTTTTATTTAACTGTCTAGTGAGAGAATCTCATGAATGTATTTCCAAATAAAGTTTTATTGTCATTTAGGTTTGCAAGGCTTGCTGCAACAACTTTCATCAGTCAGGGAATTCCAGTGTACCTCTTCTCCAATATAACACCAACACCTTTTGTGGTATGGTTGTCTATAATTTCTTTTTCATTCAACATAATGGGGTACTGTCAAGTACAAAAAACTATTATAATCTTTTTTTAGAAAAAACAAACTGATTTATCAGCTCATTAGTTTGCTACTCTCAGGCTTATTTAAGATCCTAGCTGCTTCAGGTACAGTAAGCCATAGAGGAACTGATTAGGATATGCAGTCGATATTTTACCCTGAACTTCTCAGCTTCTTCTGAAGCAGCCAGTGCTCTGCCTGTTTCTGATTTCGTTTAACCATACTGTTAAATGGAGCTGCTGCCCAGATAGCAGCTCTTCTGAAGGATGGGGATGTGAGGGCCACCAGAGTTTCTGAAGGATATGTATGTCCCTTCACACCTGCCTGATGGGGTACATGTTACTTATTGAATTTTGGAAGATTAGCCGCTACACTTCTGCTTATGAGCAATGGCTGATGTCTTCCAAAAGATGCATATATATTTATAGATAGGTGAGCTTGAGTGCCAAGAATCTGGACAGTATTTCCAGCAAATAACATTATTTAAACTAGATCAGCTACTAACTAGTTGTTAACTGCCAATGGTATTGGGTATTTCAGGACCTCCTGTACTGCTTAATGTGTTTGCAATATCATATTCCAGTAACTTCTATCTAGTGTTAAACTGGCGCTACAGAAGCACACCTCTCTGGTAGCAAAAATATTAAACATTTCATAGATTGGAACAATAAAGTCCTATATCTCCCATCATCCTTGGGTTACTATGTTCTACAAATATATTATTCTAATTTCAAGATAGAAGAAAAAAATATTGGTTTTCCTATACAATACTCTTCAGTGAGGCCATGCTTCAATGAGTTGTCTTTCAGGAAATTATTTTAAGCCATATGATGGCAATGACTGTTCTTTAATGAGGATATGCTCTTGTAATGGTCATGCTTAGGTCTTTAGTGTGTCTTGTGCTCATACTTTTTCTACATGTTTGCTCATGTAACAGCTTTCATTTCCTCCTTTAACGTAATACTGTGTGAATTTTTCACTATTGCCTGTTCTTGACTGTTGGTTTGCTCCTTTTGGCCATGCTGGGCTGCCATGCAACTAACAAGATCTGGTCCCTAACCCGGTGCACAAAATGCCTACTAACTTTGTGGACCAGTCCAGTAACACAGTGGACTGGCTACTGCTCTCAGGAGACTAGCATTATTTTTAAAATGTTCTCTGAGTTAGGAACACTTCTTGATGGTGACAGTTGTTCACTGTGCTGTCCCAAATTGGAGGAATCTACTGTACTCTGAATTCTGGTTGACCTAAATATTGATACTCTATAGCTCTAATTTTAAATAAACTTCAATTGAAACATGCTGTGAAGGGAATTAGTTATACTTACATTTCACAGCAGTAAAATGAACTGGGCTAATATTTTTCATATACATTATTTCTTTGTTTTCATTAGTTTGGTATATTCAGTCCAGATTTAGTCTTTGGAAAATCAAATATTCTTTGTTTGACCTTACACTTTTATTGGACATGTGTGGTACTGAATATGCCTGCAGTTAACCAGTCAGGCCACTAGATGGCATGGCTCACAATCAATAAAGAGAATACTGATATTTTCTAGACTTGAAATCATGATTGTATGGTTGCATCGATGGCTTGATTCCCAGAATTTGACAGGATGGAGACTCCAGGATAACTCTCTTTATACTATTGTTTTACAGCCCTACACAATAACTCATCTGAAACTTTCTGCTGGAATTATGATTACTGCTTCCCATAACCCAAAACAAGATAATGGTTACAAGGTATTCCTATATAACTTAAATCTTCCACTGTGTTCAGACATGACTATTTAATAATAGTGTTTATAATAGCACTCTGTATGTTCAAAAAGCTATCCAGTCCTTAATCTTCATAGTAGCCCTAGGAAGGAGGGAGGTAAGTAGTATCATCCCCATTTTACAGATGAGACAGTGGCTGGCCCAGGGCTATACTGCAAGTTAGGGGCAGAGGCAAGATTAGAACTCAGATCTTTGTCATTCATCCTGTGTTCATTCCTCCAGAATGTGTTGCTTCGCTGTTCTAAAATGTTTATATATAATGTTTTTAATTTTCAATAATCTTGCTGCTTTTTCAAATATGTTCAGACCTTTGAAAGTTGTAAGAATTTTATAGTAACATGACTTAAATTAATGATTTGTTGCATGCATGGAAGTAGTTCGAAGACCAAGAGAAGCAGGTGTTGTTGGGGACTAAAAGTTTTTGACTGCCTTTGCAGTTAAAAATTGTCTTTTTTAGTACCCCCCAAAAAAAAAAATCTTCCCTCCTTCCCTCCCCCCCCCTTGTCTCATGCATAGTGGTTATATATAAAATTAGTGGAAACTATGTAGGTTGATACAATATACTATGGACAAGTAACAGGTATTAACTACCTGCCTAGCAAATGGTCTGAAATTTGGTTTTATCTCTAAATGAGATGAGCCTGATGGTGGTCTACTTGGTTTCCATGGGGGATTTAAATATAGGGTACGACATCCTCAGAAAAACAAAGCTTAGGGAAATCTATATCCAAAGTATGTTACACTGTATTTATTTACTGGAATTAGCCATGAGTTGTTCCAGGATTTAGCCAACTAAAATCAGTAAAGGTATTCATGTTTAAAATAACCCGTGTGTCCTGTGTACCATTTAGGTTTATTGGGAAAATGGTGCACAGATAACCTCACCTCATGACAAAGGAATCTCTCAAGCTATCGAAGAGAACCAAGAGCCATGGCCTCAGGCTTGGGATGACAGTCTGGTTGACAGCAGCTTGTTACTTCATGATCCTTATGTCACTATCAATAAGGACTACTTTAAAGACATACAAAAGCACTGCTTTCACAGGTGAGCTGGTGATGATTGTCATTCTCTTGGTGACAAACCTATATTTTTAACTTGATTTTAAACAAGAAAGATTAAAACTAAAACGGGGGGTGGGGAGGGGGAGGAGCTGGGTACCAAAACTTTAACTTCTGTCAGTTACATTAACTTCACCCTTAGGCTAGCAACTGCTAAACTCAGTATACTAGAAAGCCAGGAATGTATGAAAAATGATGCTGCAATATTACAAACTTAGAAGAATAAGTGGTTTTAGTTCTTAGTTGTATGTGCCTCTAAGTAAAGTATTTAAAAATTATAACAAGTATACGGTGAGTGAAAGCTAAATAACATAGCAATAGATAGCACTGTGGTTCAGTTTAGCTTCTGCTCCTATGTAGAAGTCCGTTTAAATGCCATTACTCAACTTGGGGTACTGAATGTTATCAGCCAATCATGCATGTTATTCCCCTCCTCTGGTGCTCTATAAGGTTCTGTAGAGCTTATCTTATCTGATGTCTTGGTACAGTCATATGTAGGGCTAGAGATAGGGGTAAAAAAAGGTACCTTTTAATACAAACTAACTGTCTTTGGTTTCATAGTTTAACATTGTTGCAGAGTATTGAGTCATGGTTGTTTCTGAACCCTGTTAAGTGGCACACAGTGGCCATATTAATTTATCATCATTAATTTACTTCATTTCAGGAATATAAACAAGGAAACAAAGCTGAACTTCATCCACACTTCTGTGCATGGTGTAGGCCATGAATTTGTGCAGTCAGCCTTTAAGGCATTTGACTTTAAACCTCCATTGGCTGTTCCTGAACAGAAGGAACCTGATCCAGAATTTCCAACAGTAAAGTACCCAAATCCTGAAGAGGGTAAAGGTGTACTGGTAAATATCTTTTTTTTTTTTTTAAATATTTGCAATCTATATTAAAAAGTGTTCTTTCCACCAGCCAGAAATTGTCACTGTAAACCTAGGTATGAAATTTTTATAAGATAGTTTTTCATTTTGAGTTTCTATTCTGTTCGATTTCTTGAAAAGCTAACAAGGGTCTTTTCATAGTTCCTGTTTAGCTTTTAATGAACTGGTTAATAACAAGATAAACTACTAGAAGATTTTTTTTTTCTTTAGCTCTCCAGTGGAATATACAGTATCAGCATGGAGACTAAAATGGCCCTTAAAAAAACAAACTGAGAATGTTCCTCCATCTTTAAAAGATGTCCAATTACAATAAATTTTTTAACAACCTGAATCCAACAGCTGTTAACAGTTAAACTATAGAATAAGATGATACCAAATGAGCTGAGGGGTGAAAACATTATCTAAGGCCTTATCTGCAAACATTCATGGGAGTAACTTGACTTGTGTGAGTAGTCCATTAACTTCAGTGCAGTCTCATTGACTTCAATGGGCTTTGAATCAGCCCCCAAATGTAGAAATAGGTGTAATTAATTTACTCTTCACACTCCCTATCTTATTTTGATGTACTGCTGCTACCCATTGAGATCTCTACAATACTGAGGGTACCCTTGAATGAATTAAGGAGGGTGTTTCTGCTATAAACATAGCTTTGTGGTTTTGTGGGTTCAAGTGAAAATAAAATGGGAGTGTTAGACCTATAAGAAAGTGAAACTATTATTTGGAAGTATTGATCCTTCTCTGGTGTTGCACTTTACCATTGTTTTCTAGACGTTATCTTTTGCTTTGGCTGAAAAAGAAGGGGCTGGAATTATTTTAGCAAATGACCCAGATGCTGATCGACTTCTTGTTGCAGAGAAACAAGAAAGGTACAGTAATAAAAATATGCTGTAGTTCAACCACAGCTATTTGACTTGAAGCCTGAATTAATTCTAGGAAGTCCTGTGGCCTGTATTATGCAGGAGGTCAGACTAGATGATCACAATGGTTCCTTCTGGCCTTATCTTTCGTAGATTCATAGATATTATTGGGAAAACCTGAGATCTTTAAAAGTGTGGGGTGGCGGGGCGGGGGGAATTGATCATACCTATATTGCAATAGCACCCAGAGGCTGCAATGATGATTTAGAGTCCATTGTGCTAGGTAATGTACAAAAAGAAGACAAATATGAAGAGACAGCTTTTACCCCAAATAGCTTAGTCTACTTTATAGTTTATCAAGGTTTTTAAATAGAAACCTTCCGTAGTACACTGCAAAACATGCTTTCTCACTCATTTCATTTAGTAAGTAGTAACTAACATCTTTAATTGCATGTCACTCTTTCATTGACCTCCAGAATCAGGGGGACAGCATAGTTCATTCAGATGTCAACCCCCTTCTATCTTTTCCCCAGTTCAAGAATAGGGGTAGTGATTGACTACATATGGTAAGATATTTATCAGACACCTTGAGCCTGATTTTTCAAAGATGCTGTGTATCTGCATCTCCCTTTGACTTCTGTGAGATTTGTAGGTGCTCAGCAACTTCCAATGATCTGGCTACTAGTTCTCAATTCCATTGTACAACATGCATAGCTGGACATTTGTATCTGTTTAGATTCTGTTGCTGGGGCCACAGAAAGTGGGGACCTGCCACATTTGTCAGATGTGCCTGTAGCCTATGTGACTTGTAATTCTGGCTCACCATCCAGTAGTCCCCTTGAGTGACCAGCATCATATAGACAGCTTCTGAAAAGCTGTACCAGATGATAGAGATTCAGTTGGAGTGCACTGCTGAATACTACCACCCAGAAATTTAATGTTTCTCATTTCACCTAATCTGGTAGAGCAGAAGTTAATCTATACAGCTGTAAACTAGGGCTGTCAAGCGATTAAAAAAATTAAACACGATTAATCGCGCTGTTAAAACAATAATAGAATACCATTTATTTATATTTTTTGATGTTTTCAACATTTTCAAGTATACTGATTTCAATAACACCGAATACGAAGTGTACAGTGCTCACTTTACATTTATTTTTGATAAAATATTTGCACTGTAAAAAAACCAAAAGAATTAGTATTTTTCATTTCACCTAATACAAGTACTGTAGTGAAATCTCTAGCATGACAGTTGAACTTACATATGTAGAATTATGTACAAAAAAATGCATTTAAAACATAAGAACATAAGAATGGTCATACTGGGTCAGATCAAAGGTCCATCCAGCCCAGTATCTTGTCTGCCAACAGTGGCCAATGCCAGGTGCCCCAGAGGGAGTGAACCTAACAGGTAATGATCAAGTGATCTCTCTCCTGCCATCCATCTCCACTCTCTGACAAACAGAGGCTAGGGACACCATTCCTTACCCATCCTGGCTAATAGCCTTTAGAGTCTACAAGTTCATTCAGTCCTACTTCTTGTTCAGCCATTCACTCAGACAAACAAGTTTGTTTACATTTGCAGAGATAATGCTGCCCGCTTCTTGTTAACAATGTCACCTGAAAGTGAGAACAGGCATTCGTATGGCACTGTTGTAGTCAGTGTTGCAAGGTATTTATGTGCCAGATGCGCTAAAGATTCATATGTCCCTTCATCTTCAACCACCATTCCAGAGGACATGCGCCCATGCTGATGACGGGTTCTGCTCGATAACGATCCAAAGCAGTGCGGACTGATGCATGTACATTTTCAGATGCCACCAGCTGAATCAGATGCCACCAGCAGAAGGTTGATTTTCTTTTTTGGTGGTTTGGGTTCTGTAGTTTCTGAATTGGAGTGTTGCTCTTTTAAGATTTCTGAAAGCATGCTCCACACCTCGTCCCTCTCAGATTTTGGAAGGCACTTCAGATTCTTAAACATTGGGTTGAGTGCTGTCGCTATCTTTAGAAATCTCACATTGGTATCTTCTTTGTGTTTTGTGAAAGTGTTCTTAAAACGAACAACATGTGCTGGGTCATCCGAGACTGCTATAACATGAAATATATGGTAGAATGCGGGTAAAACAGAGCAGCAGACATACAATTCTCCCCCAAGGAGGTCAGTCACAAATTTAATTAACGCATTTTTTTAATGAGCATCATCAGCATGGAAGCACGTCTTCTGGAGCGGTGGCTGAAGCATGAAGAAGCATATGAATCTTTAGCGCATCTGGCACATAAATATCTTGTGACACCGGCTACAACAGTGCCACGCGAACGCCTGTTCTCTCTTTCACGTGACGTAATTAAGAAGTGGGTTGCATTATCGCCCGTAAATGTAAAACAAACATGGTTTTTCTTAGCGATTGGCTGAACGAGAAGTAGGACTGAGTGGACTTGTAGGCTCTAAAGTTTTACATTTTGTTTTTGAGTGCAGTTATGTGACAAAAAAAATCTACATTTATAAGTTGCACTTTCATGATAGAGATTGCACTACAGTATATGTATGAAGTGAATTGAAAAATACTATTTCTTTTGTTTTTTACAGTGCAAATATTTTTAATCAAAAATAATATAAACTGAGCACTTTATATTTTGTATTCTGTGTTGTACTTGAAATCGATATATTTGAAAATGTAGAAAAAGATCCAAAAATATTTAATAAATTTCAATTGGTATTCTGTTGTTTAACAGTATGATTAAAACTGTGATTATTTTTGTCTCTATTAATTTTTTTGAGTTAATTGTGTGAGTTAACTGCGATTAATCGACAGCCCTACTGTAAACCTGTACTGAAGGTGGACTTCAGGTTTTCATTTCCTTGCAGTACAGAACAAAGTTCTGCTGCTGCTGCCAAGGGCAGGGGCAGTATGGGTGATATTTCACTATGTATGAGCTATCAGAGTGATTTGAAACCCAGGCCCCATCCTTGACACTGGCTAAGCGCTGAGAGAGTGCTATTTAACATGTCTCCTCCTGTGGTTGTTGAAATTAGAGAGGTTTGAGTTTACACCACTCCAATGAACTCAGGCTCTCAAGCTCCCACGGAAGAAGAGGAGGAGAGCACAAGTATTCTTCCTGCGCACCAGAAGAGCTCAGATCCTCTTCATTCCTACAGCAACTCAAGGGCTTTTCCTTGCTCCAGCTGTGTGGATTAGAGAGGCTCTTCTGTATCTGGGAAGAGGAATGGACTTGTCAGCACCCTCTCCCCTGGGTCCGTTAAGGACGTGTAGATGAAGCCTGTCATCCTTTGCTCTAAAATGTTTTATGCTGTGTAGTTGTAGCCATGTCAGTTCCAGGATATTAATGTTTTGCCAGCAGACATACCTAGGTTTGCCTTCTCCCCCCCCCCCCCCTTTTGAACAATGATTATATCATATTGCCTCTATATAAATTCATGGTATGCCCACATCTTGAATACTGCGTGCAGTTGTGGTCACCCCATCTCAAAAAAGATATATTGGAATTGGAAAAAGTTCAGAAAAGGACAACAAAAATTATTAGGAGTATGGAATGGCTGCCGTATGAGGAGAGATTAATAAGACTGGGACTTTTCAGCTTGGAAACCAGACGACTTAGGGGGATATGATAGAGGTCTATAAAATCATGACTGGTGTGGAGAAAGTAAATAAGGAAGTGTTATTTACACCTCCTTATAACACAAGAACGAGGGGCCACCAAATGAAATTAATAGGCAGCAGGTTTAAAATAAACAAAAGGAAGTATTTTTTCACACAATGCACAGTCAGCCTGTGGAACTTCTTGCCAGAGGATATTGTGAAGGCCAAGACTATAACAGGGTTCAAAAAAAAACTAGATAAATTCATGGAGGATAGGTCCATCAATGGCTATTAGCCAGGATGGGCAGGGATGGTGTCCTTAGCCTCTGTTTGCCAGAAGCGGGGAATGGGCAACAGGGGATGGATCACTTGGTGGTTACCTGTACTGTTCATTCCCTCTGGGGCACCTGGCATTGGCCACTGTCCGAAGACAGGATACTGGGCTAGATGGACCTTTGGTCTGACCCAGTATGGTCGTTCTTATATAATGATGCGTGCACTGAAGTTTTAAATCAGAAGTACATTTCAGTCAGGAACAGAATTTCCAAGTCCACTAGCATACCAACAACAATAAAATATAAAAAGCAAATGTGTTAATTAGGAAGAAGGTCAAGCAGCCAGCAAAATGTTGCATGTGTCAAACACACACAAAAGACTTCCTTGGCACTGAGGGAAAAGAAAATGCTTCTGCTGGGGACATTTACCTAGAGCAGAGTGCCAAATGCATCTTTAGGTTTTTTTTTAAATCTGATTTTAATATTCTATATTAGAAACTCTGCTTGTAGTTTAGCACACTTTTATAGCAGTGAGAGCTAGGTCTGAATTAAGCACACAATGTGTGTACTTGCTTTTCTGTGCCTTTCTCTTTCCTGATCTCTTGGCCAGCCATAGTCCTTGCATTTTGAGTCCTGTCCTCTTCCTCCTGCTGAAGATGTTTGTACACTAACTAGTTTGTTAAGAATAGACTTCTACAGTATCTGTACTTCTTCCTTGACAGAAACTCCCGTTAGAGCGCAAGTAATTTGTCATCTGCTATTACACTAAACTGTTGCTGGGCATTACTTTGTGCCTATTGGCATCAATAGATGCAAGAGACTGAGGCTGCTTCTCTTTCACAACAGGTACTGTTTTTGTAGGTCTTCATTTATGTCAGCTTTAGTGATGTCTTTGTTCCCCTTCACAACTGGGTTTTTGAACAATTTTCTCTCTCTCCTTTTCTCTTCTGCTTTTCTCTTCGTTTTCCTTGCTCTTCCAATAATTGAGTCAGCTTTGACCCTTTTGATATTTCTCCCTATGTTTGAGACTTTTCCATTCTTCCTTAATGACCTAGTGTACTTATGTACTTGTCATTAAGTGAAAATTAGTAGCCCAGACTGTCACTGAACCCACTCAAATAGTGGTCATTTAGTACCGAGTTGTTTTACCCTAAGTCATGTTGGTGCTGTAGCTTGTGAATACGAGGTCTTTTTTATCAAGATATGATGTAAATGCTCCAAAACCAAAATACCTTAATTTAAAACTAAAAATGCAACTGTTAAAGCTAAAGAGAATTAAAAACAAGTATCATCAAATGTGAATAGTGAATTGTTGCAGCTTTTGACAGGCACATAAGCCAATGGGAATGACAAGGAGAAGAATGTCTTATTTTAGTTGGATAAAAAAGTAAAGAACATTTTCAAATGGAAATAGACACCCAGTTCCCATTGATTTTTTTCCAGTGGGAGTTGGATGCCTAACTCCTATTTGTCCTTGGAAAATCAAATTCACCTCCACAGCGGTTAGATTACTTCATCTGTTCTGCCAATTTTCTTGTATACAACAACTATTAAATGTTCTCCAGTATTGTCTTTTAAATTGTTTTTATAATGGTTGCATTGTGTTTTGTTTTCAGTGGTGAGTGGAAAGTGTTTTCTGGCAATGAGCTGGGAGCTCTTTTAGGCTGGTGGATCTTCACTTGCTGGAAAAATCAGAATCAAGACCCTACTGCCATCAAAGATGTGTACATGTTATCCAGCACTGTCTCTTCCAAAATCTTGAGAGCAATTGCACTGAAGGAAGGCTTTCACTTTGAGGTAAACCGTTGTGTAAAAGTCTCTATTCATGTTTTTGTTTTTCTGTGCAATTTATCTTACATTTCCCTCCTCCCCCCTTGCAATCTCACTTTAGGAGACATTGACAGGTTTCAAGTGGATGGGAAATCGAGCCAAGCAGCTCACGGACCAGGGGAAAACTGTTTTATTTGCATTTGAAGAAGCTATAGGTAAGAAATGAACAGTACAGATAGCTCTGGTGCACTGTAGAACAGTAAAGATCACTTCTGCTCCAGAAAGTGGCTATGTAAAAATGCCATCGTTTCAACACTCACTCCCCGTGAGTGTTCAGTATCATATCTACCTGGTTGACTAAGTTTTTACTACTTATTGTAGCACTTCAGAGGTGATGCAGATATGGTAGTGAGCTGGTTTGTACATTATCATCAGAATTGTTAACGCAATTCCAATTGCAGAGTATGCATGAGCCATGAAGAAGCCAAGTTAACTTGAAATCTGAGATTCAAGTTTCCATGGGTGACAATTTAAAAAACAAAACAAAAAAAACAACTCTAATTGTTATGAATAATTGACACACAAATATGGCACATTTGGGAAGCTTTTTTTTTTTTTTTTTTAAATATTAGCACTCCAACACCATTGAAATTGTTATTTTTTGAGTTCCTTTGGCACTACCACATGCTGCCATATGGAAAGAATCAAATTTTGGGACCAAACTCTGTGGTTAAGCTTCACCATTGTGAAACTTTGATACACCCACCCTTCCCCCCCCCGTAAAAGTACCTCTTATGAGTGGATCTGCAAGTGGTTGGAAAATGTTTCACTGATATAGATCTACAGTACTAAAGTGTGTAATTTCATCTTTTTGTGCAGAAAAATCACCTGAAATGTTGCTTACAGAAACATTGAAGTTTATCATATAATCATTTTTATGGGTGCTCTTCCTAACACCAGAATGTGATGAAGATACTTTTGTTTACTAAAACTTTCAATTTCTGCAGTGCGTCAGTATTTCTTTGTCAACCTGGTTTTCTCTGTATATGCTAGTTCCTTTTGTTACAGGTTTATTTTCATATGCTTTCTTTTGTTTAGGATATATGTGCAGCCCTGTTGTCCTGGACAAAGATGGCGTCAGTGCTGCTGTTATAACTGCAGAGATGTCTAGTTGGCTAGCAACCAAAATTTTGTCTTTGTCTCAGCAGCTGAAAGCTATCTATGATGAGTGAGTTCAATTTCATTGTCTAGTTATCGGGTGTTCTCCATCTCCAATATGTATGTTCACTTGCTACTGAATAATATGTAATACAATATAGAGGCAAAATACTTTTGCAACAGTAATTATCTTCTTGCTAGTTGCCCTGTCTCATAAAAACAAAACTTAACATATTCAATGCCTGTCTCTCTCTCTTTTTAAGAATATACACAGTTGCCTCAACTGACTGTTCAGTTTGAGTCTTTATTCATGTAACAAGCTATACAACTGTTTCAGTAGCACTTTCAGTACCACATAGATCTTGTAGGCAAGAAAAAACAGATTCTATAAGACAGGGTCCAATTCTGTATGAAACATGAGATCTATTCTCCCATCAAGCACATCTCTTTGGCATTAATGGGCATTACAAATACACCAGGTGCCAAATAGAACCTCCTAAGTTTACAGTGTGGCAGCTGTGTTGGTCCCAGAGAGAGAGACAAGGTGGGTGAGATAATATAGTTTATTGGACCAGCTTCTGTTGGTGAAAGACACAGGCTTTAGAACTACACAAAGCCTCTTCAGGTCTGGGAGTGGTACTCAGTGTCACCGTTAAATACAAGGTGGAACAGATCGGTTAGCATAAGAAATTAACACACATTCTAAGGGGCCATACAAAGTGAAGTGGCATACTAACACCCCTGTAGAAAAAAAAAAAAAAAGGAAGGGTTAGTGGGTTACTTACAGTTTGCTGTAATAAGTCATAAATCCAGTCTTTTTAAGACCATGATTTTTAGTGTTTAGCAAAGTTGTGAATTTAATCTCCCAGACTCATCTTTTGAAGGTTTGAGTATCTTGGGAAATGGTACAGCCTCATCCCCCATGAACCCACCCCAGGGATCTTCTACATGCTTCACAAGATACATAAACAAGGCATAGCTTGTTTCTTTAACCAACAGAAGCTAGTCCAATAAAATATATTATCTCACCCACCTTGTCTCTCTAATATCCTGGGACCAACACAGTCACAACACTGTAAACTTAGGTGGGTCCATTCAGCACCTGGTGTATGTGTAATTCCCATTAATGCCAAAGAGATGTGCTTGATGGGAGACTAGAGCTCATGTTACACACAGGACTGGCCCCTGTCTTTTATATAATGTTATTTCGTGCCTGTAAGACCTGTGTGTTACTGAAAGTTTTGCAGATACATGGTATATGATTACATTAAACAAGGCATAGGCCAACGGTTACTGGTCATCTTGTATGTAAGATCTTCTGCCCTGCTTGCTACCCCTTAACACTGGCCCTGGCTTTTATATGCAGTTGTTATGGCACAGGTGGGGTGTAGAATTTTTATAGCATGTTGAGGGACCTTAGAAAGAAAAAGGTTGAGAACCCTTGACCTAGATGCATTATAAACACAAATGTATCATGGTGTGTTTTGTATCACAATGAGAAGGTATACACAATGTGTTCTCCAATCATTATATTTTCTCTTAACAGGTATGGCTACCACATTACTAAAGCTTCATATTTTATCTGCCATGATCCTAAGACTATTAAAGAGCTATTTGAGAAACTTAGAAATTATGATGGAAAGAACACTTACCCAAAATCATGTGGCAAATTTAAAGTTTCTGGAGTAAGGGATCTAACTACTGGCTACGATAGCAGCCAGCCTGATCAAAAGGCGGTAAGTATCCTTTTATAAAAATAATAATAGATCAGATTTTATAGTCTTATGATTAACAATATACTTAACACTGAGAGAAAAGTGAAAATACCAACTAAAAACTACAGATTCTCGTAGCCATACTTTGTGATCTTGTCTAAGCTGCATAAAATGGCAGAGTCAGCTGAGGAAGCTTGGAGGATTGTGCTATTTACTACAGCTTCAAGTTTTTCTGTTTTTTCCTACTGCTTGGAGGGATTATCTTTCCCCTCAGCATTGATATAAGAAATGTAAAATATCTATTCAGATGTGAAGCTTTGGTTTCTTTAGCCTTCTTTTAGAATCAAGGGTGATTTGTATTTTTTTTTCTTTTGATAGTCACTGAGCACATGCTTTATGTAGCTTTTTCTATATGCTACCAAAATCTTGACAAGATTTCAAGATGTGTTATCTAATAGTGACTCACAAGCCATGACATGGCTTCATTTTTCAAATTCTAGGTTGAGGGCTAGATTGTGACTACCTCTAATATGTCTGTTGAAGTTGGGAGGCCAAAATAAAATAGTTCAGTTGGTGTATTTGGTACTGAATACAAGTTTTTTTTTTTTTTTTTTTCTTTCTTCCCCTTGCATCTAAAACTCATTGTATATATTTAAGTAGTGAACTTTTAAGGAAGCTATTCTATGATGTGTGTGTATGTCTATGTGTATTTCTAGGTCCTTCCTACCAGTAAAAGTAGCCAGATGATAACATTTACTTTTGCTAATGGAGGGGTAGCTACTATGAGGACCAGTGGGACAGAACCAAAAATCAAATACTATGCTGAACTCTGTGCGCCTCCTGGAAACAGGTATTGTGTTGCTTTTAGGATTAAATTCAGGTTTTTTTTTTTTTAAAGGCCTATTTTAATATAATTTTAATAATTACACTTTTTAGCAATAGAACTGTGCAGAATTAAAGCTTGGGACACATTAATGGCCAATTCTTGCTGTCACTGAAGTTCCATTGAACATTGTCTTGACTTCCGTAGGAGCAGGAAGGGGCCCTCAACTTGATACCATTTTAAAACTGTATTAAAATATTCCAAGGTAACTTGAAAGGGCTGCTTCCTTTCTCAAATCTTTTTTTGTTTCAAAGTTAATATTATCAAGACTTCTAATTACTGAAATATCATACTTATTCCTTTGACTCAAGTAGCCTTGAAATCAACTGTCATAAGTCAAATAACATCTTGGTATTTATCCCATTTGTTTGACACCAGGATGAATTTGGCCCACTTTCATAAATGTATAAAATTTGGAGAGTGTTTTTTTTCAAAGAACATACTCTTAATTATGTGGTGGGACTTCTGGATCCCTCATCAGAAGCTCTACGTTATCTTTCCTCTCCTCTTTCAACCAAGGACACATTTATGTAGATGTACAGATGCTAAAAACTGGCACATGTCTGTATGCTTTAGGCTTTCTTGAGATAAATTAAGAGTACATCACAAGTAATGTTCTAAGTGCAGTAATTAGTATAACCTACCATCATCAAAGCAAGCAACTTCAAATCTCAAAGCACCCTCCTTCCCTGTTTTTAAAAGGGAGGAGGGGAAATGTGCCTTATAGTTTTGACCATTAGCATATGTAGTATTTTACTTTTTAGGTTAGTCATTCAGATCTAGTCCAGATTGGTAGTGTCTGAACCATGCTCTGTGTGAAATGAATTGGTGGCTCAGTTGGTCTCCACAAAACAAAAAAACACTTTTTGGAAGTTTTTCAGCAGAAGTCAAGAATTGAATAGAAATGGAGACTGCCATATCAATGTGCTATGTTTTGGCTGAAGCACATTGATGGAGTATTGTGGAGAAGTTTGCATTTCTTCCTTTTTCTGTATCCATAACTTTTTGATTGCTAAGCTATAGTGATAATTGAAGATTTTTGGACACTTAACAACTAACGCAAATAGAAAACAGAAAACAATGTCTATGAATTGCTCATCAAAATTTATCTTTAAATATTTAATGTTGAATATTATGATAATATTTGCCTAAAGGCCCCAATCCCATTGTGATAGACTCTATATAACAATATCTGAAAAAGACAGTCCTTGAGCTTACAATCTAAGATGAGGCGACGGATGGATTCAAAAATATGAATATATGTTTATAGCATATTTTTAAAATACTTTAACTTTTGTTAAATAAGGCTAATGGTATTTATGCTTTATCGTGAATGAAAGAAAATGTGATACAAGGTCTAAATGTTGCTAAACATATGAACTAGGATGAAATGGGAAAGATCTGAAGCTTAAATCAGCTGTTGTCATATATCAAATTATATTTTGAAAAACATGGACAAACATTTAAATTCAGTTCCTTGATACACAAAGATTAGAGCTAAACACTGACAGTCCCACGTGTGGTTCTAAGAAATCAAGCGTGCAATTTTACTAGCATTAATAGAAAATGTGCGGTTAAAACATCACCCATCAGACTGAGGGCTAGTCTAGACTAACAGTTAGTGCTTGGGCAAGCTGGGATATAAATCAGTGCACACTGGGGAACTTTTATCACACAGTAGCAGGGTCCACACGGACTGCTAGTGTACTGTAATTTACATCCCAGCTTGCCATGCACTAACTGTCTTGACAAACCCTCAGAATATAGACCTTTTTTCCTTCTAGCCTTTTTTGCTGCTCTTCTTTGATTTTTTGGTTTTGTTACTTGGTTTTCCTTTTTTTTTTTTTCCTTAGTGACCCTGAGCAATTGAAGAAGGAATTAGATGAGCTGGTCAGTGCTATCGAAGAGTATTTCTTTCAACCTGAAAAAAACAAACTGCAGCCCAAGGCAGAGTAAACAATTAAGATGGTTTCCTTAATTGCACTGTCTTGCAGCATGTTATGGGCAAAACCCTACACTATTTAAAAAGTAGGGATTTTTAAGGACCAAAAAAAAAAAAATTATTAAAATATATGTCCTTACCAATATGTGTTCCACATCCTCTTTGGTCTAATGTCTTCTTTTATCTGGGTAAATCAAGGGATTCCTTATAAAAACTAGCAACCAAATATTGTCTGATACAATGCAAATATGTTTCACTAATCAAGTCTTGTTCTAATAAAATATTGTATTGTACTTGCCTTGCCTTAATTTCTGTAAATGCAGTCTGCTTTTTACATGTATGCAGCCTAATTTGATAGCAATGTAACGACCACGTTTTTGATGATGGGGAACTAGATAGCGCTGCATGAATATGTCTAGTTTTATCTTTGCAAGGCAGGCTAGTTGTGTAACTAAGGGGCACTGGAAATCTGTAGGTAATTTTGGTAAAATCAGGGTAGATGTCCCTAGAAGAGCAGGTTTCCAAAAGTGATTTTTAGCCACAATAGCAGGATTTTACTGGGGTTGATGGTGAATTTGTAGGTGTTGATAAAGTGCTTGACCACCACACTTTATTTAATAATGAACCATGTGGACATGTTTTACTGCTATAAGACAATAATAATATGGTACAGGAGTAAGGTTGTATACGATACTAGTGTGTGGGAAGCCATGTGATGCAGTGATGTTACATTTACCTTACACAGAAGGAGTGCTCCCCAAGTTACACATTTCAGCTGGTATTATTTATACATAATACAAGTGGTATATCTCTTTACATGTCACTAAAATCCAACCCATCAGTTTGTCCCAGCTCCCTAACTTGTTGTTCTGTTGTTTTAGATACTAGCATTCTAGGTACTGGTCCATGAAGATGCCTCCCCTAGCTTAAACTAAGACATACATTCATTCTATCTTGATTTTAACAAGTTTCTTATGTGCTTATACCAAATGTTTACATCAGCAAATGGAAGAAGTTATGGGATTATGGTGTAGGCTAGTTTTAGGCTACATCACTAATACAATATTTGTGCTTAATGTTGTTGGTGTTTAATGTATACTAATA
>NW_020664417.1:62569501-62592674 GCF_002925995.2 Terrapene triunguis | reverse complement strand
ATATATATATATATATATATATATATATATAATATATATATATATATATATATAAAAATATGGAGCAGATAATACGTATTACTACATATATGCTAGGCAGCATAAATTAGTCCAATGAAGCAGAGCCAGAATGGACATTGGTTGTCTATTGCCAGGGTGTCTACGAAAATACATCGTCTTGCAGGCAGGGGAAGAGGAAATGCAGCATCTTGGGTTGGAGTTGAGCATGCCAGCCCTGTGTCTTTCTCTAAAGACACTTAATATCATGCTGGGACAGAGACTGGCTTCTTGGTACATATTTATATAGTGCCTCATATGATGCAGCACTGATCTTTGATTGGGCCCATAATTACTTATTAAATACTACTAATGATAACGGGTGGAAGGGGTTTGCTATTGACTTCAGTGAGACTTAGGATGTTTCACTTTGTACAGAAATTCCATGCATATGGCTTTTCATTGCCCCTGTAGTTACCTTCTGAAAATGAAATGCAAGGACAACTCTAAAATAACTTATTAAAAACCAGGGGAGGACACACTGCAGTCTGGAATTATGAATATACTTCATGAGGACCATATAATGTGTGTTTATTGTAAATGCCATAATAATGTTCGGGATTGTACAACATGCAGCCAGTGTTGGTCAAAATGTTAGTCTGTAACTCAACATTCTTGTGTATGTTTGTTTTATTGTGCTAAAATGTATTTGGCATAGTGTAAACCTGAATTGAATCTTGGAAACAAAATATAATTCCTTTTAAAGTGAGATTCCTGTATTCCAGTGGTTTCCTTTGTAAACAAGTGGTAAAATGGAAAAAACAGGGTACTGTAAAATAAGTACTACTGATCTTACTCCACATATGGGTAGTTGCTAGGATTTTATTTTGACGCAAGGGAAAATGTTAGGCTGTACACAAGATATTAGGCTATGACAATGCAGAATGTTTATAGCTAGACAGTTACATTGTAAGTAAAGTAATATCCTATTGCAGATGATATCTTCGTAGATAGCAAAAGCCCTGATGTCTTACCCCTTATTTCAATGTTTCTAGAGTCCAGAGAAGTGCAGTAAGAATTAATTTGCTTCAGTCACCTTAACTTTAGAGCAAGGATTATTCTAAACAATAAAACCTGATGATAATTTGTGTAACCTTCAAAAAAAAGTACAGCGCTACTGATGCCTGGCTGTCACTGTTCTGTACATATTCAGAATGTGACTTTTTTACAAACCACCAAGACAACTAAGTAATTAAGAAGCAATTAACCAAACAAAACATACACGCTATATGGTGGAGCTTTTATGAAAATGGCAACAGAACATATTTGTTAAAACTAGCACATTACTTTTTAATTCAAATGATTGAAGGCTGTATCAGACTACATATGGATCTTATTGACAGCATGTAGGTTTAAAGAGGAGGCAATAGTGAGTATGGTGGGTGTGCCAAAGATAGCCCAATGTGGCGCTTAGCTGCTACAAGCTCTGAGAAGCAGAAATGCTTACTCTGTATAACAATTAAAATCCTGTAAGAAATGGTGGCCACAAAGTGAAAGACAGAAAACACAATGGGAATAGTAATTTTCAACTTGGTAAATGGTTAAAAGGACTGGATTTTAATGGGAGTCATTTTGGTTGGCTCAGTGAATCTCCTAATGTGATCAGATGACTAAAAAATGGGACAAAAATACTGCTAAGAATGACCGCTAGAGATGGGACACAAGAGGGGGAGTACTTTGAATTACTACAGTGAATTCTATCCCAGTTTTCTGACTTGAGGGTCTCGCCTACATGCTCAGGGTCTAACTGATCACCATATTTGGGGTTTGGAAGCAATTTCCCCCTAAGTCAGATTGGCAGAGATGCTAGAGGTTTTTTGTCTTCCTCTGCCATGTGGGGCATCGGTCACTTTCTGGTTTGAACTAGAATAAATGGTGGGTTCTTGATAAGTTGAAGACTTTTAAATCAAGATTTGAGAACTTCAGTAACTTCAGCCAAAAGTAATGGGCCTACTCCAGGAGTGAGTGGGTTAGGTTTTGTGGCCTGTGATGTGCAGGAGGCCAGACTAGATGATCCTGGTGTCTTCTGGCCTTAAAGTTTGAGTCATAGAGACCAAACACTTACTAAGTTTCAGAAATGGAGACCTAAACATCAGCAGACATATCTATGGTAGTTAGGATAAAATAATGGATATAAGCCCTTATGCTTCAAGGCATACGCCAACTATTAACTGATGGTTAAGACGTTTCTCCTATGGGCAAATTATTTCACATGGGTCCATAAAAAGATTTCTTGCAACCAGTACTAGCCATTACTGGAGACAGGCTACTGAACTAGATGGACCACTGGTCTGATTCCAGAGGTCCTATGTGTAATTGTAATTTACATCTATTTACTGCTGTAACTCACCCAAAAACAGTTTGCTTTGGACTTTCACAGAACTCTTAAATTTATAACCTATATATGTAAACAGCTGTTTTAAGATGGTTGTCTAGTCATGTAGCCACTTGGTAAAAGTATCTCCTACAGTTTATTACAAATACATTGTCATGATTTACAACCATTTGTTTCTACTAAATACTTTGGAAAGGAGCGAGAATGAAGATAGATTTAACTTCACAGCCAAAGATGGTACGCATCTTCAATTTCTAGTATTACTAAAAACAGCAAATATTTGTAATAAAAATAATATAAAGTGAGCAGTGTATACTTTGTATTCTGTTGTAATTGAAATCAATATATTTGAAAATGTAGAAAAACATCAAATATTTAATAAATATCAATTGGTATTCTATTGTTTAACAGTGCGATTAAAACAGATTAATTGTGATTATTTTTTTTAATCGTGTTTAATTTTTTTTAGTTAATCGCGTGGGTTAACTGCAATTAATCGACAGCCCTATTTTTTAGTATCAATGGACAATAAAATGTGCTAGAGAACTAAAAATTCTTGCCCTACTAGGTATTTAATGCATCAGTATTTTCTACAATCATCAGTCTAAGAGATATGTGCAATAAATTACCTGTTTGTCTCTAGGTAGTAAGAATAGGTCAAGGTATTACCCATCCCCATAATTTGTTTTTCTCAGCAATACTCACCTTTTCATTGTAGGCTGGGTTATGTTATTTACCTTCAAGAAAAGTATTTGTACATCAGCTTAACTACTTGAAATGATACATTTAGTGCGTCTGATGCATTTTTCTATGTAAATACCTAAAATATTACTATTTTCCTTGCCAACCAGCCTATTTTCCTCAGCAATAGCACTGAAAAATTAAAACAAACCTCTTTACTAGAATCACCTTTACATGACATTTATTAAATATTTATAAGTGACAGTTTTTCTGGATTGGTATGAATTGATGTAATCATTGATGTAAATCAGAATTTTATTTTCCTATTCAAATCCAGTGTTCATTTTGAATTGTGTTGCACTTTAGTGCTTATTCCCTGAGTAAAATACATTTTATTTGTGACAAAGTCCAGATGAGTATACTTGTACCTGATTAAGCTTTCAAGAAAGTACACTAAAATGGTGTCTGAAGGATCATCACATAGTGTTTGGATGACAGCCATTCCATCAAAGATTATTGCATCATTCTCTGGAACATGGTTAATAAGGTGTTCTCCACCTTTGGATTGAAGAAGATAGAGCAGAGATGACTTGTTGGTCTTTGCCAGAGTATCATCAGCACTAGCAAGAGGGTAGGAAACTGCTCCCAAAGAGTGGCTCAAGATTTCCCTGAGATCATACAAGAAGTCTTGCAAAAAGAGTTTCTTGTCATTATGAGGGATCATGTCTTTTCCAGGTACTTTTGCTTTTGGTTTGACTTGATCACTGAATGTTTTCTGGCTTTTGATGGGAGAAGAAAATGTCCTGAGTAGCAGAAAGCAGACACAGGTAAAATTGCACTGATGGACTACTTGAACCGCAATCATATAATTTGTAATCTCACTAGTGGCTACAACACTTAGACACTTGTCCATCTTGAGGAGCATCAAAAGGATTGATCATGCATTCAGTAGTGCACAGAATGCTCATTATAGCTGTCTCATCACCCTGAATTTTTGTGCTGACAAGATCTTTCTTTTTCCATGCCTCTGGAGTCATGCCTGCCGTCACTTCACGCTATCTCGTTATAGCAGCTCTTTTATGTTCTGACAAGATCCAGCGATAAACTGCTGAATGGCTTTGCGTCAATCCAATCAAACCACCTTTTGCTTTTGAAACTTTATTGTAGGTTTATTCAATTGTCTGGTCACATGCAATTTAAGAGAACCCAGGTCCACTTTGATGTTGGGCTGTCCACTGTCCTCAAGCGCTGAGTTCTGTGTAACATTCTGAGTGTGTGATGGGGAGTTTCTCCATTTCCAGTCAATATGATAGACAAACTATACCAGGTATCTTCTGATTGTAAGAGAAGAACCAGAGCTTCATGAAGCGTATAACTGAAAGATGCAACTCCCAGTCAGACGCTTGGGTTGCTCTCACAAAAGGGAGCAAGATTTGCACCATGTTTATGTAAGAGCTCCAGAAGGCAAACATTGGGTTCTCTTTGCTCTTTCTCTGGACAAAGTCTTCATATTTCATGACCACATTGATGTTCTGTGTAGAGCGGCTGAAATCACCAAACAAGTCAACAGGGAATGCTAGTTTCATTTTCTTTTAATGACCTCTAGGTACTTATCTGCTTTGTCCATGGGAAATGATTTAAGTCTGGAATCTCAGATGCTGCATGTTTTCATACAGAAGTGTGTGTGCTCTCATACTGCAATTATAACACTGTCCTCTCGGAACACTCTGATCCTTGGGCAGCAACTTCTGACTCTATCAAGATACCACAAAGTTCTGCATCCACAAATCCTTTGCCAAGGACACCTAGAAATGACATGCAGCTGTACGATTTGCCTAGCCACACTATCAAACATCTTGTGTAGTCATCTTCTTTGCATTGGACTTGTGCTTTTGTATATATTGCTTGGTCAAAGACCAAGACTACATGATTCATTTCAAGCTTATCAGCTATACAATACTTCGTTTCAGAACTGTGTAGACAGTAGACATCTGTTTGGTGATGCCTGAATAACTGGAAGGTAAGGGATAGCTGATTTCTCAAGAGCACATTCATGCTGAAGAGTAGTATGAAAACATGTCCCTCCAGGAAGTGTACATGAGTCAGCATTGAGAGCCTTCATACAAATATATGCCAGTTCATTTCTCAGTACAGGTTCCAGGTTTGATCTGTAACTGTCAGCTTTTAATGGGGCATGTGTATTATGACTCAAGTCTTGTGGACCTTGCCTCTTGTTCTGATAGTACTGCTTTATCACAAATTTACGGGGTGCTTTGAGAGAACTATATACACCTTTTGGCAGTGGTGCTCTGCTTAATGTTGGGGTTGATTCAGTGATGTGGCTCTACAGGATCCAGATAGGGTTTCTTCTCCAAAATCGATATGGTCCCATACTAGAACTGTTGAAGCCTTCTTTGCAAAGCCCAGTGGAATCTCATCAGAACCTTTATCAAGCTATAGCTGAGCAAGGCATGTGTCATCATGGCTAATTACAGTATTTTCAGATGCACAATGTCCCAGTTTGTTTAGTATGGCGACCACTTGTCAAGTGTCTAATTGTCAATCCAAGGCAAAGGGATTTATGTGACTGTTTTCAACACTTGGATTCAAGGTAAACAAAGTCTTGGCAAAGTAATATGAGTTTACGGTCTACATCATCTGGAAGATCAACATAGCCAGCCAGTGTTGGTGCCTCTGATGTGCCAATAATCCAGGGCATCAAATTGTAAAGTTCAACTGGCATGACAGATGTTGCAGATTCAACACTTAAATCGATTGTTGTTAGTGGCCAGAGACAACTCGTTCCAGGAGTGTCATCCAAAGTGCTCTTGATGATCAGCGCACCACTGTGCGGAGTCCTAGCTGACTGCACATCAGGAGCTTGTGTTTTTACTGTTGATGATCTTGAGAGGGTAGGTCAGCTTGTGGTTGAAAATGAATTTGTCCCTCTTCACTAACAGTTGTGTCTGTAGCTGTTTCTGCCTCTGATTGATAAGGAAGTCTATTAATGTACTTTGTTGAAAGTGTGTCAATGTACACCATCTCACTGACATTCTTGTGTGGTATATGAAAGGTGAGCTGAGGGAAGTTGCATATCAGACAGTATTTCAGTTGGCCAACACTGCAATACAAAACCATGCATGATTTCTAAAAACAGGATTCTCTACGGGGACATTTATCATAGTTGTAAATCATGAATCTGCTACTGTGTTTTAAATTTGTTTTACTACAGTATTCAAGAATTACTACAAACTTAAACAACGAGGAGTACTTGTGGAACCTTAAAGACTAGCAAATTTATTTGGGCATAAGCTTTCATGGGCTAAAACCCACGTCATCAGATGCACGGAGTGGAAAATACAGTAGGCGCATATATATATATATATATATAATATATATATATATACACAGTACATGAATTGCCCCCTATTGTTACTCACACCTTCTTGTCAACTGTTTGAAATGGGCCACCCTGATTACATTAGCCTCATTACCACTACAAAAGTGATTTTCCTCCTGTTGATAATAGCCCACTTCCTTGTTAATTGAATTGTCTCGTTAGCACTGATCCACTACTTGGTAAGGCAACTCCCATCTTTTCATGTACTGTGTGTGTGTGTGTGTGTGTGTGTGTGTGTATAATCTGCCTACTGTATTTTCCACTCCATGCATCTGATGAAGTGGGTTTTAGCCCACAAAAGCTTATGCCCAAATAAATGTTAGTCTCTACGGTGCACAAGTACACCTCGTTGTTTTTGCTGATACAGACTAACATGGCTACCACTCTGAAACCTACCAACAAACTTAAAGGTTAGAAAAATGCTGTGATGTTTAAATTTCCATTTGTCTCTGCCATGATTGTGTCTAAATGATTATGAAAATATTGGCCTATATAATGTATCACTTATCTGTAACTTGAATCATGAAGACCTTCTATGCTTTTTTTACAAGCTCGATGAAAATCTGGGTAAGAACATAAGAACAACCATACTGGGTCAGACCAAAGGTCCACCTAACCCAGTACGCTGCCTTCCTACAATGGCCAATGCTAGGTCCCCCAGAGGGAATGAACAGAACAGGTAATCAAGTGATCCATCCCCTGTCACCCATTCCCAGCTTCTGGCAAACAGTCTTGGGTAAGGGTAAGTCTTGTCATCCGCAATACCTCCTGGTCTACAATGAGCCTCTGGTGGATGACGGCATATAAAATCTTGTAGGCTTTGCTGTACATCTGTTCAGCACAAGTAGGTTTATCCTTATCTACAGACTTTGTCAAAAATCTTGTGTAGTCTCTGTAACATGTTTTATGGTACCGGACTTCAACTGCCATACTGTCCTGGTATGTGATGACAATATTCTGATCCTTCAGTGCTGCAGCTCTTTTGATCTTTACTGCATCTATCATTTCTGCCTGGTCTAGTTAATCTTGCATTTATGGGCCACAGTGATGTATCACTTCCTTTTTTGGTATATGATGCAGATGGCAGGAAAGACTGGTCCAGATGCACAAACAGGGAAGGCAGATATTGACCAAAGTGGTTTCCTAGAGTTGGGCAAAGATGTGGAACTGGTGCTGGAAGAGGTACTGTCCATCAATCTGTTTCCCTGTAATATTAACTGCTGGACACAGCATTTTCTTGCATTCTCTATGTGCTTTTTATCTATAGAATATCTATAGCAGGTGGGATGGAATCCTGAGTCACTGGGGATGTCATCAAATTCTTTTGACAACTGCTGTTGAAATGCTTCAGCAATGTATCAATTATCACCATGCAAGTCGAACCATGCTTGAGCACATTCATGGTATTTATCCTACCTGACACATTTAAATAGTTGAGTGGACTCCTTGATTTGAGGCTAGATGCATATAATGATATAAATACGTTATTAAACTGGAGTTCTTGTGAATCTTAGATGATTGATAAGAGATTTCTTGGTCGTCTTCACCATTCTTGAGCATGGCCACATTGGTTTTGCATGAATACACGTGTTAACTGGTCAAATCCAAAGCTTGCAAGTTTTATTACTGTCTTTCTTTATGTGTGCATGTGCCAGGCTCAATACTGGGTTAACTTTTCGATAGTTGCATGCTGGATGCTGAAAAGTGGTGGAGGAGGGGAGCAAAAAAACCACAAAACTAGGTAGGAGACAATAATGCAGGGGTGGCCAACCTGTGGCTCCGGAGCCACATGCGGCTTTTCAGAAGTTAACATGTGGCTCCTTGTATAGGCACCGATGCCGGGGCTGGAGCTACAGGTGCCAACTTTCCAATGTGCTGAGGGGTGCTCACTGCTCAACCCCTGGCTCTGCAACAGATCCTGCCACCACTCCACCCCTTCCCGCCCCCTCCCCTAAGCCTGCTATGCCCTTGCTCCTCCCCTGAGCCTCCTGCAAACCATGAAAGAGCTGATTGGGAGGGAGGGGGAGGTGCTGATCGGCAGGGTTGCCGGTGGGTGGGAGGCACTGGGAGTGGGGTGGGGGAGCTGTTTTCCCAAATATTTGAAAGCACTGGAAATTCAGTTAATGTAAGTAACCTGTTTTATAGAGATGCCTTGAGAAAATCGTGCGGTCTTCTGCATCCATAACAGTTTCATTTTATCAGTGACCACAGACAATGGAACACCTTACCTTTAATTGTATAGTGGTTGTGCCATTTTATGGTTTCCTTTATACTCCTTGCCAGTACATATAAAAAACGTTTGCTCTTTCATGATTAAACAAATAGCATGCAGAAGAAGTCTTTCCGCACTTGCATTAAAAGATCCATGCTTATGAGATTCTGTGGGGACCTAGTTCAACCTTAACAATTTGAATATTTTCAAGGTTTTGGATATCTTGTAAGTTTTTAACCAAAACTCTCTGAATTTCATGGGTTTTAATTATTTTTTTCAACTCATATTCTTGATAGGTATACTCAAACCACACCTGTGTGTCCACAATCTTAATTTCACCTTAACAAAAATGTGTGTGTGGCTTAGGTACTTAAGCATGGTGATTCTTGCTCACATGCAGAGGTCTGAACTGGTTACCAGAGCTAGGGTTGGGAAGGGACTTATGGTTGCTCATTTTTCTTTGGAGTATTGAGCAGGGATCATCTGCTAGGATTGGCTGTGCATATTCCACACGACTGATCTTTCTGTAATTACAGTGAGTGGATGTTGCTGAACTGAGGCTCTCATGGTTTTTGGTTTCTGTGTTTCTAAAAGGTAACACATGCAGGAATCTAGAAACTAATGATTTTAGGCCTTGATCCAAAACTCACTGAAGTCATCAGCAGTATCTCTTGACTTCAATGGGCTTTAGATTTATTTATTTAGATATCCATCCCAGGCTCTTGGCACCCTAACACATAATACAACAAATGAGGTCCTTAGCCCAGTTAGTGCTTTTCCAGATATTTTTCCATGTTTGTCCTAGTCTGCTATCAACCATTATCATTCCTTCCTTAAATATTTATTTATACATTGGCCTCTCCTTTTTGTTCTATGCCTGCATTAGAAGTTATTTCCAATTTTTAAAACTTAAACCCAAACCTTTACTATTATTTACCCCAGAATTACCAGAAACATTACTTAGGATGCTATCAAAATAACTATCAAAATTCTTTAATAAAAAAAAAAAAAAAAAATTCAAGGTGCAGCTATTGAGTTTTGTGCTGCCCCTATGGGAAAGTCCCCAAACCCTTGCTTACTTTCCACTCTTGCTTTTCTCTTTGTGAAGGGCAAAAATGTGTCTTGGCTTCTCTGACTGTCTTGGGATTCCCAAACCATCGGAACCCATATATTTTAAATCACTTAACTTTGCTTTGGTTCTGAAATTGACTTTTGCTAACAGTGTCTGGCTCCATCCTCACCACTTACCCGTTTATGCTCCTATATGTTTACTGAAAGTCTTTATTACAATATAAAATAGGCAGATTCAATTAGAAAAGATGCACTGTATGTTTAGGGATAAATACTAAACTCTGGCCCAGGCACACTGGGTGCAACAGAGTATGTATGTATGTGTGTGTAAAGGTGCTTCTACTTCTCTGCCAATCCTGAGGGCGCTCTGCACTGGGCCAGTTCTGTGGTGCAAGTTAGAGCAACCTGAATGGGATGGTACAGCAGCCAGGGAGTCCTGGCCATACCTCATTTTCCTCAGTCTCTGTGGCTGGCAGCTCTACATTACCTGAGGATCCCTGCGTGGGGAAAAGTCCTCCAGAGGCTAGGTGTAAACTGGTTTCAAGGCAGCTCTGTATTAGCAGAGCAGCATGCTCCTGCTGTAAAGCAGGAGATGATCTTGACTATCTTTCCTTCTGCCACCACTCTAGGTGATCAAGAGGAAGCTATTAGACATATGTGTATTATTTTTTTATGTAAACTAAAATCATGCTTTCAGCAGCTGAGTCATTCTGCAGGAAGTCTCACATGAATTCTCTTTTGTTTTGAAATGCATTATAGTGCTTGAATGATACTAGTGAGAACCCAGAGGAGAGCTACTTATGTCCTCTGAATTAATTTGTTAAAACTGTAAGTAGGCTTGTGAAATGCAAGATGCCTAAATCAGTTTTCTGTCATATGTAAAAGGAACAGATGCATGAGGACAAGACCCATTCTAGCAAACTACCCACATCCTGTTTCTTGTCAGATGAATAACAGTCAGCATTTGTAGGGCCCACTCAGTGTGAGAATTGCCTAGGACAGGGGTGAGCAAACTTTGTGGCCCGAGGGCCACATCTGGGTATGGAAATAGTATGGCGGGCCATGAATGCTCGTGAAATTGGGGGTTGGGGTGCGGGAGGGGGTGAGGGCTCCAGCTGGGGCTGCGGGGTTTGAGAGCAGGTTTTGAGAGAGATAAGGGGTTGGGGGTGCAGGAGAGTGCTCTGGGCTGGGACTGAGGGGTTTGAGAGCAGGAGGGGGATCAGGGCTGGGGCAGGGGGTTAGGGTGTGGGAGGGGATCAGGGGTCCAGGCTCCACGTGGCACTTACTTCAAGCAGCTCCCAGAAGCAGCGGCATGTCCCCCATCTGGCTCCTACATGTAGGGGCAGCCAGGCAGCTCTGCACGCTGCCCCATCTGCAGGCGCTGCCCCTGCAGCTCCCATTGGCCGCGGTTCCCAGCCAATGGGAGCTGCAGAGGTGGTGCTTGGGGCGAGGGTAGTGTGTGGAGCCCCCTGGCTGCCCCTATGCATAGAAGCCAGAGGGGGGACATACCGCTGCTTTCAGGAACCGTGTGGAGTGGGGCAAGCCCCTGACCCCGCTCCCCGGCTGGAGTGCCAGAGCGGGGCAAGCCCCAGACCCTGCTCCCTGGCGAGAGCTTGAGGGCTCAATGAAAATGTCAGGAGGGCCGGATTTGTATATATACACATGTATGATGTGTTGCACAACGTAGATTTTGCAAGGGATATATATTAAGAGAATATAGATGTTGACTTATAAAGTTTTACATGCTTTGGCTCCTAACTGTATGAGATACCACCTCTCTGCCCATGCAGACTATGACAGTTGAGGTCAGATCAGGGCCGGCAAAACCCATTAGGCGACTTTGGGGGGGGCGGCGATCGCGGCGGTATTTTGGCGGTGGGACCTTCCGCCACCTAGGGCGGCAGAAAAGCTGGCGGCGCTCCTGGGTCAGATGCTGTGCTTGTCCTAACTTCCCTGTGTGAATGAGCTGGGTAGAGCATTCATATGGGTGGGTAATTATTATTGGTAGAGTGGGTGGAGGAAAAAAAGATGGCATTTCAGTACTGGGGAAGGGAGATGCTTTTTGATGACTTTGACAATTATGATTTGTATAATTATATTTGAAAAGGTGCATGTGACTAGTAACTTTGTATATTAAATGCTTTTTGATTAATGCAAGGATTTAAAAGACCCTAAATACAAGAAAATATCTAATTCTGCCTCCTCAGTGATGAAAAATCTGCTGCTTCTTTCCCGAACATCTCTAAAACAGGCCAACATCAGAGGAACAAATCTCTTGTTTAGAGGATTGAGCTAACCGTCACTCAGCCATTACTTAATTCCAGAGATTTTACTCAACCTTCTCTTACATATTTCGGGGGGAGGAGAAAACAGAACTGAAACTAAAATGAAGAACTGAAGATAAAGAAGAAAAAGAACTCTGAAGGAAAGGTTCAAGACTGATTACTCAGTTCATTTGTCCAACTCTGTGTCCAAGATTTCTGAACAGGTTAGATAAACACAGGTAAGGGATGGTCTAGGTATACAGGACGGGTGGGATAGACTAGATGACCTTTCCTTCCAGCCCTAGATTTCTATGATCATGTATTCCAACAGACATTATTAAACTAGAAATCTTCCTCACAGTTGTCTTCATCTCCCATCCCTCAGGTAGTACAGTACAAAATTTGTGTGAGAGATAATAAATCTGAAGTTAGATAACACAGAGATGTTTATTCCCACCATAGACACACAACTGGACAAATAGACTGTCTGAATAACCAGGCTTAAATCTGGAATACATGCAAAGAAAATGAATACTCACCATTGAGATCTATGCTGAAAGTATTGCACTAAATAGGTGCAATATCTAGGAACTGTCTGGCATTTTCTCCAGAAATAATAATTTATTAAGACCACCATCAAGAATGTTTGTGATCTGAACTGAGCCCCAGAGCACAAGGAAAATTCTAGTTGGTTTTAGTGAGAGCTGGATCCCAAAATCACTACAGATGAGCATAATGAGCCTGATCTTTAGAAGTGATGAGCACCTGCAATTCCAGTTAGTCAACAGAAGCTTCAATCGCTCATCATCTAAGAAAATCAGGCCCCAGGCAAATGAGCTGGTTGACTCACTAATGAGAAAAATGCTGTTGGATATAAGGTATGTCTATACTTACCTCCGGGTCCAGCGGTAAGCAATCGATCTTCTGGGATCGATCCCGGAAGTGCTCGCCGTCGACGCCGGTACTCCAGCTCCGCGAGAGGAGTACGCGGAGTCAACGGGGGAGCCTGACTGCCGCGTGTGGACCCGCGGTAAGTTCGAACTAAGATACTTCGACTTCAGCTACGTTATTCACGTAGCTGAAGTTGCGTATCTTAGTTCGAAGTGGGGGGTTAATGTGTACCAGGCCTAAGATGAGAAACTGGCAATGATATATATTTAAAAGCACAATGGGATATGCTAATGATGGATTGACACCTTTCATTTTGAAATTGGTAGTTTTGTTGATTAGCTGCAACCTAAATATGATTTAAATGTAGATTGAATTACCTTCATTTTAAATTTCCTAAAGTAAGTTGGCTAGAAAGAAGTAAATACATTTTATCTTCATTGCAAATTGTGCATCTCGTGTGACAGATACACAATATACTGGTTAAACCTTAGTGAATCAAGATTAATACCTGTAAGGTTTATTGTATTAAAAATGCAATTGTTCATTATGTGTTATTGTCAGATTGTATGTGTAACTTCTCTAGGAGGAGGTGTTATGCCTATATAATTTCTCTGGTTACCAACCCCTTGAAGCTTTGCCATGGAGAGGGGACCCATTGTCTGGCTCATTATCTATTAATAATCTCTTCAAATGTTAAGACTGGATTCTCTAGAGACCAGCAGACAAAGAAAGGATGTTGGGATAAATAACATGGTGGTGAACTGATTCTAGGCTTTTGTTCTGATCCAGGGCCCCAGTCCTTAGGGAAGGGTTAGAAGGACTTTGATGGAGTAAGGCCTGATAAGACTGGGTGCTTATTCTCAACAAAGAGTGGGATGAATATGAAATCATAGGCAAACTCCTGGGTGGAGTTTTGAAGGACTGCTCCTGCTAGAATCCATGTTCAAGGGTGTGATCTGTGGTAAGCTTATTAGCATCCGTGTAGGCTTTTTTATTGTTCTTCATGTGCTTTCTCTGTCGTGCTTTTATCATAAGAATAACATAGGCTTGCTTAGGAAGAATTGTATGGTAACTTCTAACTGTAGCTACTACAATGTGTATCATTTCTGTGGAGAGAAGTGACGCAGGTCTAGTTAGGCAATCTGTCTTTTGCTGGGAATAACACAGTGAACTGGTGCAGCCTGGAAATAACCCTGTGCAGAGCAGGGAGAGAGACACATGTCTCTACCCAAGAGAGGTGACAACTTGGGGTCCAGAAGCTCAAGAGTGGATATCCTTGCTGCCCCATAGAGGGGCAATGTGGATGCTGCTGCCCTGAACTGTGACTTCTAATACACAATAGCACATATTTAAAATAAATTATTTATTTGAGATATGGAAGGGAACACTTGATGCTGTTGCTGTTCATTGAGCTAACAAGTGCCTATAAAAATGATACTTTTAACATGCACATTAATTGGTCTATAAAACAAAATGACTTATATTGTATATGTATATTGCTTAAGCTTGTCATTAATATCCTTTCTAATGTTACTGTGAATTAAACTTTTCTGCTGGGTAGCTGCTTTTTAAAGTTTTAATATTTCAATCCTTCTGATGTTGATTTCAGTATACAAACAATAAACAGCCCTGAGTGCTGACTGTGGCCCTAGTGCTGCAAAGACTTGTGTGACTAGCCACATTAAAGTCAGTAGGACTATCTACAGTGAGTAAAGTTTACGCATCTGCATAAATCCTTACAGCACAGTGGCCTCTTGGGACTCCATGGCCTGAAGGCACCTGCGTCCTATACATAAATAAAACAAATAATTTTAATCATATACCAAGAAAAAACACCCAGCAAAAGATCTCCAGCACCAAAACTCTCAACCCACCCTCCAGCCTGCATGGAAGAGTGATGGAAACAGGAGAAGTTAGGCATGAGCATGACTGAACTGACAAAGTTTTCTTTGTTTAGCAAATGTCATTCTTTAAATAGCATTTCCTTGCATTATAAAAGCACACAAATGCAGCCAAAATGCTATATTCTGTAGTTTAGCTTCCCATTGGAAGGAATAATTTTGTTTTCTGGCTATTGGTCTTCAGAAAATCAGGTAAATGAAATCAGGTCACACACTATCCAGACATTTTGAACAATGGGATGAGCATATTAAATTATCTGATCACATTCTCAGGCACATCTAAATAAAATATGATCTAGATGATAGCATAACAGCAGCTTCTGAACAAAAGGAAAAGCCTAAAATACGGGTATGTTCACTGGCAAGTCATTTTTAAATGTACTTATGGGGGTGGGTAATAAATCAGAAAATCTAAAATAAGTGTGCAAAAATACAAAAGCAACATGCCTAATATGTGACAACATCTCAGCTCTTTTGTGACTATTTACTTGTGGTTGTATTATCAGAACTCTCCTTGCCTGTGAAGACAATTATAAACAAATTCTGTTATGTGTTCTTGCAAAATATAAATCATGCAAACATACACTGTGATAAATAGCATCATTCAAATTCTGCTTATAGGAGTAGCTGGAACAATATATAAATAGAACCAGAAGAAGAAGAAGATGTCATTAGATAAGAATTTAGTGCAGTGGTTCTCAAACTCTTTTACTGGTGATCACTCTCACATAGCAAGCCTCTGAGTGCGACCCCCCCCCCGCCTTACAAATTAAAAACACTTTTTAATATATTTAACACCATTATAAATGCTGGAGGCAAAGCAGGGTTTGGGGTGGAGGTTGACAGCTTGTGACCCCCCATGTAATAACCTTGCGACCCCCTGAGGGGTCCCAACCCCCAGTTTGAGAACCCCTGATTTATCCAAAGCCTACTGATGTCAATCAAAAGTCTCCCATTGACTTCAGTAGGATTTGGATCAGGCCCTTAAACATGTATTAAATAAATTTTCATCAAATAAACCAGAAATAGCAACACAAGCTCTTTTGTTATAATGAAAATAAGATGATACACCAATAACTGTCTTCTATTCTTTACAGCAAACTGGAAAGGTTCTCAACCTGTGGTACATGTTCAGGTGGTCCACGGATAGTTCCCTCTAAGATGCGCGCCTGGGCAGCTGCGCACGAGAGCATGAAGGGCCACCCACCTAATTAGTGGAGCTGTGCAGGCGCTGCTCCACTAATTAGGTACCTGGACCCTGGAGAAGACCCATATGTAAGGTGAGGTGGTGGCCTTGGGGGGAATAAGGGGTAGGTGGGAGAGGGCAGTGGGGTGAGAAGAAGGGGTGGGGGGAATTTGGGACGTGCAGGGCTTCAACAGCCAGAGAAAGGCGACTTTCCCCAGCTCCAGGGCTGCGTGTTGGGGAGAGATGGTCCTCCTTCCCAGCCTTGGCTCTGTGGCTGCTGTGGCGGGGGAGAGACCCACCTCCTCCCAGCTCCAGTTCAGGGGCTGCTGCGGTGGGAGAGACCCCCTCCTTCCCAGCCCCAGCTCGGGGGCTGCCGCAGTGGGGGAGATCCCCCTCCTTCCCAGCCCCAGCTCAGGGGCTGCCGCAGTGGGGGAGAGAGGGCACATCCATCGCATTAGAAAGGCAAGACTACTGATATTAAAATGTAAGTTTGTGTGCTTTTATTTGTAGAACAAAGACATTTTAATTATTATTAAGGGTTTTTTATATAGCGCTTTTATTCAAAGTGCTTTACAATAGTTAGCGAACGGTACAACAACATTTGGAAAGATCGTTAAGTGGTCCGCCGAGACCCTCAGCAATTTTCAAGTCCGCGGGGAAAAAAAGTTTGAGAACCACTGCTTTACAGGCATTCTGTGACCAAACGGATACAATGATGTGTTTTTGTAGCATAATGGTGCTATTTAGTATTGTTGTAATGTTTCACTGTAGGAGGGTGGATATACTCAAACTTTGTTTGTGAGGTAGATAAATGTGACAGCAATAAGAAAGAGGAAAGAATAGGAAGTAAACAGCAAAATCACTTCTGAAGTGTTCTTTTGCTGCAAAGGCAGAATCTGAAAAAATAGTTGCAGCTTCACTGCGCTGCTATTCAGTAGCACTTCCTGTCTCATATGAGTGAGCCATTTGTTCTCCTCTTATCAGCAATAAAACTGATGTTTATAACAATGCTTCTCCTCATTAAAATAATTCAGTCTCACCATCGACTTTTTCTTGTATATAGTTCATAAACACCACATTTTGTTATTAGTTACAGTAGTGTAAGTCCAGTGTAATTCCACTGAAATCAATGGAGTTACTCTAGATTTACACTGTTGCCACTGACAGCAGAATTTGGCCCTGTTTGTTGTGACCTGTGTATCTCTCCACTATATCTTGCATTCATGTACATTGTTAAACTGGTGTACATGAAAATAATTACTTTCTAAAGCCACTGCTATTTATTTGTTGATATTGATGAATTTGAATGATTTTTAATTAAAAAAAATAGAATGTTCTGAAATAAAATTGTCATAGCCAGAGTGTAGGGATGTGTTAATTACCTATCACTAACTGTATATTGTTTTCTCATACATACAATTAACTCGGGCTTGTTCTGGAAATTTCAATCTGTATAACCAATCTTGAGTTATTTCTCAATAATAGTACAGTATGCAAATCCCTGTACACTAGTTGTGCAATTTTGTATATCTGTACAGTTATTTCTTAATACAGTGAATTGCAAATTTCTTTACTCTGGGTAATTAGCTGTGTTCTGAGATGATTCAATACTACACTGATACTATACTATGCTGATAAATACAATACAAAAGCCTAGATAGATTGGTTATATTAAATAGATCATCTCTCTCTGCTTATATGGGCTCCTGAATTTAAATGTTCAAGCTGTTTGCCTGTATAAAGATGAATGCTTTTGTTTTTCCTCTCACTTTAGCTCTAGCAAAAAACCTTGTATTGAAAGAAGGGGGGAAAGTTACCAAAACCAAAGAAAATGGGACTGCTAAACCACAGCAAATGTAATTGCCATTCAAAGAATTTATTTTGGTCTATAAAACCCTGCATCAGAGCTTGAAAAATTGACAAACATCTACTAGCTAGAGGATTAAGCATATGAGCTAGAGGTGATAAGAAAGACAATGGAGGGCCCCCTAAATGAACTCCTGCGCAGACCAAATCTAGCTTCACTGCCATTTCCTGCTGGTGATGAAGAGTGAGCTAGGATTTCTACTTGAGGTGCTGTTCAGTTTATGGCTCCATCTTTCATATCAGCCTCTGGCTATTAGATATCTGATATATTTGAACTCCTCACCCCCACCTATTGGGAAAAGCAGCTCTCTCTCTCTCTCTTTCTAAGTTGAGGGGCTGTCCCTTTTACTCTATCCTTTCTCCAGCCTCCTGGCTGCTGGGGGGGAGGGGGGGGCGGTCCTCAGCTAATTTTGTTTCCTCATCCCCTGTGAGTAGTTCTGGTGTCTGTCAGGGCTGCTGCTCTCTGAAAAGCAGCCACGAAACTGACTAGAATCTTGCTAATTTCACTGTATGGGCCACAGCACAGGCATTGGAGCTGTCTGACTGCAAAATCTGAGACACACCACTATCAAATAATTGTCAGACCCCCCCATTGTCTGATCCCCCTCCAATAATTTTGCACACCTATGAAAATTTAAATTGATAAACATCAAAAAGCTTTAAAATTGATATTCATTGAAATTATAAAAAAATTAAATCTCACAAGCCTAAATATGTGTACGAGCCTGTGCATCAAAGTTAGAATTGAGTTCTTAATTTTTGTTACTGTAGTGCTTATGAAAGGTGTCTGATTCATAGTTTACTAGATCAGAGTCCTCTATTCACTGAACAGTTACAACAAGTGCAGCAGCAGAAAGTTTCCTACGGCATTGATCTTGCAAACATGTGCATGCTTAACTTTAAGCAGGTGAGCACTCCCATTGCCTATAAGACTACTCACAGGTTTAAAGTTAAGTACACATGGAAGGGTATGTCTACACTGGCAGAGTTACAGCGCCGCTCAGAGATTGCTGAAGGGAAACCGCTGTTGTGTGTTCACCCTGTCAGCTGCCTGTGCAATAGCATGTTCACGCTTGCGACACTTGCAGTAGTATTCAGAGCGGTGCACTCTGGGCAGCTACCCCACAGAGCATCTCTTCCTCTTCTGCCGCTAAGATCTGTGGGAAGGCGGAGGGGGATGTGGGGCATCCTGGGTCCTGTCCCAATGCACCGTGATGCATTGCTTTGCATCCCAGCAATCCCTGTACTTCCGTCTGCGTTTGGCACCATCTTTCAATGGTTTATGTATTGTGTGCTCTGCCTCTTCGGTCTGCAGGAATAGATCCCGCATTATTGACCAATATGCTGCTTGCTTTCACTAACATGTCACAAGTGGCAGTGGAGTTATTCCTTAAACTACAAAGGTAAGAGGAGCTTGACATTGATCTCACCACGCGTAGCAGCCACGACACGAGATTGCTTGTGGCATTCCTAGAGGTGGAATAATTTTGTTACAGCATAGAAACTTGCCAGTGTGGACAAGGCCAAAGTATTTTTCAGAATTGGAGCCTAGGGTGAAAGGAGCACCTTGGAGATTGAAAGGATAGTTCATTCTCCAGGCCCATTCACACCTTAGCCTCTCTGGTAAGGAGGAAATCAAACAGTGCCAACTGTGGCAGTGATTTATGTCATGTGGATAGCTGCACTGGAGAAATGGAATGACAGCAGTAACTTTATTTCAGAGAACAATGGGGTACTTTTAAAGACTTACCTTATAATTAGAGATGGGCCCAAACCAACAAACTGGACCAAAGGGATTGCTAATGGTGGGACTAGAGCTGGTTGAAAATATTTTTTTTAAATGGCCTTTTATTTAACATTTTTTTCACAAAAATCTGTAATTTCCCCCCCAAATTGTTCTGTGTGATACTACTTCTCATAACACTTTTAATCAACATTCATATTGCTACAACTGCTGTAGAAATTTTTTGTTTACCAAAAACCTGGTTGGGGGAAATCAAAAAGTTCTGATAACCATGTAGAACACTTTTTTTTTTTTTAATTTTAAAAAATATGAACAAAACAAATTTCGGGGGTGGGAGGGTTCAAAAATTGGTCTGTTTTGAGCCCTGCAACATTAAAACGTCAAATTTTCAATATCCCCTTCCCCCCGAAATTGTTTCCTCTTGTTTTCCCCTCCAGCTCTGCTTAGGCCTCAGCTCTGCTTAAAGTGAATCCAGTGAATGAGCCTCTCCCCTGCTGGGCCACGCTGGGGCAGGCCACCCCTCAGGAGGGCTAGGCGCTGCCTAGGCAGCTCCGGCACAGAAGGTCCCTGGAGGAGAGGACGAGCTGGGGTTTGTCTCTCGCACACCCCGTCCCCCCAGCACAGACAACCGGGCCGGGAGCCAGGAAGCGGCTCGCACCCAGCAGATCTCCCTGCAGTGCAGCTGTTACTCGCATGTGACCGGCAGCCCAGGGCTGTCCCTGCTGCACCAGGTTTGCACTTAGTCCCAGTGCCCCGAGGCGAGAGCGGGGGCGCCGGGGCGGGCTCCTGTTGCTTTCGGATCGTTCGGTACGTGCCGGCTTCTCCGAGCGGCGCCTCCCAGGCCGGAGCGGGGCTACCTCCCGCCCCCGGCGCACAGTCACACACGTGGGGGGGGAAGAGGAGGCGCCCCCCCAGTGCCGGCCCCTCATGCACCGCGCCGACCTGCAACTGCGCCCTGCAGGCAGGAGGGGGCCCCTCTCTCGGGCCCCAGGAGCAGCGCGAGTCGCGACTCCCCCTCCCCAGCCGGGGCAGCCTCCTCTGGGGAAGAGAGCAGCAGGCGGGCGGCGGCAGTGAGCAGCCACGGCGGGGCCCTCCGGCGCCTCCAGAGACCGGCAAGGGGCTCAGGCACCAGCAGGTACATCCAGCGCGCTGCTTGCTGCCCCCGAGGCAACATACAGCAGCCGCCACCTCCTCCCCTACCCTGGGGCTGCATGGCCGCTGTCCCCAGCCCGCTCAGCTCTGGGTTCTGCCCTTCCGCGCCCTAAATACCGTGTGGGGTCGGACTCCTTCTCTAGCGCTCGCAGAGCGGCGCTTCCTTGCGCGCCAGCACATCCTGCCAACTTAGGTAAGTCGTTTGAGCGTTTGCAACCCTTCCGTGGATCTGCTTGAGACGGGCCGAACTTGGGGGCAGTGCTACCCAGAGTGGGATGCGGTGGTTGGGTGGCAGGGTTTAATAGGGAGGTGTGGGTATAAATTGTTCAGTGCACTCTGTCCGTTGTAATACACCTGCCCTCTCCCCCAGCATGGTAAGTACGAAAGTCTTGAATATTTTAAAATCTGGGGCAATTTTATAGTTGTGTGAAGTAAAAGAATTGAAACGAGTTTATGGAAATGCCAAAATGAAATGATGTTTAGCCGTTCTGGTGACATCTGCCTGTTCCACTTCCCCCTTGTTTGGGCTGATAGTGGTGTGGATTAAGTCCTCAGATTAGATCCGTGTTCATTGAGGCTCAAAAGCTCTGCCAAAATGACTTTAGTGTCTGGTTTAAATTGATGCAAGCAGGGAGATAGAGATGTCCTCTCTGCTCTGAACACCCTGAACCTGTATGTTGTTTATGTAAGAGCACATTCTGTTTTGAGATCGTTTGATAGAGGATCATATTATTTACAGCACTGAAGCACAACAGAATGAGTTCAGGGTAATCTTACATACTGCCTTTGTTCTGGGGTTTTTACACACTAAACAGTTTAGTATCCATTTACTAGAAAGACTGAAACTGTACAAGAGCTAACAGTGTAAGCAGGCATTTGTACCAATGTGTGATTTTTTTCATTGCAGAGTGGTCAAAACACCTGAGCCCAATATACTGTCACTGGCAGGATAAAGCTGCACCAGTGCTGGAAAATGGATACTTCATTGCCTGCTGTGGGTGCACCCAGAATATTCTGGTGGTTGTTAGTATAAACTAAACCAACCTTGCCATTTTAAAAAAGTTTGCTTAATTTTTGTGTAGAGTGTATGTTGTGGAGTCTGAGCACCTCAAGAGTCCACAATTTTCTTCTCTTTACTCTTCCCTAAAAGGGTCCATATCATTATCTCTACAATCCTTCCTTCAGCTCAGGAGCACAAGACTTAATTCCCTCCAGAACCTGTCAACATTGCTCCATATGTCAGAATGAACAAGAGTGATCTTTAGAGAGCAACACAGTGCTCTTCTCATAAGGGTGAAGCCAGCCTCTGGTAGTCCAGGGGTCTCAGAATGCAAATGTAGATCCCTTAAACACAGTTAATAGGACTACAATCCCTTTAATGTTAACATTCATTTAAAAGAAGAGTGTGCAGGAGAGTTATGACGTATGTGTAACTATTTTTAGTGCAGTTCTAAAAGATTGAGACCTTGTGTCTTGCATTTTATTTAGAAAAGAAGCTAATATTGCAGCTCTACAGTAGAAAACCGCTGCAGTACAGATGGAGGGATTTGTGACCCCAGTTAAATCCAGAGATTGAGTGGAACATTACTGTACACAGTGAATAAAATGTACTCTTGCCATGTATTAAAGCACAAATGGCTCTGAGCTGTGGACAATGGTAATAACGGTACAAGAATGCTCATGAGCTACTTTATAAGTAATGAAATATAAAATGGTCAAACTATGAAACTTTCTGTAAGCACTGTACAAAAATACTATTGGCTGAAGTACTACGAGAGGAGGAAAAATGACAAGTCAAAAGGGAAATGGATGCATTCCATGATGTGGCTTCTTCACATGAATTCATAGAACTTAGTCAAATGAAAAAGTGGTGCCTCTAGGTGTAAAGTGAAATGAAGTTGAGGGTGTAACATGGTTGGCAGCTGCATACTTTTTTCATGCTTCAACATTATAACTTGTCTAGCAAGCTGGCTTGTGTCTATATCCTTTGCAAACAGCAGTTTTTTTCTGACTTTTGGGTGCTGATTGTTAATGCATCTATTAATTTTTTTAGTTTAGATGATATTAAACTGTTTCAGAAGCTTCAATACCCAAAATGTCAGGCAGCAGAGTATTAATTTCTATTGTCAGCAATAGCACATAGCAACAGATGTCAAGAGCAGGAACAGTAAACATTTTTCTTAATTTGCTGATGGTTTCCAGATTTGTTTGTTACACCGTTCATTTTGTAATTCATAGCATAATCAAGAGTCTGTTGCCACTTTCCTGAAAATAAGCTTAATTTTTTCTTTACACTCTATTTAACTGTATAAAGCAACAGAGGGTCCTGTGGCACCTTTAAGACTAACAGAAGTATTGGGAGCATAAGCTTTCGTGGGTAAGAACCTCACTTCTTCAGATGCAAGAAGTGAGG
>NW_020664417.1:62550732-62569101 GCF_002925995.2 Terrapene triunguis | reverse complement strand
CCTCACTTCTTGCATCTGAAGAAGTGAGGTTCTTACCCACGAAAGCTTATGCTCCCAATACTTCTGTTAGTCTTAAAGGTGCCACAGGACCCTCTGTTGCTTTTTACAGATTCAGACTAACACGGCTACCCCTCTGATACTATTTAACTGTATTTAATTCATCTGAGGCCATAGAACAAAGTGCTAGTTAAAATAGCTGTGACAGTAATTATTTTAGGTGTGGTTATTATCAAGGCAAAGGACTTACCCAGGTTTGAAAACAGAGTGAAATGTGTGGCCTGATCCAAAGCCCACTGAAGTCAATGGAAAGACTCCTTGAAGAGCCAGGATTTTATGAAAGTACATGGTAGCTGAGAAGTTACTTGGGAATTTTATGAGAAGCATTGATTTCTGGAATTGGCCGTGACATTATGCGTATATACCAATTAGGGTTGTAGAAGAAGTGAAGGAATAGATAATAAATTGCTGTGAGTCTGCAGAGTACTGGTTAGTGCAGAGGCAGGATATATTGTGTAAAAGCACCCTTAAGATGTCTGTTGTTGTTGTTTTTCTTTGTTGTGTAGCTGATCAAATTAAAACTATTTTAAAATTAAAAGCATCCTATGACATATGATACAGTGTGTCCTGGGACCGACACAGATACAATAGTAGTGCTTACATGATATGATCTAAGCAGTTCTGTGTACTTATTTGAATTCTATAACAATAAAACGGATTGAAAACCTAAAATGAAGCTGAAAACAAAAGGATAGCAATTATCAATTTATAACCACCTGCCCCAGAGAACAATCTATTAGTTTTTATGTGACGCGATAGGGGGGAATTGAGTGTGTAATCTTTACCAAAAGGGTGAAAACTTTTACTTAATAACAGTGACACTTCCCGCCACCTGTCATTCACATATCTCAAGCATAGTCTTGTCATTTATACTTGTATGTGCTGTAAGGCTGATGTGTTTTAAATGAATCTATCAGGATGGGTGCAGGCAACCTGTATCTCGGGGGTCAGATTGAGAGGCAAAGTGGTGCTACTTAACTGTTGTCCACATTCCAGAATTCTGCCCTAGGGTGACCAGATGTCCTGATTTTATAGGGACAGTCCTGATTTTGGGGTCTTTTTCTCATATAGGCTCTTATTAGCCCCCCCACCCCCTGTCCTGATTTTTCACACTTGCTGCCTGGTCACCCTAGTCTGCCCACAGGCAAAAACTCTACCTGGAATCCCAGAGTAGTTTGATGTTTCTGCTAAAATGATCAGCAGTGAAGTATTTTACAATGTTGATGTTTGAATTGTCATTAGGCTTCACAGCCAACACTTTGTAGAGACAACTGGGGTAAATTTTTGCCTCTTTTAAGACCAACTGTGCCTCTCTCAGGGTAGCTAAGAGAATACAGGGAAAAAAGGAATCCTTTCTCCAACTCAGTAGTCTGGTGTGGAGTGGTTGCATGGCTGTTCTGCAACTAACCTCCATGGGCTGACGTGACAGCTGGGGCCTTTGTTCATCCGCTATCTGGGGAGGTAGGCCTCTCGATTTATGTAGTGGTGGAGTCCTGACCACTTCCTTATACTGCCCTGCCACACTGCCAAGTCATACTAATTCTTCTGTGAGGTCTGTCTTCCTCTGTAGCCAGGAGCTGTGGTGTGTTTGACACTTAACTGAGCTATGATCAAGTGTAGTTTCTGTTCTTATCAGGTTAATTACTTGTCCGCAGGTCCAGCCCTGCGTATTCAGAATGTTATTTTTGCAGCCATAAGAGTCAAAGATTTGGGCCCCAATTCTGGGCTGAACTTGTTGTAGATGCAGCCCACGAGAGGGAGTGGGGCACTGCTGTTGCCCCTCCTGGACTCTTGGGCTGCTAGGATCCCATTTGACCCTGGGCATAAGCTAGTGTATTGACACTGGCTGCTCTGACTTACGCCTTCGCTGCTGTGATTTCCAAGGGACTGTCTGGCAGCCCAGAATGGCTGAAGCACAGATTTCCAGCTACATCTTTTGTCCCTTCACATTTCCTTCTTTCCCCAGGATGTCCTGTAGCAGAGACTGTGATGAAGTGTGACATAGGTCCATTACGCTGGCCATCCATTCTCAGGGACTCCCCTTAAGATAAGGGTAATCTGCGGTGCGCAGATCCATCTGGTTAATTGGGGAATGCCGCTACCAGGCTGGCAAGGTTTGCTCTTTCCAGATCTGAGTCAGACTCAAAGGAGACATTAAAGACTTAAATGTTGCTGGCCTAGGCAGGAATTGGAGTGAGGCTGAATGAGTTGCTGGGAGCTGCCCAAGGAGTGTGAGTGAGTGCTGACTGGGTGCAAGGAGATCCAGAAAGCATGTGGCAGCAGAACAGTCTGCTTGTCTCAACCCAAAGATGGTGGTAACTTGAAGCCTGTAAGGAAAGATTAAGATTTAGGTAAGGGAAAACATGTGTATAGGCCTTTATTGTTTTATCCCTTTGCTCTGCATAGTGTTTACCTTTGGGTGAATCAATAAATAGTGCTTTATTTTGAAGTTGTTTTTGGATCACTTTATTCAGCCACTGTCTCAGACTGCAGAGGAAAAGGGCATACAAATACCAAATACCATTGGGTCTGTCGAGTTAACACGGTTGGTAAATAGGGGGGCTGCAGCCTAAAGATCCAGTCTAGATTCCAAGGCTGGAAGGGACTATTGTGATCATCTAGTCTGGTCTCCTGTATAACACACACAACTCCCCCAAATAATTCCTAGAGTAGATCTTTTAGAAAAGCCATTCAATCTTGATTTAAAAATTGTTAATGATGGAGCACTCACCACAACCATTGAAAGAGGGGTGGGTCTGTGTAGTTCCACCTTGAGGGGGTTGAAGATAGCACAGCCTGTTCCCTGAGAGGGCACTCAAGAGGGACTGTTAGGGGATGAAAGCATAGCTCACTTTGTAACTGTGACACGTGTGCTTAACTTTATGCTTGTGAGTAGTCCCATTCAAGTTAATAGGACTACCCATAGACCTAAAGTTAAGCATGTACATACATGTTTGTAGGATCAGTTCCTAAAGCAGAATTTAGCCCTTAGTTTACATTAAATAGGCCCCATTGAATTCAGTGGCATTAAACTGGTGTAATTTAGGGTAGAATCTGTCCTTAAGTTAGGACAAGAACAACAGAAGGAAGTGACACAGAAAGAATTCATATGAGGAAGGGAAGAGGAGGCTGACTACAGGGAGATTCTGAGGCTAGTTAGATTAATGAGATGCATGTTTTAAGGATTGAAATTATGTTCCTTTACTTCTTGGGCACTACTAAAATTGAACCCTGAGAATCTGATTTTTCTATTACTGTTCATAATTTTAGTTCCAAAAAGTTAGGTTTTGGTGTGGGTTGTTTTGTTTTGTTTTGTTTTTTAAAGAAGGTCCATTTGAAAATAGTATTGGTGTGGACATGGAAAGTGATTCAAGTATTTATTTTTTAAAAAAGCAAGTTGATGTCAAGAATCTCTGAGTTTATATTAAATACACTCCAGCGGTTCAGTACTTATTGAAGTATGACAAAACAGCTCACTGTTTAATATAGTTAAATCCTTAGACTTAGCATTGAAAATAACATGTTACTCTCTGCTGTAATGTTAGATATCTCTAGTTAGGGATGCAACATTTTCTAGTACTGGAATAAAAGAGAACTGGAGGTTGTGATTAGAGTGGGGCACAATTTTATGAATACAACTTTTTTTAAATCAAAAATGACCTTTTTTAAATTGGAAAATTTTCATGAAAATGTTTGATTAAAATTTAAAAAAATCCTTTTTTCAAGGAAACTGGGAAAAAGAAAACTGGGAAATGTGGTCTAGATGAACTTACTATAAGGTGGGTGCACAACTAATTGAAAGACCATATTTAGAAGAGTTATCAATGGTTCATTGTCAACTGGGAGGGCGTATCTAGTGGGGGCCTACCGGTGTCAGTCATGAGTCTGGAGCTATTCAATGTTTTCTTTAATGACTTGGATAATTGCGTGAAGAGTATGTTTATAAAATTTGCAGATGACACCAAGATGGGAGGGGTTGCAAGCATTTTGGAGGACAGGATTAGAATTCAAAACAACCTTGACAAATTGTCAAATTGGTCTGAATTCAACAAGATGAAATTCAATAAAGACAAGTGCATAGTACTTGACATAGGAAGGAAAAATAAAATGCACAACTACAAAATGGTGGTCTAGCCCTGAGCCAGTGCCTTGGCCGGAGCGCTGGAGCGGGGCCGAGCTGTGTGGTCCGGCCCCCAACCCAGCACCCCGGCCGGAGTGCTGGAGCGGGGCCGAGCTGCTGGTGCAGCTCGCGGGCCGGATGCAGCCCGTGGGCCGTAGTTTGCCCACCCCTGAGCTAATGCCATAAATAGCGAAGAAGGATAGTCCAGTTGTTAGGGTGCTAACCTGGGAGTGTGGAGACCTTGATTCAAGTTCCTGCTCTGCCACAGCTTTCTTATGACCTTGGCCAAGTCACTCTGGGCTTGTCTTCACTACCGCACTACATCAGTGCTGCTGCATGGATGCAGTGGCACTGATAGAGCACTTCTGGTGAAGACGCGCTATATCGATGGGAGAGCACTTTCCCATTGACGCATTTACTCCCCCTCCCTCGATGAGGCGGAAGCTATGTTGGTGGGAGATGGAGGCAGAGCTTAGGAGGCAGAGTTTAGAGTCAATGTAACTTGTTTACAGTAAGTTATATCAACTTAAGCGGTAGCGTAGACAAGCCCTTAGTCTCTCTTTGCTGCAGTTTTCCATCAGTTAAATGGGATAACAATACTTCCCTCCCTCACGGGAGTGGTGTGAGGGGAAAAATACACTACAGATGTGAGGGTCTCAGATACTGTGGCAGTGGGAGCCATACAAGTACCTAAGATAAAGATATTAGCTGTTGTTTGATATTTGTGTTTAGAAGCAACAGTGCTATTCATTTATATGTGATTATTCTGTATTTTAGCCTCAGCACAGAGAAGGAGAATATGGATGGAGTGTGGTATCCCATACAGAGCCCTGAGTTCATAGTTAGTTTGAGTCACATTAAGTGAGTTTGCTGGTTTTAGTGCATGACACAAAGATAGTCCCTAGTTGGTCATAATTTGTGATCAGTTTGTGCTCATGAGACCCACATTTACAGTTGCAGGTCAGAGTAAAAGACTTTTTTGTAAAGAAGTTTGCATAGCACCTGCCTATCACTGTGCCTGGTTCTAGGAAGTGGTGTCTGCCTCTCACTTTCCTGAGCAGAAAAGGATCACTACGTTTACTCAAAAAAATTGAAAATGGAAAGCAAAGTTTTGATTTACTGTTATGTGAAGATAACGGCTCAAATTCAGTCCTGCTGCACATGTTAACCATATTGATTTCAACTGATAACAGACTTTACTTAGCCTTGTTATGCTGAGACCATTATGCTCGCCCTTAAGTAACAACAAAGTTAGTCGATTTTCATGGTCTTTGCGCTGTGTGCCTGCTGAGCCCTGAACGAATCAAAACCTCCTGGAGAGTTGCTGAATTGTTTTCCATTTTCACTGTTAACAAAAAAGTTTCACAATTGCGTCTCAAACAGGGAAGAGAGAACTTCATTTCCCTATTGGGCGTTTGCATCCCTGACAGCAGCCTTTGCAAGAGCACAGCAGTAATAATGTTAGAGCATTTTGTTGGTTAGACAAATATAGAAGTGCTTTGTTAAGCTGAGGTCAACTTCTGTGACAGTGTGTTTATAAATGAAGAGATTTCTGGACTGTTCCCCTTGCTTTCTGTATATGAAACAAGAGCTGTACATGGAAGATGTTTAATATAATTGAAATGAGGCCTACAAATATATATTTCTTATAGTATTTACATCTGTTAGGGGCCTTCTTAAATGCTTCATGCATCTAGATTGTTAGCAGATTCAGAGTTCTGGCTCATGGATTGTCTTTGCAGGCCTACACGGTAGGATTCTCTTGCTAAGCTCACCAGCCGTGGAATCATTAATAATAAAGCCAAAAAGGGCATTCATCCACAGTTGGATCCAAAAGTTCCAGAAGAGAAGGCTATAAAAAGGCCCAGCACCTGTATCCATCTTTAAATCTTGTTTTTTTTTGTTTTTGTTTTTTGTTTTTCTCCCTGCAAAGTAGTTACAGAACCATGTTTTCCCTTTTGTTGTTGTTGGTAAAGTGGTTGTTTTTTCATTTTTGAAAATGTTGTGTTTTACATGCAATGTAATATTTCTAATTAGTATTATATTCCTGCCCCACTCCCCCAAAATCCCTTGGAAAAATGCATCTACTCTTTGCAACTACTCACACAGCTGATAGAAACTTTTCAAATTTTTTGATGGGTAAAACAGACTAATTTTTCATGAAAATTTTTGCAATTTTCCCCCCCCCCATTGTTTTGGCCAACTCTATAAATGAAGAAAGACAAACAAATTTACTGTAGCTATAATAAAGAAAGGAGTACGTGATTTAGTATAATAGATTTGCTAAAATAAACTTACAATAAAGATGATTGTTTACAGTGTTATAGTAGGGTTACCATATTTCCACAATCAAAAAAGAGGACATTGGGGCAGGGGGAAAGCCCCGCCCCTGCCCCCATCCACTCCCTCCCACTTCCCACCCCCTGACTGCCCCCCTCAGAACCCCAACCCCCCCCCGCTTCTTGTCCCCGACTGCCCCGACCCTTATCCACTTGCATGGGTGGCAGGGTTGTAGAAATTTTGGTGGTGCCCAGAACCACCCCCCCCACCTGCCTAAGGCTCTGTGAGGGGGGTTGGGTTGGGGGCGGAGGTCTGGGGTGCAGGTCCTGGGCTGGGGATTATGGTGCAGGCTCTGGGATAGAGTTTGGGTGCTGGGTGCAGGCTCCGGGCTGGGGCAGGGGGTGGGTGTGCAGGAGGGAGTGAGGGGTGTAGGCTCTGGGATGGAGTTTGGGGGTGGGAGGTGGTGCAAAGGGAGGGGGTGCAGGCTTTGGGAGGGAGTTTGAGGGCAGGAGGGGGTGTGTAGGAAGGGGGAAGGGGTTTGGGAGGGACTTTGGGGATAGGAGGGGATGCAGGGGTGAAGGCTGTGGGTCTGAGGATGAGGGGTTCATGATGCAGGACGGGGCTCAGGGATGGAGCAGAGGATTAGGGTGCGGGGGGATGAGGGTTGGGGCTGGGGATGAGGGGTTCATGATGCAGGAGGGGGCTCAGGGCTGGGGCAGAGGATTAAGATGCGGGGGGATGAGGGTTGGGGCTGAGGATGAGGGGTTCATGATGCAGGAGGGGGCTCAGGGCTGGGCAGAGGATTAGGGTGTGGGGGCTGGGGGCTGGGGATGAGGGGTTTGGGGCGTTGGAGAGGCTTGGGGCTAGGGTGGAAGGGCAGGGTAAGGGCAGCCTATCTTCCCATTAGTGGATGTGGGATGCTAGGACCCGGGGGCAGCAGACAGCAGTTGCTGCTGGCTCTGGCAGTACAAGCAGGCAAGGGATAGGCAGGCAGGGAGGAGGGCCCCACGGGTGGGACGACGCGCGGAGAGTGGGGGTGACAGGTCAGTTTGTGTGTTACACAGGGCTGCAGACAGAGGGAGGGGGGAGCAGGGGAGGGCTCTGGCTACTGGAGGCCAATGGGAGCAGCTCAATCAGCCCAGCCGCCCAATCAGCAGCCGCACTCTGCATGGAAGGGAGGGAGGGAGGCGAGGGAGAAAACCCCCCCGGACATTTTAACCTTGTTACCAATTCCTCCCGGATAGCTATTTAGAGACGCAAAAGCCGGACATGTCTGGGGAAATATGGACGGATGGTAACCCTAGTTATAGCTGTCTCTTGAAAAAGAAAATTCATAATAAAAAGTTTTAAAAGAGCTGGTCAAGTTTCTATCTGGATCATTAACATTTCTTTTTAATAAGTCCTGGAACACTGGGGAAGTTCTAGAAGACTGGAACTAAGCTAATGTTGTGTCAATATTTAAAAATGGGATAACCTGGGTAATTATAGGCCTGTCAGCCTGACATTAACCCTTGGCAAAAAAAAGGAAATGGCTGATACAGGACTAGATAAGTCTTCACTGCAGAGGATGTGAAGGAGAGTCCCAAACCTGAGCCATTCTTTTTAGCTGACAAATTTGAGTAACTGTCCTAAACTGAGGAGTCAGTAGAGGAGGTTTTGGAACAAATTGATAACTTAAATAGTGATAAGTCACCATTTATGGATGGTATTCATCTAAGAGTTCTGAAGGAACTCAGATATGCAGAAATACTAATGGTAATCAGTAATCAATTTTAATCACGAATTACTGTGGTATGTAACCTATTGCAGAAATCAGCCTCTATACCAGATGACTAGAAGATCACTAATGTAAGGCTGATTTTTTTTTTTTTTTTTAAAAAAGGATCCAGAGGCAATTCTGGCAATTACAGGCCAGTAAACTTAAGTTCAATACCAGGCAAACTGGTTGAAACTATAGCAAAGGACAGAATTATTAGACACGCAGATAAACACAATGTGTTAGAGAAGAGTCAATATGGCTTTTGTAAAGAGAAATCATGCCTCACCAACCTACTAGAATTATTTGAGGGTATCAACAAGCATGTAGACAAGGGTGATCCAGTCAATATAGTGTACATGGACTTTCAGAAAGTCTTTGACAAGGGCCCACACCAAAAGCTCTGAAGCAAAGTAAGCAGTCCTGGGATAAGAGAGAAGGTCCTTTCATAGATCAGTAACTGACAAAAAGATAGGAAACAAAGGGTAGGAATAAGTGGTCAGTTTTCACAGTGGAGAGAGATAATTGGCAGCATCCACTAAGGATCTGTGCTGGGACTGGTACTGTTCAACATGTTCATAAATGATCTGGAAAATGGGGTAAAGAGTGAGTTAGCAAATTTTGCAAAAGATACTAAATTACTCAAGATAGTTAAAGTCCAAAGCTGACACTGAAGAGTTACAAAGGGATGTCACAAAATTGGGTAACTGGGCAACAAAATGACAGATGAAATTCAGTGTTAATAAATGTAAAGTAATGCACATTAGAAAAACATAATCCCAACTGTACATTCAAAATGATGGGACTAAATTTGCTGTTATCATTCAAGAAAGAGATCTTGGAGTCATCATGGCTAGTTCTTTGAAAACATCTGTTCAATATGGCAGTCAAAAAAGCTAACAATGTCAGGAAAGATTAGGAAAGGGATAAATATCATAGAGCCACTATACATTCATGGTACACCCACACTTGCTATACTGTGTGCAGCTCTGGTCACCCCATCTCAAAAAAGTTTTATATTAGAATTGGAAAAGATACACAGAAGGGCTGCAGAATTGAATAGGGGTATAGAACAGCTTTCATATGAGGAGAGATTAAAAAGTCTGGGACTGTTTAGTTTAGAACATAGATGACTAGGGGTGATATGACAGAGGTCTATAAAATGAATGGTATGAAGAAAGTGAATAGGCAGGTGTTATTTACTGTATCACATAACACAAGAACCAGGGGTCACCAATGAAATTCATAGGCAGCAAGTTTAAAATAAACATAAAGTACTTCTTCACACAACACAGTCCATTTGTGGAGCTTGTTGCTGAGGGACGTTGTGAAGGCCAAAAGTATAACTGTTCAAAAAAGAATTAGATAAGTTCATGGAGGATTGGTCCATCAATGGCTATTAGCCAGATAGTCAGGGACGCAACCTCATGCTCTGGGACTTCCTAGCCTCTGACTTCCAGAAACTGGGAGTAGACGACAGGGGATGGACCACTCAAAAATTGCCTCTTTCTGTTCATTCAATTTAAAGTGTCTGGCACTGGCCCTTGTTAGAAGACAGGATACTGGGCTAGATGGACCATTGGTCTGACCCAGTATGGCTGTTCTTATGTTCTCTAGATTAAATAATAATTAAAGGAGGATTATATAAATAACATGGTTTTATCGAAAATGGATCTTGTCAAACTAACCTGATATAATTTTTTGATGAGGTTTTAAGTTTGATTGAAAAAGGTAATAGTGTTGTTTGTTACATAGTTAGATTTCTGTGAAGTATTTGAGTTGATACCACATAGCACTTGGATTTAGAAATTAGACGGATATAAAATTATCACAGCACACATTAAATGGATTAAAAACTGGCTAGCTAATAAGTCTAAAAATCAGAGGGGTAGCCGTGTTAGTCTGGATCTGTAAAAAGCAACAGAGGGTCCTGTGGCACCTTTAAGACTAACGGATGTATTGGAGCATAAGCTTTCGTGGGTGAATGCCCACTTCGTCAGACGCATGTAATGGAAGTTTCCAGAGGCAGGAATAAATATGCAGGCAAGAATCAGTATGGAGATAACGAGGTTAGTTCAATCAGGGAGGGTGAGGTCCTCTGCTAGCAGTTGAGATGTGAACACCAAGGGAGGAGAAACTGCTTCTGTAGTTGGATAGCCATTCACAGTCTTTGTTTAATCCTGATCTGATGGTGTCAAATTTGCAAATGAACTGAAGCTCAGCAGTTTCTCTTTGGAGTCTGGTCCTGAAGTTTTTTTCCTGTAAGATGGCTACCTTTACATCTGCTATTGTATGGTCAGGGAGGTTGAAGTGTTCTCCTACAGGTTTTTGTATATTGCCATTCCTGATATCTGACTTGTGTCCATTTATCCTCTTACGTAGTGACTGTCCAGTTTGGCCAATGTGTATAGCAGAGGGGCATTGCTGGCACATGATGGCATATATATCATTGGTGGACGTGCAGGTGAATGAACCGGTGATGTTGTAGCTGATCTGGTTAGGTCCTGTGATGGTGTTGCTGGTGTAGATATGTGGGCAGAGTTGGCATTGAGGTTTGTTGCATGGATTGGTTCCTAAGTTAGAGTTGTTATGGTGCGGTGCATGGTTGCTGGTGAGAATATGCTTAAGGTTGGCGGGTTGTCTGTGGGCGAGGATTGGCCTGCCTCCCAAGGTCTGTGAAAGCGAGGGATCATTGTCCAGGATGGGTTGTAGATCACTGATGATGCGTTGGAGAGGTTTAAGCTGAGGACTGTAGGTGATGGCCAGTGGAGTTCTGTTGGTTTCTTTCTTGGGCTTGTCTTGTAACAGGAGGCTTCTGGGTACATGTCTGGCTCTGTTGATTTGTTTCCTTATTTCCTTGTGTGGGTATCGTAGTTTTGAGAATGCTTGGTGAAGATCTTGTAGGTGTTGGTCTCTGTCTGAGGGGTTGGAGATAAAGTCTAAAAATGTCATTTTAAAGGGGAATCATCACTGAGCTGTTGTTTTTCTTGTGAGGTCCTGCAGGGATTGGTTCTTGGCTCTATGCTATTTAGCATTTTTACCAACGATCTGGAAGAAAACATAAAATCATCATTGCTAAAGTTTGCAAGTAACACCAATATTGTGAGAGTGATAAATAATCAAGAGGGCAGGACACTGATAGAGCGCTCTGGGTCACTTGGTAAGATGGGCACAAGCAAATAATATGCATTTCAATATAGACAAATGTAAGGTCATACATTTAGGAACAAAGAATGCACACCAGAATTACAGGATTGGAGACTCTATCCTGGGAAGCAATGACTGAAAAAGACTTTGGGATCATGGTGTATAATCTGCTGAATGTGAGCTCCCAGTGCAAACCTGTGGCCAAAAGGGCTAATGCAGTGCTTGGATGTATAAACATGGGAATCTTGAGGAAGTGTAGAGAGGGGTGATATTGCCTCTGTATTTGGCACTGGTGTGACTGCTGCTGGAACACTGTGTCCAGTTCTGGTGCCCACACTTCAAGAAGGATGTTGATAAATTCGAGAGGGCTCAAAGGAAAGTCACAAGAATGACTAAAGGATTGGAAAACATGCCTTATAATGACAGATTCAAGGAACAATTTACCAGGATTGTGGTAGATTCTCCATCTATGGCAATTTAAAAATCAAGATTGGATGTTTTTCTAATATATATGGTCTAGTTCAACCAGAGCTATTGGATCTGAAGCAGGAATTAATTCAGTGAAGACCTATGGATATACAGAAAGTTAGACTAGATGATTATAAGGGGACTACATGGTCCCTTCTGGTCTTGAAATCTATGGGTATAGTTACACTGCAATGTAAGCCCAGGGTTAGTAGAACTTGAGTTAGCAGACTCTGGGTTTGTTAACACAGGGCTTGAGTATTTCTACCTATTTGTAACTCCAGATTTGGAATTGCTGAACCCTGAGTCCCAACCTGGCGCTCCAGCATCTACACTGCATTATGCGGGCCTGAGTTGAACTACCTAGATCCCAGACTTCCTAGAGCCCTCCCAAAATGCAGCTGCTCTAGCCCTTTGTTCGTGGTGAAGTGTGGGAAAATTTGACTGTTCACCAAACTTGACTGTCAAGAGGACAAAGAAAGCCTGTGGAACTGTGGGATACTTTTGTCAGACTCCCAGAGCATGATTCTAGTAGGGTTGTGCCCATACTGCAGAGCAGAAGGGCTTGAACACTGCGTCCCAGCTTGACTCAGGGTCAAATCCTCAAACCATGGGGTCGAAGCTCTGGGTTAGCGTGATTTGTATGTAGCTGGAAGGAGGATTAGGCTTGAACCTGAGTTTGAACCCTGGGTTTACATTGCAGTGTAGAAATGCCCTATGAATATTTCCATTATTGGTGATTATTTTTAAATAGAAAATTCTAAATGACTGTTACTGTAACTGTATAAATATCTTTCCTTTCAGAATTCCACTACTGTGCAATGAAAGGAATCTTCATTCCTGGGAATTGAAACTGGTGGATTATTCCTGGTTTCCTTGATGATTATAAAATGGAGCCCCTATCATTCAAAGTTAAAAAACTTCAAGCACCCACTGATATCTCAGTGGATTTTAGTCTCCAGCTTGTTGGTTCTCTGCCAGTGCATTCTCTAATCACCATGCCAGTGCTGCCTTGGATTGTGGCAGAGATTCGGCGGCTCAGTATGCAGTCTTCCATGGAAGAACCTAGCACCAGCCAAATCCGGCTTTATGTTTCACCAGCAAGCCTGCGATGTGAACCAGACACAGGAAAGAGCCAACAGTGGGATCCTTTGATTTGTTCCAGCCTGTTTGAGTATAAGCCACAGCATGTCCACAAACTGATTCACAATAGCCACGATCCAAGTTACTTTGCTTGTCTGATAAAGGATGGAGCAGTAAATCAGCAAAGTATCTGTTATGTATTCAGAGCTGCTGATCCAACAAAAGTAAGTAAAAAAGCAATTCTCAGAGCTTGCTTCGCTCCATGAGATATTAGAAGCTGATTTATAGGGCATGATGTAAATGCACAAGAGAAGTTAATACTGTGTATTTCAAAATGATCTTTGGATCTTTTCATTACAGTCTGAGTTCTTGAAACTCTTTTTACAAAGTAAGACCTCAGTCTTGCAAAGACTTAACACATGGGCTGAACTTTACACACACTCAGTTTTACTATGTGAAGTTAGGCCCGTGTCAATCTTTGCAGGATCGGGGCTTAGTTTACTATAAGCTAGTGATATGGGCTGAAATCCTGGCCCCGTTGAAGTCAGTGGGAGTTTTTCTATTGATGTCAGCGGGGCTAGGATTTCACCCATAAACTGCCCTGGACCTTCTCTAATCCTACATTATATGAGTAGCTTGTGTTCCCTCTGGGAAGGTTGTAGTGCTAAAAATAGGCATCCAATTCTGCTCTTCTGATCCAAGTGAGTAATCTGCTAAAGCCACATCCTCACATGAATAAGGTGAGTAAAACTGGGTATTAGGTTTCTGCAGCTGACCAGTAATGTTTAGTGGGCAAAGCAGCGGCACCACTGAGGTATAAGTTGTAGTTATTAATATTGGAGGCAGAGCTCACATTGGTCCAAATTCTTTATGCCTTATTCACGAGAGTAGCCCCACTGAAGCACCTCAGAGGGACTGTTTGCATGTGTACAGTTGATCAGATTGATTTATGTACTTACAGCTACCTGCTCTGGAGCAAGACAGGGTATAACATCAAACTCATGGTACCTGGCTCAGAGCTGGATACCTGGTTATGGACACAGCTTTAATTAAATTCCCCCAAGATAAAAAGGTAGCTAAGTAAACTAACAGCCAAATAGGATTTAAATCACAAGCACTTAAGTGAGAAAATACTGTCAAATTAAAAATGGCCTACTCGATAAGATATAAGATGTATGCATTTAAGGGTGGGGAGTAGATGTTTTAGGACTTGGCACTGAGTAGAAAGAAGCTGTTAAATATGTACTTATGTACTTCATTGTGTGGGTTGTGGTTTTGTTAGGATCATGGTTAATAAACAACTTTGATCACCTCCAGTACAATTTCTTCTGTAACAACAGAGTGAAAAGCAAAGTACTATTTCCACTTGCTTGATCAGACTTCTGGAGCTGTTTGAAATAAGAGAGAGGGGGAAATATAAAGATTTGGGTTTACAGTTTCAACTGTATCCATAGATTTTGGATGCCAGTGTCTATGATCATTATTGTTTTAATTTGGAATTGCCTTATCTCCGTTTGTTCTCCTTTACAGCGTCCATTTATTCTGTCTCTGATGCATGTGTGTAACTCCCATTAACATTACTGAAAGTTGTGTATGCTTATCAAAGTGTGTGTGAGAGAGATATCTATGTATTGAGACAGCAGGGTACCCAGATTGGGAGCACAGCAGTGTCTAGGACGGGGTGGGCAAACTGTTGGGGCTGAGGGCCACATCTGGGTGGGGAAATTGTATGCAGGGCCGGGACAGGAGGCTGGGGTGCAGGAGGGATGCGGAGTGCAGGAAGGGTGCGGGATGCGGCAGGGGGCTCAGGGCAGGGAGTTGGGGTGCGAGGTGCAGGCAGGGGGCTTAGGGCAGGGAGTTTGGGAGTGGGGTGCAGGCTTCAGGAAGTGCTGCGGCCCCTGGGGGAGGGGAGGGTGGAGGGGTCCACGTGCTCTGCCCTTGCCCCGCCTCAAGGTACCTCCCCCGAAGCTCCCATTGGCCGGGGTTCCCCATTCCCAGCCAATGGGAGTTGCGGGGGCAGTGCCTGCAGGCAATGGCAATGCACAGAGCGCTCTGCCCCCCCGCCTGGGGCCGCAGGGAAGTGGTGCCGGCCGCTTCTGAGAGTGGCACGGGGCCCACAGCGCCACGGGGGGCAATCCAAAGCCCTGAAGGGCCGGATCCGGCCCGCGGGCCATAGTCTAGGATCATTATTGTTTTAAATTGGAATTGCCTATCTCCATTTTGTTCTCCTATAGAAGAAACAAATATTAGAAGTCTAACTTCTGTGGACTGAGTGACTCAGCAGTCTCTTGCTCCAGTCCATTAGATCTCTTGTCCCAGAGGACTCCTTTCACTGCCTGCAACATTTGCTCTGAGGAATCAAACAGCAGTTTTCCATATTTAGATTGTGTTGGCATGGTCAGCTTCCTCTCTGTTGCTCCTAGGATGGACAAAAAATGTTCTGCATATTTTTTCTATTTGTGCTTGTTATTCAGAAAGAGACACAGCAGTCCAAATTAGCTTGGTGACAGAGCTGAAGTATTAAAACCTTGTTGTATACGAACCCCCCACAGAGCGGGTCTTGAACTTGCACTGGATTCACTATACTTATTTATCAGTCCAGTCTTACTGAATAAAAGTTTAGAAGTTATGATCTCACCTTTGTGAAAAACTCAGGCATAATTTGGCTACGTTGGAGAAATTAAATCTCTCCATTGGGTCAAATATAACTTCTTAATACAGTGGTTGCAGCTATGGTAAATTTAATTACTTATTCTCAGTGTTACTTTTCATTACCCACCTCCCTCAGACTCTCTCCAAAATGTTGTAATAATTAGATAGACATCTGATCTATTTTATAGGACAAGAGGTCTCCACGATTAAAACGTTATAAGATACAAGGTTCATAACCACTTGCATCTCTGTGGATGAATCTGGAAAAGGCTATGGCTGATGTAGATGAAATTCACATTAAGACAGGGCTCCTGTGCAAATTAGATTGAAAAATCAGTCTTGAATTACAACAAAAAATATATGGTTATGAGTTCACAAGCGCTATCAAATAGGGTTGCCACCCTTCTGGATTTTACCCAGATAGTCCAGTTTTTGGCTTCTGTGTCCAGGTGCTATTTAGGGTTGCCAGGTGCCTGGTTTTTGACTGGAAAGTCCGGTTGAAAAGGGGACCTGGCAACCCTAAATGACACCTGAACCAAAAGTTTGGTTACTGCAGGGTGTGGGAGGCACTGGGTCATTGGAAAAAGGCAAATATAGGCCCATCTTTAAAAAAGGAAAGAAGGAGAACCCGGGGAACTACAGGCTGGTCAGCCTCACCTCAGTCCCTGGAAAAATCATGGAGCAGGTCCTCAAGGTTTTGAAGCATTTGGAGGAGAGGACGGTGATCAGGAACAATCAACATGGATTCACCAAGGGCAAGTCATGCCTGACCAACTTGATTGCCTTCTATGATGAGATAACTGTGGATATGGGGAAAGCAGTGGGCGTGATATATCTTGACTTTAGCAAAGCAGTGCTATATCTTGACTTTAGCAAAGCTTTTGATACGGTCTCCCACAGTATTCTTGCCAGCCAGTTAAAAAAGTATGAATTGGATGAATGGACTATAAGGTGGATAGAAAGCTGGCTAGATTGTCAGGCTCAACGGGTAGTGATCAACGGCTCGATGTCTAGTTGGCAGCCGGTATCAAGCGGAGTGCCCCAGGGGTCGGTCCTGGGGCCAGTTTTGTTCAACATCTTTATTAATGATCTGGATGATGGGATAGATTACACCCTCAGCAAGTTTGCGGATGACACTAAACTAGGGGGAGAGGTAGATACACTGGAGGGTAGGGATGCGGTCCAGAGTGACCTAGACAAATTGGAGGATTGGGCCAAAAGAAATCTGATGAGGTTCAACAAGGACAAGTGCAGAGACCTGCACTTAGGATGGAAGAATCCCATACACTGTTACAGGCTGGGGACTCACTGGCTGGCCAAGCAGCAGTTCTACAGAAAAGGACCTGGGGATTACAGTGGACAAGAAGCTGGATATGAGTCAGCAGTGTGCCCTTGTTGCCAAGAAGACTAATGGCATATTGGGCTGCATTACTAGGAGCATTGCCAGCAAATTGAGGAAAGTGATTATTCCCCTCTATTCGGCACTGGTGAGGCCACATCTGGAGTATTGCATCCAGTTTTGGGACCCCCACTACAGAAAGGATGTGGACAAATTCGAGAGAGTCCAGTGTAGGGCAATGAAAATTATCAGGGGATGGGGCACATGACTTGTTTGTAGGGTGACCAGACATCCCGATTTTATCGGGACTGTCCCGATATTTGCTTGTTTGTCCCGCGTCCCGACCAATGTTAGGTCGGGACACTGGACAAACAAGCAAAGGCTCCAGAGCCCAGAAGGGCTCGCACCCCCCCCCCCCGCCCCGACTCCGCCACCTCCTTCCCCCCATTGGCTCCCTCCCCAAATCCCCGCCTCTTCCCCAAGCACGCCATTCCTCCTCCTTCCACAAGCGCTGGAGGGAGGCCCCGGAGACGCAGGGGGAGCGTGGGGCCGGGGTTAGTGAGAGTCCGGCCTGGCTCCGAGAGCAGGCAGGACTCAGTCGGGCGGTAGGGAGAGTAGGGGGGCGGCCCTAGGGGCCAGGCGGCGGCTGTTCTCCCCACCTGGGCAGTGGGACTCGGGAGCAGCCGCTGCTCCAGCTCCTACTGCCGCAGCCGGAGGAAGTGGCCATGGCGCTCGGCGGCTGCGGCTCTGGCGCCCGGGCCCGAACCCCCCGAGCCCGGGCCTGTTGCGGGGACCGAGCAGCGCGCACGCTGCGCCCAGCCCCATGCCAGTCGCATCTGGGCTGGTTGCCCAGCTGGTGCAATCCCGCGGCAGTCCCGGGGCGGAGGCATCGGCAGCCCAGCCCCGTTTGTTCCCTGGCGGGACCCGAGCGGGATGGGGGGGCTGGGGCCTGCTGCCCCCCACTCTGGGACCGCCCGCGGGATTGCACCAGCTGGGCAGCCAGCCCAGACACAACTGGCCAGGGGCTGGGCGCAGCACGCGCACGGGGTCCACGCAGCAGGCCCGGGCTCAGGGAGTTTGGGCCCGGGCGCCAAAGCCGCAGCCGCTGAGCGCCATGGCCGCTTCCTCCGGCCGCGGCAGTAGGAGCTGCAGCAGTGGCTGCTCCCGAGTCCCGCTGCCCAGGTGGGGAGAACAGCCGCCGCCTGGCCCCGCGGGCCGCCCCCCTACTCTCCCTCCAGGTACCGCCCGACTGAGTCCTGCCTGCACTCGTGGCCAGGCCAGACTCTAACTCACCCCGGCCCTGCGCTCCCCCTGTGTCTACGGGGCCTCCCTCCAGCGCTTGCGGAGCGGGGAGAAGGAAGGGGGGGTTGTTTTTTTTGCTCTGCCGCCGTTTTTTTTCCTTTTTTTTTTTTTTTTTGTTTCCCCCCCCGTCTCCTTTTTTTTCGTGCGGGGGGTCGTTTCGTTCTTTTT
>NW_020664417.1:62535617-62550632 GCF_002925995.2 Terrapene triunguis | reverse complement strand
TTTCTCCGTCCCCCCCCGTGTCCCGATATTTGACCTGGGTGATCTGGTCACCCTACTTGTTTAGTCTGCAGAAGAGAAGAGTGAGGGGGGATTTGATAGCAGCCTTCAACTACCTGAAGGGGGGTTCCAAAGAGGATGGAGCTAGGCTGTTCTCAGTGGTGGCAGGTGACAGAACAAGGAGCAATGGTCTCAAGTTGCAGTTGGGGAGGTCTAGGTTGGATATTAGGAAACAGTATTTCACTAGGAGGGTGGTGAAGCACTGGAATGGGTTACCTAGGGAGGTGGTGGAATCTCCATCCTTAGAGGTTTTTAAAGCCCGGCTTGACAAAGCCCTGGCTGGGATGATTTAGCTGGTGTTGGTCCTGCTTTGAGCAGGGGGTTGAACTAGATGACCTCCTGAGGTCTCTTCCAGCCCTAATCTTCTATGATTCTATTAACTTGTGCCAGCCCCTGCTCAGCCAGGGCCACCTCCTACCTACAGGCAGGCTCCTTAAGATGATCCAGCGAGTGATGGTGGGGGGAGAGGAGTGAGCGATGGGGGCAGGGCCTTGAGGGAAGGGATGGGGCTTTGGGTGAAGAGGTGGGGTGGAGGGGTCTGGGGAAGAGGTAGAGTAGGGGCGGGGTCTTGGGGGTCCAGTTGCCAGCAATTAGAAGGGTGGCAATCCTACTACCAAACCATTCCTGAAACCACGTCACTCTTCTTTATATAGGATAATTTTAAACATTGAATGTAAGGCTGTTGCTGGGCAGTAAATTAAGTATTCTTTAAAAATTAACATAAATTAACAAATACGTGTTGACTATATATACCTCACTACCTCTTGCCTTATCCATAATTAATTGGCCAATTGCTTGTGGGCATCAGGGAAGAAGCAAGTCCAAACGTGGAATTTGAAGGAGGAGAGGGCAGTGGACAGAAGAAGGCAGGAAGATGGCTGTGGGAGAAGCAAATAAGAAAGACTAGCATAATTGACAGGGTGAGGAGGGGTCAATGCAGTACGAGACAGGAGCAGAATTGTGAAGGTCCTTGAAAGTGGTGATAGAAAGCTTGAACTTAGTGCATGGAAATGAGACAGCCAGTGGAGAGTGTTGAAGGGAGAGGGTAGCATAGTCATAACAACAGAGAGTGAGAAAGTATCTCTGCAACAGTGTTCTGAATAGACCAGATATCATTAGCTGAACACTTTTTTATATGCATACTGAACCAGAATGTAGGCTTGATCACTTGTGAAAGAATGTTGTTCCTATTCTGGGGTAAAATATTTTGGTAATGAGATACAGAGCCTTTTGCCTTCGGAGCATTGACTCAAATCCAGACCAGTGGGCATATTCTCCTGTGGGTAAGAAAGGGTGCCCTTGTATTTTGCCTGGATTTAAACCAGAGATTTAGAGGGTAAAAGGTTCTGTATCCTACTATTCCAAGTAATGAACTCTACATAATTCCAAATAATGCCATGATTCTGTGTTAAGATTTTGTAGCCACACTTCCCTTCTTCTGAAATGCCCTGCCCAAGAAGGAAGCAATGACCTATTGTGGTATGGTTCCATCACTCCCTAGGAACTTATAGAACCCCTTCTGTTGCAGCACCATGAGGCTAGGGCTTAGCTGCACTGGATGGAGTATAGGGGTAAATGGAGGAGAGTATCAGGGAGCATACAGAATGTGGCAAACTCCCTTGGGGACCTGGCTCAGAACCATGCAAATGTCTGCACACGCAATCCTTCTGCCCCACACAGTATTATGTTCTGTTCTGCATTTGATCATGCCTTAAGAGGGTTTTTTTGCACAGGTGTCGGCAGAAGAGCCAAGAGCATCTGTACAGAGGGACAGAGTCAAAGGGCCTAGAGCTCCCCATTTCATGCAAATCCCTGAACTCTGTAGGATTAGGAGGCTGAACCACATGATTCATCTATGGTCCCACTCTGAGGGTACCATTAGTTGAAAATTCTGCAAGGTGACACTATTGTAGTTTCCTAAACTCTTTGTCCTCAGACCGCGAGTTAACCACAGGAGAGTACAATGTGATTCCCAAGCTGCTAGACTAAAAGTCACCTCCTGTTGATGACATACATAAAACAAACAAGCTGGTGATTTGAGTCTGATTTCTAATGGACAGGGTTCTACAACACACAATTCATCATCACATGTTGTAACCTTGTTGGCAGTCTCAGCAGAGTGATTGGGTATTGAGTGGGCTTTGTAATTCCTAGAGATATTCCCTCTAGGTCATAGTGTAGACTTGTATGTTGGTACGGTGCCCAGTGGCCCTCATTTTGATGGATCATTCGTTTTGGTCCCAATGTGGCTTATGTTCCACACAAATGTGATACTTCCTCAGCTTTATTGTTGAAAATTATTTACATCAGAAATACAGAATTTCTATTTGCCTTTTTTTAAAATACGGTTCCCTCCCTCCTTCCCCCAGTTGGGATTTTATGGATGGAGAGGTATGGTGGACTGAAGTGAAGGTGGGGAAACCTGTACTGCTGTTCTCCAGGGGTAGACGGAGTACTTTAGTGGTTGCTCTTTCTAGTCTGTCACCTTTTTGAGCATTTAAATCCACTTTGGGGAGAACTGAATGAGAGACAGATAATTACAAGCTGATAGAGCATTGTTACAGAATATTGGTCTCCTACTGCTACATAACTGACAAGATTTTCATAGAAAATAAATGTAGTGGTAAAGCTCTATATTTATTTTCAGTTTAGGAGACATTGATTTTGTACCACATTACAATGATTTTTCTTTGGTATATCAAATCATTGGCTTCATGTAGATGTATTCATTTTACCTGATGGGTGTTTTGTATAGCAAATGGAAATTTGATCACTTTACTGTAATTGATCTAATGATGTATTAAGGACGGCTTAGATATAGGATAAATTGGGCATAATAATACTTGTACTTAAACAAGTTTTAGACTTCTGTAAAGCAATTAAGTTCTATGATGATATTCTTGATTTACGTAAGTGTGAGAGAAGCATCAGGCAAAATCTGTGATACAATACATCAGAGACCAACTTATCCAGAAATGTGTTCTTTAGAGCAGAGTTGTGTTTATTTTAAGTGATCAGTGAATCCAACAATCAGATCCAACAATCTGATTGGCAGTCAGAAATTCCACTTGGCAATGCAGTGATGAAAAATCCTTCTCACCACTCTCTAAGGGTTAGTGAAGTAGCACGTTTGAAGGTTCATTTCTGATAAGAACTGAAGTTTGGCTGTTTATTCAAACCCTCCAAATTTGTTCAGTCTGCAAACCTAGGCTGGACATCTTATGGGAACAGGAATTTCTGTGAGATTTCCAATGTTTCTTGGAGAACCCGGAAAAGCAGAAGCATGCACAAATGAAAGCCGCACAAAAGGTCAGCTTTGGGAAAAGGTTAACTTCAGTTCTTTGATTAGGGGAAAAAATGTTTGCCATTCTTAGAAGGAGCACAAGTTAGGGAAACCCACAAACCACAACAAACTGTAATTCTAACTCCATAGGCAATAGAAAAGCATGCTTGTGTTTATTAGGCATGTTAATCCTTTAATGAAAAACAAGGGATAGAATCATTCACTTTTATTGTGGAGAGAAATGTTACAACTGATTCAAGCAGGATTCTGATGGGCATCTTTGAAGAAGGCAGATATGTGCACCCCCAAAGTCTTCATTCTGCAGAGAGTGAAAGTGTGCCTGCGAGGTGGTGTCTCAATTGTTCCTCTGATGTATCTGTCTGGGATAATGTTAGTTTTCTAGCTACTCTACAGGAGCAGTTCTCAACCAGGGGTCTGAAGCCCCCTGGGGGGCCGCAAGCAGGTTTCAGGGGGTCTACCAAGCAGGGCTGGCATTAGACTCGCTGGGGCCCAGGGTAGAAAGCTGAAGCCCTGCCACCCGGGGCTGAAACGGAAGCCTGAGCAATTTAGCTTTGCAGGCTTGCCCTGCTTGCTAGCCCCTAATGCCTGCCCTGGCTTTTATGTGCAGAAAAACAGTTGTTGTGGCACAGGTGGGCCGTGGAGTTTTTATAGCATGTTGCGGGGTGGCTCAGAAAGAAAAAGGCTGAGAACCCCTGCTCTACAGCAAGAAGATTTGACTCATAACGGGTGCAGTTCACTCTTTGAGGGGACTCCCACACAATGCCTTCGACACAGCAGAATCCCTGCAGTACTTCTATTTGGGGAGCCACGGTCAGAGCAACTGTACAGGCTGACCTTTGATTGCCTGAGGGTCTGGTAGGTATGCTTCATGTTGGCTGCAGATATGTTGGTGTAGAAGGGAGAACTGAAGGCGGGTCAGGGAAGAAAAATTATCTTGAATGCTTATGAATCAGTGTCCTAACAGACAAAGCATAAGATGGGGTATTAGTTGGTGTCTGCTACAGACCCACCAATCACATTAGGGAACAGGATGACCGTCTTCTTATGCACCTATCTATAATGCATAGGGAAGAAGCTTTATGATCATGCGTGACTGCAATTGGAGTGACACAAGCTGGAGATCTCATGCTATGAGTCTTAAAACATCCTCGGAATTTCTAAATATTATAGATGACAATTTCCTAACTCCAAAAGTGTTGTAGCCCACAAGGGGGAATTCCATATTAGACCTTGTCTTGACATATAAAGAGGAACTGATCACAGAACTAAAAACTAATAGTAGCTTAGGTGCAAGTGATCATGACTTGATTACATTTATAATGTGCAAACAAAATAAAATCCAAACCAGTTTTTTACACTTACACACACACACACACACACACAACTTTAAAATGGTCAGTTTCACAAAGCTTAAAACCATTATGAGCCAAATCAGCTGGAAGGAAGAATTTAATCAGAAAAATGTGAATGATAATTGGGAATTGGTTAAGACACTTTACTAGGTGCCCAAAAATGTCAGAATTGAGGAAGAAGGCCATATGAGTTAAAAAAAAAAAAAAAACTGACCCTGTTTAGAGGGAAAGTGGAGGCAGCTATAAATTTTTTTTATATAAAAACAAATGGAAAAAAGGGGAAGTTGATAGTAATGAATCAAAGAAGCTAGGAATTGTAGAAAATTGATAAGAGAAGCAAAGGGACACAAAAAGAAATCTATGCCCAACAGAGTTAAGGAAAATGAGTTTTTAAAGTATATTAGGAACAAAAAGAATCCTAACAATTGTATTAATCCATTACTTGATGACCATGGTGTAATTATCAATAATAATGCAGAAAATTCAGAAGTGTTCAATAAATATCTGATCTATATTTGCGAAGAAAACAGGTGATGTAGTCATGTTGTATGATAATACACTTTCCATTGCATTAATATCTCAGGAGGATGTTAAATAGCAGCTTCTAAAGTTAAATATTTTTAAATCAGTGGGTCCTGATAACTTGCATCCAACAGCTTTAAAGGAGCTGACTGAGGATGTTGTCAGACCAAGAATGTTGATTTTCAATATGTCTCGGAACACTGGGGAAGTTCCAGAAGACTGGAAGAAAGCTAATGTGCCAATATTTTAAAAGGGTAAACAGGATGACCTTGGTAATTATAGGCCTGTCAGTCTGACATTGATCCCAGGCAAGATAATGGAGCAGCAGATATGGGACTTGATTAATAAAGAATTAAGGGAGGGTAATATAATTAATGCCAGTACCCATGGGTTTAATGGAAAATGGATCCTGTCAAACTAACTTGATTTTGTTTTTGATGCGATTACAAGTTTGGTTGATAATGGTAATAGTGTTGACATAATAGATTTAGACTTCTGTAAGGCATTTGACTTGGTAACACAAGACATTTTGATTAAAAAACTGGAATGATATAAAATAAACATGGCACTCATTAAATGCATTACAAATTGGTTAACTGGCAGGTCTCAAAATGTAATTGTAAAAAGACAATCATCATTGAGTGGGTGTGTTTCTGGTAGGGTCCTACAGTGATCGATTCTTGGCCCTGTGTGTTAGAAACTGAGACAAAGATAATCCGGCCTAGTGCCTGGAGCAGTGGTAGATGGGTCTAGTGGTTGGAGTGGTGACAGTTGGGTCGAGGACAGAGACAGGAGTCAGAGTTGGAATCAGCAGTCAAGAGCAGGGTTGAAACAAGGTAAGAGTAGGGCTGGGAGCGAGGCTGCAGCCAGAACAGGGCTGGAGCAGGTTAAGGCCTGTGGAGTGTGTCACCACACTGCACTATCATGCAAAGGAGAATTCCAAGCCATGAAGCGATATTGAGCAGGCTGAGCTGCTGTTTCTCCTGTGAGGTTTATATATGTGCCCTGAGAGTCACCAGACAGCCCCTGGCTTGTGGATTGGAGCCTAACACAGGAGTGACTCATCACTGCATGTGGCTTAATCAGGCTCTAGTTCAGGGCTGATTCATCACCTTATAGACCCCCCAATCCCCCTGGGATGCTTTCCAAGCGTCATTGGCTGGCTTGTCAGGGTGTGATCGATGGAATTCCTGAAGGAGGTCGGGTGCATGTATGTTACTGGCTGGTTCCCATGGTCAGCTGGGGCATACCCTTCCCAGTCAACGAGGTATATAAATCATCCTTGGAGGAACTTAGAATCCAGGATCTGTGTCACCACATATTCTTCCTGATCCTGAACCATGATGGGGGGATGGAGGTGGTTGTGTGCATCCAGGAAAGAAGTTGTCCACATATTTCTTTAACAAGAAAACAGGGAATACTGGATGTATCTTCATAATAAGGGGTAACTGGAGCTTGAAGGTCACTGGGTTAATCTGTTGTTTGGTCTAGAATGGGGTATGCTAATGGTGGGTTTAGGTTCCTTGAAGGTTGGGGGGTATCCAAGAGTTGAGTCTGACCGCCATTGGAGGATGGTTCTGTCGGTGGGGATCAGCATATCATTTGTATTACTTCTTGTCAGAGTTTGTGTGATTTTAATTTTTCTTGAATGTGGTGGAGTGTTGAACCAAATCAGAGGCTGCGGCGACATGGGCAGTTGGTAGTACAGATGGGTGGAATCGGGGGTGAAAGCCATAATTGGTATAGAAGGGACTTTGGTGGCTTGATCTGTGATTGAAGTTGTTGAAGGCAAATCCAGCAAAAGTCAGAACCATTTGTCTTCATGATGTTTAATAAAACAGCGAAGCTATTGTTCTAGAATTTGCTTTACCCATTCCAACTGTCTGTTTGTCTCTGTCTGGGGTGGGAAGAGGATGAAATGCGAAGGGTGTCTTACAAGAGTTTGAACAGTTCTCTCCAAAAATCAGAGACAAATTATGGCCCATGATCGGATGTAATGTTGGTTGGTAATCCGTGGAGCTTGAAGATGTGGTCAAAAAATAAATGAACCGTCGCGTCTGCAGTGGAAATCTTCTGACAAGACATGAAATACGCCCCTTTTGGTGAGAAATGGATGATGGATGGTATAGCTGTGCAGACCTGAGAGTTAGGGAGATTAATGGTGAAGTCCATTGAGATAGATGCCTAGGGTTGGGGTGGGGTTGGAAGCAGGATCAGGGCATCTAGAAGTTTGGCATGGGGTTCTTTTCCTGGCCACATGCCTCACAGTAAGCAGGGGTGGTACATGAGGGACATAAATGTGATCCTTGAACCAGAGTACCTCATTTCTGACCGAGAAGTTTGGGTCAGAATTGACTGACATTAATGTCACCACAAGCAGTTCATTGGGCAGTGAAGACTTTGCAAGGGCCAAAAGATCGGTGTTGGCCAGCACATTTACAGAATGGCAGGACTTCAGTATAGGACAGGTTCAGGAAGTTTATCCCCCTTATTTAGGTACTCCCCCCTTGCGGGATAATGCTTCGGATTTGCCATTTTGTATTCCAGATGGTAGGTCATGAAATCTAGAAAAGAAGAGGGACCAACGTATCTGACGTTGATTAAGAGCTGTGGCAGTTCGGAGATGTAACAAATTTTTATGATCTGTGAACACCTGGACTGGAAAGTGTGCACCTTCTAATTGGTGGCACCACTGCTAACATGCAGCCTTGATGGCCGGTAACACTTTATCATAGATTTCATAATTTTGTTCCTTGGGTGTCAATTTCCAGGCATGGAAGGCACAGCAGTGGAGCTCATTCAAGGGCCCATGTTGCTGTGATAACTCTGTCCCATAATGCTATTGGGTTTCAGTTCATAACATGCAGGGATATGGTTTATTATTAAACCTTTTCCTCAACATTTTTACAGAAGGCAAAAAAACGTGTAGAGTCTGATTCTCCACTCTGTTACACCAACTTTACACAAGTATAACTCTGGGACCTTCGCAGGGTCTCAGAGCTTGGACTCCAGCCCAAATCTGAACATTTACACTGCAATTTTACAGCCCCACAGCTTGAGCCCTGTGAGCCTGAGTTAGCTGACACAGGCCAACTGCAGGTGTTTAATTACTGTGTAGACATACCCTAAGGGGCCACTGAATCCATGCTTGTGCAGAACCAGTGGATAGTTACTCCAGAATAGGGCCCATCCTACTCATGGCAAAATTCCTGTTGGTTCACTGCTGCTGGATCTGCCCCCTGGTGGACACAGATGGAGGAGCATCTGCATTTATTATATTTTAAAAATGGAACACTTATTTCTGAGAGACATGGTAGGTGAGGTAATATCTTTTATTGGACCAATTTCTGTTGGTGGAAGGGACAAGCTTTCGAGTAACACAAAGCTCTTCCTCAGGTGACATGACCTCGAAAGCTTGTCCCTGCTACAACAGAAGTTGATCCAATAGAAGATATTACCTCACCTACTTTGTCTGTCTAAGATCCTGGGGCCAACGTGGCTACGACAACATTGCAAACACTTATTCCTGTTATTTTAGTCGTCTTTGGTGCACAGAAATTTTATCCTTTTTTGGCAGGTTTATTGATTTTTTTTTTTTAATCTCATACATTGTCTAAGCAGTTACTCTGGCAAATGGCTTTGTAGGAACCCTGTGTTCTAAATGTGCTATGGTACGTGACATTCATACTAACACACGTAATGTTGCATCACATTAAGTACAGCACACTGTGTTGTGAGTTGTAGGTGATCTGACTTGAGTGGGATTATAGGCTGACATACACTGGTTTCAGGTAATCAACACTTAGCTCTCTGCCAGGCTGCACAGAGAGTCTGGGTGAGAGTTGGGCTACATTATTTAGCTATAAAAAGGACAGCAAAGACCCAATGAACTTCAAAGTATTTGCTGTAGGTTTAGCCTCATGATTGAAGATTATTATGTAATTTATTTTTGATATTAGACGCCAAGACAGCAGTGTTCCTAAGCATCTCTTTGTTAGAAGAACTTAAGCAAGGTATTTGTTGGAATAATTTTTAAAGCAATTTGTTTTATATACTATTGTTTCTGATAACCCTATGGGGATTTAACCTGTGAGTCTGACTGCACTCTTGGTTACATCAGTGTAAAACCAGCAAAACTCTGTTGGCTTCAGTGGAGTTACTCCATATTCATTTCAGAGTAACCCACAGCTGAATCTGGCCCTATTCTTTTTGTTCCTAAATCATCAGCACATACTGGTTTATTCTTGCAGGATTGCTCATAAATTGCAAGCTGCTGCTACTTATTTTTGGTAGGGGGGAGAGAGGGGGAACAAAATTCTGAGGCATTTGTTAAAAAAATGAAAACAAAGCAAAGAAAGAAAAACAAACTAAGAACAATGTGAACTTGTAGGTCAATTTTTTAGGCCTACAATTCTTAACAGAGTGACCCTGGGTTTTAGAATGTAGAATCCAAACATGGCACTATGTAATGTAACTGCCAGGGTTCAGTAACAAGTTGTCACAGAGTAAACAGGATCCACGCTGGGCCAGCTTTTCCTGAGGCTACTCTGTGCTTAGGAGCTGTACAAAGGAAAGAGTAGGGGATGCATGCATGAGTCCCCCCTTTTTCTCAGGGAACTTTCTGCAGCTCTTTCTCTGTCCCTTTTTCTGACTCTCCTCAGCTTCCATCACCTTTGTAGGGCTCTTGCAGAAGGAAAAGAGACTAGAACAGGTTCTTGGAATTCCTGGGTGAAATCCTGCCAAAGTCTGAAAGTATGCATGAGAGGTGGAGCGTTTCATTTGTTTCTCTAGTTCAGGGGTTCTCAAACTTCATTGCACTGTGACCCCCTTCTGACAACAAAAATTATTTCACGACCCCTGGAGTGGGGACCAAAGCCTGAGCCCGCCCGAGCCCCACTGCCCCAGATGGGGGGAGCGCCAAAGCCCGAGCTCAAGGGCTTTAGCCCCAGGGAGGGGGCCTGCAACCTGAGCCCCGCCACTCTGGGCTGAAGCCCTCAGGCTTTGGCTTCAACCCTGGGCAGTGGGGCTCGCGCTTCAGCCCCGGACCCCAGCAAATCTAATTCAGCCCTGGTGACCCTGTTCAAAGGAGGTCGTGACCCACTTTGGGGTCCCGACCCGCAGTTTGAGAACACCTGCTCTAGTGTATCTGACTGGGGTAATGTTCGTTTTCTAGCTATTCTAGGGCAAGGAGATTTGATGGTGCAGTTCACACATTGAGAGGACCCCTACACAGTGCCCTGCACATAGTAGTATACTTGCAGTACTTCTGTGTGAGGGGAGGTACAGGCAGAGAAGCTGTGCAGGTAGTCAGTGGGAGTTTTGCCATGGGCTTCAGAGGGGCAAGGATTTAATCTCCTATGATTTTTAGGGGGATGTGGGAAGGAGTTGTGTTGTGTAATCTTCCGTCAACAACCCCGGATTGCCACATGGCGGAAATCTTCAGCCCAATACCGTCTTCGTTCCCTGGCTTAGGGCCAAGGAGAATGTTTTAAGCTTTGTGGCTCATTCAGCCTTCCTAGTTGTCAGCTGCAGACAAACCTGCTCCCATTAGGACACTGGGGAAGCACTGATCCTCCTGAAGTCTTCCTTCCCCTCCCCCCCTCTTCCCCCCCAAGCTCTGTGGCAGGTATGTGGTATACGAGGAGGTCATTGTGTTGGGTGGCTATATAGGCGTTATGCGACTGAGGTAGAAGGGTCAACAACATTCAGAAGCAGTGGATGGCCTGGTGGTGACATGGAGAAGTTCTGGGCCTAAGATTTTGATCCTTAAAAATAAGCACTATCCAGATAGTTAGTATCTGTGATATCACAGTGTGTTTCCATATTGCTACAGTGACCCTCATCTCAGAGCCAAGTTGCCTACATTCATCATAAATTTGGTGTTCTCTCACTCTTATTGTTGAGAATTGAGAAATATATATGAGAAATGCAGAATAGTGGAACTGAGGTTACAAAAAGTGCTTACAAACTTGCTGCTGATTTAACCACTGGCATTTTCCATTGTTGAGTATCAGAGTTTTGGTGCTGCTGGCTTATCAGGACCAGTACATGTCCTGAGACCGGTTAAACAGGCCTATGATTAATATAGTATCTGAGCATCTCACAGTCTATAATGTAGCTATCCTAATAAATGCCCCTGTTTGATAGGGAAGAACTATTATTTCCATTTTACAGATGAGGAACTGAGGTACAGAGAAACTAAGGGCTTGTCTACACTTACATTTTATAGCGCTCTAACTTGCTGGCTCAGGGGTGTGAAAAATCACCCTCCTGAGAGCAGCAAGTCTGAGCACTTTAAAGTGCTAGTGTAGACAGGCTCCGAGCCATGCTCCCAGCACTAATCCTCTTGTGGAGGTGGATTACCAGGAGTGCTCTCTCCGAGTGCTTGCACGCGACCACACTCGCACTTCAAAGCGCTGCCGTGGGAGCGTTCCCACAGCAGCGCTTTGAAGTTTCCAGTGTAGACATACCCTAAGTGATTTGCCTAAAGCTATTCAGGAAGCATCTATCAGAGTAGGGGATTGAACTTGGATCTTCCGGATCCAAGGGTAATGCCTTAACCACTTGACCATTATTCCTCTCTAGAAGGCAATATTTATCTACCACAATACCAGCCACATTCCCAACAGTCTGTATTTGGTTTCTTTCTCTCACAATATTAGAAGTTGTTTGAGGGCTCAAGAGCTCCTTCAGACAAATTTTTCCTCTCTTAGGTGTTGCAAATCTCTATGTGCTTTGCTTCTTTCATTCCCCTTACCTCTGGGCATGGAAACCTTGGCATCTTGTGCCAAAAATTTCCCTGAGACTTCCCACGTACAGGTTGTAACAGGTTCAATATACTTGTGCAGTGGTGTTTAGAGCCTACTGACTGTAAAATCACTGTTGGCTTGTGAGACAGGTTGGATCACAGAAACCCCCCGGGAACTGCCACCTGATATGCCAAGACTACCTCTGTTCCCCCTTTCCCTGCCAGACCAGGACTGAGCCAGACACTCCCATCTGCTCCAACAAAGACCCAGTGTCTGAATTACTTGCCCCAAAGCTGCAGGTTTACCTGAAAGCAGCTCACAGAAATGTGCTTGTCTTTAACACTCAGATGCCCGACTCCCAATGGGGTCTAAACCCAAATAAATCCATTTTACCCTGAATAAAGCTTATGCAGGGTAAACTCATAAATTGTTTGCCCTCTATAACACTGATAGAGAGATATGCACAATTGTTTGCTCCCCCAGGTATTAATACATACTCTGAGTTAATTAATAAGGAAAAAGTGATTTTATTAAATCCGGAAAGTAGGTTTTAAATGGTTCCAAGTAGTAACAGACAGAACAAAGTCACCAAGCAAAATAAAATAAAATGCGCAAATCTATGTCTAATCAAACCGAATACAGATAATCTCACCCTCAGAGATGCTTCAGTAAGTTTTTTCCTCAGACTGGACACCTTCCAGGCCTGGGCACAATTCTTTCCCCTGGTACAGCTCTTGTTCCAGCTCAGGTGGTAGGTAGGGGATTTTTCATGATGGCTTCTCTCTCCTCCTTTGTTCTGTTCCACTCCTTTATATATCTTTTGCATAAGGCGGGAACTCTTTGTCCCTCTGGGTTTCCACTCCCCCTCACTGGAAAAGCACCAGGTTAAAGATGGATTCCAGTTCAGGTGACATGATCACATGTCACTGCAAGACTTCATTACCCACTTGCCAGCACACACACATACAGGAAGACTCACAGGTAAAACACAGCCATCTGCAGACAATGGTCCTGGTTAATGGGAGTCATCAAGATTCCAAACTACCATTAATGGCCCAGACTTTGCATAATTACAATAGGCCCTCAGAGTTATATTTCATATTTCTAGTTTCAGATACAAGAGTGGTACATTTATACAAATAGGATGATCACACTCAGTAGATTATAAGCTTTGTAATGATACCTTACAAGAGACCTTTTGCATGAAGCATATCCCAGTTACACTGTATTCACTTATTATCATGTTTTTATAAAACCATATAGACTGCATAACATCACAGCTTGTTTCAGGAACTTTATTGCATAAGAAGTCATTTATATGTTTTTAATGCTGGAAATTATAATTGCACCACTGTGCAATGAAATGCAGTTTCCCAATCATATATGGTACTGGGGCAGGGGAGGATGGGTGAAGGAAAAGTATGAGCACACATTACACAGCCTTTTTTACATAGCACTATTGTTCATGGCTGTGTTCTAAGATTCCATATTCTTGAAGTTCAATAAGCAACAGTATGTGATTACAAAAAAAGAAAAGAAGGGGTCTTGTGTTTCTCTGTTTCTATAAACAGGTGATTGGTAGGCATTTTATGCAAAAGAAGCTGTTGAGTTGATAACAGTCTGACCCAGTGTGGGGCAGTTCCCAAGTGGTGAATACCATATAACCAGCTCGGTGCCACCCACTCACTAGCTCCAGCATTGTGGTGTAGGGGCCTGGATACAGAGTGTACGTCCATAGTGCCTCTGTGGGCCAATGATCCCCAGTTGGCAGAATGGCACCTGTGGACAGCTGGGCATAATTTAAAGCAGTTCTATGGTGTAAATCCACCTTTGCCTCTCCGGGCTCCTGTGCTGAGCTCAGCTTGACCAGGCCTGAGAATTGGGATATAGGTGTCTCCAAGACAGGCTTTCACGCTAAGGCAAACTTGGGGAGAAAAAAAGAGAGTATAGAGTAATTTAATTTGGGACACCTGTACATAGAGAGGAGATGAAAATGGGGGTGGAGGGAGAGAATGCTGTTCTAGGGATGCTCCAATGGGGCTGGGCTCCACAGATGGGAGCAATTCCTATCTCCCAAAGGGGTTTGATAAATAAATTAACAATGACAGGGACAGTATTAACTTGCACTGCGAAAAGTACCTTCAGATGGAAGAGCACAGGAGGCCCTGCAAAAGTAAATGGCACAGAACTGCATAAATAATGGGAGAGTCACAGGCTTTGGAGTCAGAACCTCCTGCTCTTTGTGTGGGAGGCAAATACTGTAGACCTAGGCGAATAAATACCAAGGAAACCATGACGTCCAAGTAATGGAGTTTTCTTAACCCTGCCTGGGGAGAATCTGACCCCTAGTCATTTTTCACTCTTGTCCCTACTTCTTTTGGAGATTTGAGGATCTAAATAAATCTCTTACTTAAGTTTCATAATCTGTTTGTAAAAGATGACAATCAGTTTGTACTTGCCTTAGAGATGGTGGTGGACCCACATCTAGACAACTGGATATGTTGCAGTAGAATGGGGTGTGGCAATCTCTTCTTTGCTTTTGTGGTTTTAACCTTATTCCCAAACTTTTTGGTGCTTAATTAAATGCACTACTAGGGTTACCATTCGTCCGGATTTACCCGGACATGTCCTCCTTTTTGTGCTAAAAATAGCGTCCGGGGGGAATTTGTAAATCACTCAAAATGTCCGGGATTTCCCCCCTCCCCCGGCAGAGCAGAGCGAGCGGCTGGGAGGGCTGCAGGAAAGTCCCGGGCTGGACTCCGGAGCAGCTGTAGAGGAGCTCCTCCCCCCTCCCCCCTCCCTCCCTCCCTGCATTCTGAGCCGGCAGCTCCTCCTCCCCGGCAGCCCCGCGCCCCGCTCCAGCAGCACTGTGTAGGGCCAGGGACCGGGTTGTACGTTGCGCTGGGGAGCGCAGCCACGTGTCCGGCTCGCACAGAGCCCAACACCCTGTTGTGAGCAGCAGGGTAAGGGGGCAGGAGAAGGGGCAGGGAGGTTCTGGAGGGGGCAGTCAAGAAACGGGGGGGGGGTTGGG
>NW_020664417.1:62418556-62535217 GCF_002925995.2 Terrapene triunguis | reverse complement strand
GGGGCAGGGGTCCCAGGAGGGGGCAGTCAGGGAACAAGGAGCAGGGGGAGGGTTGGGGTTCTGAGGGGGGTGGGGAGTGGAAGGGGCGGGGCTAGGACAGGACGGGGGCGGGGCTAGGGCAGGACGGGGGCGGGGCTCCTCCCGTCCTCTTTTTTCCGTGCTGAAATATGGTAACCCTATGCACTACCCTGTTTTTCCTTATTGCATTGTCTCACTGGCACTGGTGTCGGCCGTCTTCTTGCTTTACTGGTAATATTCTGACCAAAAGAAGCAACAGAGGGTCCTGTGGCACCTTTAAGACTAACAGAAGTATTAGAGCATAAGCTTTCGTGGGTGAATGCCCACTTCATCAGCTTATGCTCCAATACTTCTGTTAGTCTTAAAGGTGCCACAGGACCCTCTGTTGCTTTTTACAGATTCAGACTAACACGGCTACCCCTCTGATACTTGACCAAAAGAAGTTATCCCTTTGCAACCTATTTTTAAAACTTTAGTCTCTTAGAAGAAAGTTTTGGTGGAGCTGTAGTTTAAGGATAACTTAATTTGGAAAATGAATTTGAACATTTGGCAATCCCATTAAAGACCATAGTGTTCCTTCTGTTAATACTAACGTTGCATTTAGTCATAAAATAGACCAGGGATCGGCCACCTTTGGCACGAGGCTCGCCAGGGTAAGCACGCTGGTGGGCCGGGCCAGTTTGTTTACCTGCCACGTCCGCAGGTTTGGCTGATCGCGGCTCCCACTGGCGGCGGTTCGCCGTTCCAGGCCAATGGGCGGGAAGCAGCGGCCAGCACATCCCTCGGCCTGTGCCGCCAGGGTGCTTACCCTGGCGAGCCGCGTGCCAAAGGTTGCCGATCCCTGAAATAGACTGTAAGATCCTCAGGTGAGAGACTGTGTTTCTACATCACCTAGCACAACAGGGCCCCAACCAAGAGTGAGCCTTCTGGGCACTACAGCAATACAAATAACAAAACAGATGAACAAGGAAATATAAAATTAACATTACAAAGAATGCTGATTTATTCTTTTCAACATAAGATATGGCTTACATGTACATAGGCATTTGAGCTGAATATATGAGACTGCAAAGGGACCGGGTTTGATGAGAAAGGAAGTTTCTTGCATTTCCTGAGTTAATCTTTGCTGTGGTTTATTAAAGCTAATTGAAGACTGAAAGACATTTAGAAGAACAAATGTGAATTTGGAGTACAGTTCCACATTAAGAAGTCAGAAAATCTGAATTCCTCAGCATGTATTTTGTAATTAAAAGTGATCTTAAGAAATCAAAGCATGTAAGGTCCAGATTTTTATTATTTTTTTAAACATGTACCTGATGATGATCAGTTTTAGAACTATGAAGTTTTGAGAGAAGAGACTAAACTGGCCTGATAAAGAGCAGATTTCCATAAAAATATTCAGTCTTGACTCATACTGTTCAATGTCAGCTTTTATACATAACAAAACACTATGAAAAATGTAATTTTAGCTAACAGAAAATAGTGTTTAAAAGCAGACATCATATTTTTAAAAATAGTTTAAAAGATCAATGTTGGCCAAACACAAATAACAAACTACGTGCCCTATCCCATGGGCAGATCTGCGTAGGCAATCCCTTGTGTCTACATGGACTCAAGGGTCTTCTGGCTTGGATCAGATTGCAGGAGTGGGGCCCGCCGGAACAATTATTTTTTCTAGTGTCCGATACGACCCAATAAAAATAAAATACTTTTCATTTTCTCTTTGATGCTTTACAAGCTTATCTGGAACTTTGTGATTTTAATTCTCTCTGAGACAGTTTGATATATGGAGTTAATGTTCATAACTGTGGGATCACAAGGCAGTATGAAGCTATTGCAGGTATTTTTATTTATTTTTCTGTTTCAAAAATGGATTAGTAGGAAAAGCTCTAAGCATGTATTTTTTAAAAAACGAAAAAAAAAAATCCTAATAATATCAAACGAAATGGACTACCTTCCTGAAACAGCTCCAAATCCTCTCTACAATCAGCCCCACTCAAGCAAAAGCCTGAGTAAACAGCCAGACCTTAACCTGTGCCCTCAAGGTCAGCAGATTTGGGCTCTGACTGACTAATGAGTTCAACACAAAAGCAAAGCTGAGGAGATATTTTATAAGTGCAGAAACTATTTATTATGAAAATACTTCAGCAGCACGACTTCTCTTCCTGTTCTACGTCAAAGTGAAGAAGAGTAATAAACCACATAATAAGAATCAATACTTTCCTTTGCCTGGTGAAGGTATGAGAGTCCTATGCTGCTGCTTCTTTGCACTCCATTAATTTCACTCTGCAGATGGGACTTTGGGAAATATTTTCCAAGATAATGACTTCTGTGGCTGGACAAATATAGGCCAGAGGCCAGCAACTGGATCTGCACAGGTGGAGCTCCAGGGTCCAGCCACGTGGATCTGAGATTGGGACCATTAGGCCTATTTGGACTTCATTATCCTAGAACTGGTCATGCCCCTTTGTCCCACCCATGACCTTCACACCCACTGGAGAACCCCCACCCCCTGCCATACAGTGGGTTAAGCTGAATCCCTATGTGTAGCTGGTTCAATGGGCTTTCAGTTTCCAGGGATGTTATGCCATCATTTTTCAAGAGCACTAACGTCACACGCAGATAATAAGCAAAACATTATTAAATATTGCAGTTCCTCTTAGTGATGATATCTTGTGTAATCTGTTGAGTTGTGCTGTAGAGCCTGTTATCCAGTACTGTGTACCATGTAATGAAAGACCTTCCTCTATTTTGCTTTCACAAGGAGGCAGAGTTAAAGGTAAAGTTCATAATTCAGTCAGTCCTGGATTTCTGTGTTGAATGTCCCACTCTTTGTGCAGCATTGAGCACAAAAATAAGTGTTTAAAGTTGGAGGTTAGTATTAGTGGGGCATTCAACACATGAACCTGGGATTAATTAGGTTGTGGTGTTTCTTTGCAGTTTACCTTTTAGGCTACTATGTAAATCTTAACCCTAAGATTTTACTGCTGCAAATACTTAACACACATACTTAATGTTACCTGTGTGAATAGTTCCATTAAAGTCAACAGGACCACTTGCATGTATAAATGTCTACAGCATGGAGGTCTCAAACCTCAAACTTAACATTGCAGTCACAGTTTTTGTCTTATAATTGGCTTTTTCCAATAACAGTTGAGATGTCTGAGATGCTTTCATATGGGTTGGATCAGAGAGAATTATCCTAATTTATGTAATTGATTTTTTTTATGTATGTTTCATTACATAATAGGATTTTTTTAACCAAAGAGACAAAATTTCTTTAAAGATGGAATGGAAAATTTAAAATAGAATGCAATAGAGTATTCAGTAGAATTTTACTGATTAATTAACATAGTTGGTTTAGCTTTGCTGATAGAAAAAACAGTCCAGGTTTATGCCTTCAATTAAAAATGCAAATGTCAGTGTAGCATCTGACTCAGAAGTTATAAAACACTAGGGTCTAAAGAAGAGCTTAGCATCATTTGTCATTTTTATCTCTCTGCCAACTACTAAAAACTGCCATAGTATACCTCTGCCAGTACAAACATCAGTAGCCTTTACAGAGACCTCTAATTGAAATCTAACTCTTAGGCATTTATAAAAGTCGCGTCAAGAACTCAGAGCCTCTTAAATTTGCCCTTCACCAAAATAGCTTCAACCCAATTTCTTATGAGACTGTAGTTTGGTGTTCCCAGCTGAGGTGGGGTGTATTTCAAAATGGAATGACTGTGGATGAAGATTTATTGAAATTAGACCCTCTGATTTCCTCAGCAGAATTGGAATTTAGAAAAAAAAAATAGTTTGTTTATTTCATGAGGAACAGCACAAAATCTTTCCCAGAAACATTTTGCCATGTAGTCAAGGCCTTAGGAGTTCCTATAATAGCAGAATGTAAATTTCATTCTTCACATAAGATTAGACATCCAGGGGATGGCTGATTATTTTTCCCACCTTCACCACAACAGTTTGTAACATCTTATGATGAAGTGTTCAAGTGCCACTTAGTGGCTATCCAAAGCAAATGTAAGATACTGTGATATTTGTAACACAACTTTCATGAAGGAGGGGTTTACTCAGGGTATGTCTACACTACGGGATTACTCCGAATTTACAGAATTCGATTTTTGGCAACCGATTATATAAAGTCGAGTGCATGCGGTCACACTAAGCACATTAATTCAGCGGTGTGCATCCATATACCGAGGCTAGCGTCGACTTCCGGAGCGTTGCACTGTGGGTAGCTCTCCCATAGCTATCCCATAGTTCCCGCAGTCTCCCCCGCCCATTGGAATTCTGGCATGAGATCCCAATGCCTGATGGGGCAAAAAACATTGTCGCTGGTGGTTCTGGGTACAGCCTCATCCCCCTCCCTCCATGAAAGCAACGGCAGACAACCGTTTCGCGCCTTTTTTCCTGGATGAACACTGCAGATGCCATACCACGGCAAGCATGGAGCCCGCTCAGCTCAAGACAGCAGTCATGAACATTTGTAAACACCTCGCGCATTATCGTGCAGTTTATGCTGAACCAGGACCTGAAAAACCAGGCGAGGAGGAGGCGGCGACGGCAGCGCGGCGACGAGAGTGATGAGGACATGGACACAGAATTCTCTCAAACCGCGTGCCCCGGCGCGTTGGAGATCATGCTGTTAATGGGGCAGGTTATAGCCGTGGAACGCCGATTCTGGGCCCGGGAAACAAGCACAGAGTGGTGGGACCGCATAGTGTTGCAGGTCTGGGATGAGTCCCAGTGGCTGCGAAACTTTCGCATGCGTAAGGGCACTTTCATGGAACTTTGTGACTTGCTTTCCCCTGCCCTGAAGCGCCAGAATACCAAGATGAGAGCAGCCCTCACAGTTAAGAAGTGAGTGGTTATAGCCCTGTGGAAGCTTGCAATGCCAGACAGCTACCAGTCAGTAGGGAATCAATTTGGAGTGGGCAAATCTACTGTGGGGGCTGCTGTGATGCAAGTAGCCAAAGCAATCACTGAGCTGCTGCTACCAAAGGTAGTGACTCTGGGAAATGTGCAGGCCATAGTGGATGGCTTTGCTGCAATGGGATTCCCTAACTGTGGTGGGGCGATAGATGGAACCCATATCCCTATCTTGGCACCGGAGCACCAGGGCAGCCAGTACATAAACCGCAAGGGGTACTTTTCAATGGTGCTGCAAGCACTGGTGGATCACAAGGGACGTTTCACCAACATCAACGTGGGATGGCCGGGAAGGGTTCATGACGCTCGTGTCTTCAGGAACACTACTCTGTTTAAATGGCTGCAGCAAGGGATTTACTTCCCAGACCAGAAAATAACAGTTGGGGATGTTGAAATGTCTATAGTTATCGTTGGGGACCCAGCCACCCCTTAATGCCATGGCTCATGAAGCCATACACAGGCAGCCTGGACAGTAGTCAGGACCTGTTCAACTACAGGCTGAGCAAGTGCAGAATGGTGGTAGAATGTGCATTTGGATGTTTAAAAGGTTGCTGGCGCACTTTACTGACTCGCTCAGACCTCAGCCAAAGCAATATTCCCATTGTTATTGCTGCTTGCTGTGTGCTACACAATCTTTGTGAGAGTAAGGGGGAGACCTTTATGGCAGGGTGGGAGGCTGAGGCAAATCGCCTGGCCGCTGATTATGCGCAGCCAGACACCAGGGCGATTAGAAGAGCACACCAGGAAGCGCTGCGCATCAGAGAAGCTTTGAAAACCAGTTTCATGACTGGCCAGGCTACGGTGTGAAAGTTCTATTTGTTTCTCCTTGATGAAAACCCGCCCCCTTGATTGACTCATTCTCTGTAAGCAACCCACCTTCCCCCTTCGATCACAGCTTGCTTTCAAAGGAAATAAAGTCACTATCGTTTAAAAATCATGTGTTCTTTATTAATTGATTATAAAAAGAGGGAGAGAACTGACAAGGTAACCTGGGTGGGGTTTGGGAGGAGGATAGGAGGGAAGGAAAAGGCCACTAAAAAAGTTCAAAATAATGACAGCCTTTTGCTTGGGCTGTCCACTGGGGTGGAGTGGGAGGGTGCACGGAGCCTCCCCCCCCCCGCGTTCTTACACGTCTGGGTGAGGAGGCTATGGAACATGGTTAATGGGGAGGGCGGTTATACAGGGGCTGCAGCGGCACTCTGTGATCCTGCTGCCGTTCCTGAAACTCCACCAGACGCCGGAGCAAGTCCGTTTACTCACGCAGCAGCTCCAGCATTGCATCCTGCCTCCTCTGATCTTCCTGCTGCCACCTCTCATCTCGAGCGTCTCTCCTCTCCTCACGTTGGTCCCTTCTGTCCTCACGTTCACTGGCATCTTTCCTGTACTTTGATACCGTGTCCTTCCACTCATTCAGATGAGCTCTTTCATTGTGGGTCGATTCCATGATTTCAGAGAACATTTCGTCTCGCGTCCATTTTTTTTTGCCGCCTTATCTGAGATAGCCTTCGGGACGGAGGAGGGAGGCTTGAAAAATTTGCAGCTGCGGGAGGGAGGGAAAAAAGGAGAGAAGTATTTAAAAAGATACCTTTTACAGAACAGTGCTTATACTCTTTCACGGTGAACAACACTATTCACATTACATAGCATATGTGATTTCAGTACAAGGTCACATTTTGCATCTTAATATTGAGTGCCTGCGACTTTGATGTTAGAGATCACAGACGATGGTCTGGGCAACAGAATTCGGCTTGCATGCGGCCATGGTAAGCCATTGTCTTTCGGCTTCTGCAGCCTTCATAAAAGCAGCGCCCTCCTTTCCCACATACCAAGCAAAGCCCGTTGAGTGCTAGGGTTTTCCTGTTAACATGCAGCAGCAGAAACCAATCTAACCCCCGCCCCCATCCAATTCTCTGGGATGATCGTTTTACCCCTCCCTCCACCGCGTGGCTGGTATCAGGGAAGATCCCTGCTAGCCAAACGCGAAAAGCTCAGCGCCAATGCCCCCCCGCTTGGCTAACTGCAGGGAAGGATTTCTTTTCAGCCACAGGCAAACAGCCCAGTAGGAACGGCCACCTCTGTCCCCTTATTTAAATTCCCATATTTCAACCAGGTTACCATGAACGATATCATTCTCCTGAGGATAACACAGCGAGATAAAGAATGGATGTTGCTTGAATGCCAGCAAACACCGAGACCATATGCTGCCAGTCATGCAATAATACCAGATTACTTGCTACTAGCATGGCGTGGTCAAGTGTCCTACCATGGAGGATGGAATAAGGCTGCACTGCCCAGAAACCTTCTGCAAAGGCTTTTGGAGTACCTCCAGGAGAGCTTCATGGAGATGTCCCTGGAGGATTTCCGCTCCATCCCCAGACACGTTAACAGACTTTTCCAGTAGCTGTACTGGCCGTGAATGCATCCCAAGTCCTCAGAGCAAATTAATCATTAAAAAACGCTTGCTTTTAAACCATGTTTTATATTTACAAAGGTACACTCACCAGAGGTCCCTTCCATGGCTTCATGGTCTGGGATACTGCCTTGGGAGGGTTGGGAGGGTACTTCATTCAGGTTGAGAAAAAGATCGTGGCTCTTGGGGAGAACAGAGTGCTGTGTGCTCTCCGCAAGCTCGTCCTCCTCCTCCTCATCTTCCCCGTCCGCAGAATCCTCAGGCATGGCTGAGATTACCCCCTCCTCGGAATCCACGGTCAGAGGTTGGGTAGTGGTGGCGGCCCCCCCTAGAATTGCATGCAGCTCAGCGTAGAAGTGGCATGCAGCTCTGCCCCGGACCTTCCGTTTGCTTCTTTGGTTTTCTGGTACGCTTGTCTGAGCTCCTTAACTTTCACGCGGCACTATAGCGAGTCCCTATTGTGGCCTCTCTCCATCATGCCCTTGGAGATTTTTTCAAATGTTTTGGCATTTCGTCTTTTGGAATGTAGTTCTGCTAGCACAGAGTCCTCTCCCCATATAGCGATCAGATCCAGTACCTCCCGTACGGTTCATGCTGGTGCTCTTTTTCTATTCTCGGACTGCATGGTTACCTGTGCTGATGAGCTCTGTGTGGTCACCTGTGCTCTCCACACTGGGCAAACAGGAAATGAAATTCAAAAGTTCCCGGGGCTTTTCCTGTCTACCTGGTCAGTGCATCCAAGTTCAGATTGCTGTCCAGAGCGGTCACAATGGTGCACTGTGGGATAGCTCCCGGAGGCCAATACCGTTGAATTGCGGCTACACTAACCCTAATTTGAAATGGCAATGTCGATTTCGGCGCTACTCCCCTCGTCGGGGAGGAGTACAGAAATCGATTTTAGGAGCCCTTTATGTCGAAGTAAATGGCTTCGTTGTGTGGACGGGTGCAGGGTTAATTCGATTTAACGCTGCTAAATTCGACCTAAACTCATAGTGTAGACCAGGCCTTTGTTCACTTTCTTACCACCAGAGGAATTTCTTGTCTTTAAGTTTAGAGCCTGATCCAAAACTCTTTGAAGTCAGTGGCAAAATGCAGAATTCAGGTAAGGTGGTGCCTCTGGGTTTGAAATACTAGCTTTCTAAGGGACAGCATTTTTCTAGGAAAATTGAGTTTATTTTTATCTGTTAAATAGATAAAACAAGGCATATGCTCAAAAGTGATTGGTATCTGGCATCAGTTAATGTTCTGGAATGTCTCTGTTAGTTCCTTCTCCAGGATATCTGGTAGGCGCGAAAACATGTTAACTGTCAGAAATGCTATAGGCTTGACGTAATACGCCCATATCCAGATACTAGGCTGTGAGGGCCAATTTTTGTCTTCTGGTAATTTGCAGGAGTAACTCAGATTTCAGCATGTAAAGGGGTTGATTCTCTCATTTTCAGAATGCCTGTAGAAATTTTTTGTTTGATCAGAAATTGTATTTTAGGTCAGTGAAAATGTTCAAAAACTATTTTGAAAATGATTTCAATAAAAGTTTAAGTGTAAATATCTGGGAAAATTTCAAATGGCAAAATGGAAACACCTTCAGTTTTTTCGTTACATCTTGTACCCATTTTTCACCTAGCTCTCTTTGTAACAGGGTTTAGTGCTATCTACACAGGCCAAACCAAAAGCACGTTCCCTGACCTCAGCATGGTATTTACTAGGTAAAGTAGTCCTAAGGACCTGTTTACTCTACACTAGAATTCAAAATGTGTTAGCTAGCCTGTTCTGGCTAACATGGTTTGAGCTTTAACATGGAAAGCACTTTGAAGACATTAACCATTAAGTTATCAAAAGAAGTATTTCAGCAAAGATTAAGAATATTGAATAGAACAAAAGGAGAGAGACAGTCATAATTTGTTTCATCAGAAAGAAATAACTTTTGACTTGAATATATATTTTTAAATGTAAAAAGCTTTATACATTGAGCAGGCTGCCACATTATTAGGTGGTGATAATTAAGGAACTCCAAAATTTATTTAGATCGTGACTCATTTTATCTAATAATCTTATATTATTTTAATTATATGTCACCAATAATAATTAGCAATAACTATGAGGGTAAATTGATTGAGATCAATGCAATTTAAATCACCAATTTAAATCTGCAAATAGGAAAACTTGTTTAAATCATCAGTTTTAATTTTGTTTTGCATTTGTACATTTTAGTTATTTTCCTAAAGAAAGGTTGATTCTCACTAAGTGATGAACATTAAAACATGGTGTCATGGAGTGCACCTCTCACCGCTGGGCAGTTACCTCCTCCTAGTCACTTTGGGGATTTTCTTGAGGTCAGTGCCCCCATTTGTGGTTTGCACACCGTTGCTCTCGCTCTCCGTCTGACCCGCAGCCCCTTTCTCAGCCTCAGGAACTGCCATGTCCTCTTCATGACTCAGCTCTCTGGCTGGGTTGCTCTGTGTTTCCCCCTTCTGGGGGATAGGGGAGGGGTATCACTGTGCAATAATCCAGATACTTCCTCAGTGGCGAGTGGGAGGGACCCGGGCCTGCCCACTACTCTGGGTCCCAACCCAGGGACCCTGTAAATAGCAACCTCTTTCTCTGCCTCTTTAACTTCCTTCAATGCTGCTATGATTCCCTGGACCACTTCCCCACAGCCCCAGCACCTTCTTCACTCTCACCTCAGGGCATTCAGCTACCCAGTCCCAGCAGCCAGTCAGGAACTCGCTCTTGCTCCCCTAGTCCCTGCCAGCAGCTGCTCTGTCCAAGGTACTCCTCAGCAGGGACTCACCCTGTTCTACACTGCAGCTCTTCTTATATGGGCCTGCTGGCCCTGGATTGGCTGCTTCCTGCAGCCCTTCTCTGATTGGCTGCACTCCACACAGCTTCTCTGTGCTGCTTGGAGGACTCACCCCAACTGCTCCTTTCTGGGGCATGGTATTGTAGGACCCCAGGGCTTCCACTCCTGTGTAGGGTGGACACCCTATGACACATGGTATTTGGTAATGAAATATAACTTTTACTCTAAATGTGGTGCTGCTGCTGTTTGTTTTGTTTTTTTGTTTCTGCTAACCAGGAGAATACACTGTATCTATATACATTTATTTAAACAGTTATTTAGCTTAATTTACCTATATTCAGATTTTTAATTTTTATATTTTTATGTTAGAAAATGGTGAATGATGCATTTCTTATTTACTAGATGATGATTTTTTACCTGTGATTTGTGTCAAGTTGTATTTGAATGGAAATTCAAATTAAATTAAAATCAGCATTTACAATTTTTTTATTAAACAACGCTACCTTAAAAGTGCTAAATACATAAGAAAAAATATTTATTGAAGTTCATCAAACCATGTTTTGCACTTAACACTAACTGATTTATTGAACAAAGGAAATATTATTTGCCGCTAATGAACTGAACTGATTATTCTGGTCACCATGTCCTTCAAGATTTTAGAACTAGTAGATCTCTCCCTCTCACACCTAGTTTTTATTCAGATTGGAAGAGGAAAACAAGCTTTTCTGCTTTTTCAACTCCCAATTGGTTTCTAAGCTTTGAATGAATTCATCATTGAACTGAACTAAACTAAAACTAAAATTAAGAAGATAGTCTCTCTGCACCTGCAGAAGAAGCTACTGCTGTCAAAAGCTTGTTTAGCACTTCAACAAACTGGGTCCAGGAGCTTAGCAATGCCTTTCAGTGGCTTAGTGACTTTCTTTAAAACTTGGCAGAACATATACCTCTTCATATGTTTTTTGTTTGTAATTTGTGGTTTTTAATAGATTATAATAAATTTAGGCCTTGGCATAGGTTATCAATTTCATGTTTATTTCAAAATAGGTTTATTTAAATCAAAACAAAACTTATATTTGTTAAAAATTGCTTTAAATTTTAAAAAAATATTACATTATTTAAAAAAACTATTTTTATCCATCCTGATAACTATTGCTTAAATATTGCTGCCAAAATTATCTTTGTTTCTTATTGACCTGAGTATGTCATTTCCCTCTTTTGATTCCTACACTGGGTCCTCCATAAATGCAATAAAAGACATTAAGAAAATACAAAGGAATGCCAGTTCATACTTTTAGAAACGATAAAGTATACAGAGATTAAGAAAATTTTTAGACATTAAATGGGTTTCTGTATTCAGTGGCCTCTGACACCATTTTAAATGAGAACTAAACCAATACTCCATCCTGGTGGTAAGTGGCACCATGATACCAGACATGTATTTTTTGGGGTGGGACATAAAATCGAAGTATTGTCCATAATATGGGTAATTGTATTATGCTTGCAATTACAGTGGGATCTAGCATTTCTCTGTGTTCCAGCCTAAATTGCCATATAATATTCTGCTTCAGAGGTGGCTGCATTTCCATTGTAGGTGGGCTGGTTCTTATTTTTAATGCACTTTAGGATTGTTTGAGATGAAAGGCACTGTAATCTCATCCCTGCAGCTGTCTCTACGCAGGTTGACCCCTGCCCATGTCCTAAGCCCCGAGGAGTCACAGCACTCTGCATGAACATAGGGGGCTACCCACACAAAGCCAGTGGCAGGATCAGTGCTCAAATTATTATTAAGAAAAAGTATGACTATTTTATTTTATTTGTATTAAACAATCTGCCACATTTGAAATAATATTTTAGGTCCTGATCCTGAAAACACTTACACATGGGCTTAACTGTGGTATCCACGCACATACCACTTGCATGTATGAAGTCATAGACATGCATCAGTGTTTGCAGAATTGGGGCATTAGTTATTAAGTGTAAGGGATGATCTATCATGTAAAACAGTTAGAGGAACCCATACTAAATGAATCAGCTTGCATTCATATAATTATAGGACAACAGATCAAGCTAGTTAAGGAGTCCATTGTTCTAACAGGAAAATGAAAGTGCAGTCAGCACATGTGGCAGAAGTATGCAGTTGTGTCTTACAGTAAAATATGCTAAGGCCTTTGAAGTGTTTAAGCTTGATCAAAAACATGGAAGATCACTGGGGACAAATCTCATTGTAACATTTTAACAGTCAGTTTTGTTTTATATTTAATTATTTTGCAATGTACTTTTAGAAAATGTTTCTTCTAGAAAGGATTTGCTAAGAATGAGAAGACAAAGCATAATTGATGAAATTCTGGAATGTGTACTTTTTAATTAATAACGTATTAATTGGAATGAAGAAAGGGGATTTTGGGGGGTGATAGTCATTGCTTGAATCTCATTTCTGAGCTTATACCAAATGTTTGTTGCTCTTGCTCTTAGCTAAAGACAGCATGTTATATACAGCATAAGAGTATAGAGTCCACACTGTTTGTCTAGGTACACTGCAGGGGTTAATAAACTGGAGGAGGAAAAATGAGAAACAGGAGATGAAACATACATACAAGCAAACATTGCTTATTTAATTTCCTATTCCCAGTGTTTTTGAAGTAGAATACAATAAGTAACACCACAGTGCAACATAAAAATCATGGATAATTCTATCAAAAGACAAATACAATTATGTCTCATGCAAAATTATTGCATATATTGCAAGTTGACAGTAATGATTTGAATACAACATTACACAGGAAATGGCATCTCTGGGTATGCTGCAGCTTCTAATCAGATGAAGGCTGGTAGTGAAAAAGAATCACTAAGACTGAGGTTTGATTGGTCAGTATTGCCGAAGGTGCTTTTTAATTGGTTAAGATGCGGTAATTAGCCTATACAAGCCAGTCTGGAAAGAATTAGTTCTGTCCTGCTGAAGTTATAGTGCTTGTTTTGTGAGAGGACTGGAGCAGTGAGGTCTGTGATATGAGGGCAACATTACAGAAGTTAAGATTTCTACAGCTGGATTCTGGAAAAGAACAGGAAAACATGGTATTCATTTTTCCTTGTGTTACCTTTGCTTGCTTTGGTGAAGTTAGCATTCATAAAAGATACAGTGGGAAATGAGCTATTGATTTCAGTGGGAGCAGGATGGAGACCTTTCCGGTTAAAAAAAAGTTTTACATCCTACGGGCCAGTTTCTCAGCAGATATAAGTTGCTTCCTTGATTTTAGTGAATCCATGGTGATTTACACCCACTGAGCTCTAGCCCTGACTATGAGTTTTTACTGTTAGCTTCCTTTCCAGTGGAACTGCTACTTTAACTAAAAACAAAAAAAGTTAATAGCTATGTTTTTATTAGAAAATTAGTGTGTTGCTATGCTGTGGTTTGGTTTGTTCTGTTCAATAGTGTCATTTTCTTCAATTTATTAGACAATGGCTGTTGTCTTAGAACACCCAAAATAAAGAGAAATTTCAATAGAACATATGGACTTCTTTTGAAGATTGTGACTCTTTACTCATCAGCATTATGAGGAAATTAAGGACCAATTCAAAATCAGGCATTTAAAAATATCTGCAGAGACATCATGTCTTGTAATTTATGTTTATATGTTTCTGGTACCAAATTAGTTTATTTCAGTTTTATGTGTTTGCATGTGTTTAAAAGCAGTATCAATGATCTACTGAAAAACAAAGATTAAATTGATATTATTTCAAGCAATTAGTAAAAAGTGTTTTTTAATGATAAAAAACTGTATGATTATGGCAAATATACCATGAATACTGTCATAAGTAGATTTAAAAAGATGCCACATTGTGCAGTACTGGGAGCATAATCTACTTTTAATAGTCTTCTAGAGTATTAAAATCTATCCTCTTGGGCCCCTGTTTCTGCAATGACTTACTCATGTGCTTAAGTCAATGGGACTACTCCCATGCTTAAAATTAATCACACACATGTCTTTACAGGATCAAGGCCTTAGGCTGTAAAAGTATATGTGCAGATTTATTTTATTATGTACCATCTATGATTTATCTAATGTGATGTGCCATTTAATGTAAGTAGCTAGTCGTGGTTATTGATTATATAGCACATTGGAAAGCTATCATTGTATAGCTAAGAGTTTTGATTTAATCAATCAAATGAGATCTCATGTCCACTCCCTGCGTCCTTTGCCTCAACATTACTGGAAAAAGTATTTTCTTATAGTTCTATGACTACACAAGTCATATGACTATGACTGAAATCCTTATTTAGTACTTAAAATATGTGTGTGTGTGTGTATGTGTAATATATATATTTTATATAAAAATAAAATAGTTTTCCAGTGTTCAGGAATGCCCCCCTATAAAGGAATGAGATGTCTTCCCAAATCAAGTAGTTTCCTTCTAGCTAAATAATTCCCTTTAACAACATATTTCAAAATGAAGGGAAATTTTATTTTAATCTTTAAGAACTTTGATTCAAATTGAAAGTTGCTCCAATCATGTGTCTGTTTATTCAGAGTTTCAGTGGTTTGCAGTCCTTCCTCTTAAGAATTTTTTTACTCCCTTCCTTAAACGTCCTAAAGCTTTTTTTGGCCAAACTGTTCTCTTTCTTGATGACTAACTAGAGTAATCGCCAGGGAACAGTTGAAGACTCCAAGAGAAAGGAAATATAACACTGGGGGGGGGGGGGGGGGGAAAAGGGGGGAAAAAAAGAGTAGGAACTCAGATGATGTGAATGAAACTCTTCATTGTAACTTTAGTGTTAGACATGGTTAATCTGTATTTAATTGTCCTATTCCTAATATCCTATCATCGAAGGAATTCAACCACTAAACATCATTAAATCAATTATATTCCACTGCCACTGATATGTCTATTTGATTGTTATGCTCTGCTTGAATTAGATGCTGTGAGTGAACATGAACTACAAACATTGAAATTAGATCTTCAGCCTTATTGGAAGTTTCTAAGTTTAAATAATCGTGGGAATTCACTGCTCCGGGAGGCTTGGAGCTGCTGGGTTTTTTGCTTTTTCCAAGCCTGAAAGGCTGGTTATTGGTTTTGAATCCCAGTACTGTTGCCGGTCAGCACCCTCTACGGGCAGGCCTGCAGAACTGTATTGATGCTGCTCCCAAGGCTTCTTGCTTCTGTACTCAGAGGCAAAAGTTTCCTAAGCAGCTGAGACCTCCTTTCCTCAGGATTTTTTTTGCTGCCTCCTTTTCCCTCCGGCTTGGTCTCCGGTAGATGTTTTAAGGAAGGCTGGAGATTGCCAGATGATAGCATGTTTCGCACTGCATGATACCAGCTTCCCCACCCCACTCCTCAGTTTCTACATCTCTGTTTTGGGGGCTTCTCCTTAGCTGTTTGCCAGTGTCCCTAAGACTCTTGACAGAAGGGCCATAAATCCACCCCTCAAAGCCAGCAAAAAGACCTCTTATGCCGATTCCCTGGCACATAGTATTCACCCTAGTCCTTGGCTGATGAAGGAAGTTTTCCTCCTTCTCTGAGCATTCTGAATCAGATGATTAGCGCTACCTGTTCCCTAGCAAAGAGGGAGAGGCTTTCATTGAACTCATTCACTGTATTTGAACCTGCAACCCCACCTCCACCTTCACCTAGAACACACTTAGAATGAGGCTGAGAAAAGGCAGATCTACTTTCCCCTCACTAGTATATTGTTCAGTGCTGTGTGGCCAACCCTGACAAAAAGAGGTCCATCTCAGGAAAATTCTTATGACCACCATAGCTAATCTTCCTTCTTACTGTTTTTTAATTTTATAATTTGCTTTTTTTTTCTTGACCCAACCAATGCTTTTCTAATGTCTACCGCTGCATTCAGTATTGTATGCTTATCAGCATTGTTATACTATGCAGCAAATTCTGATAAGGGAAGCAGACTATTTGAATTCCCTCTTATAGAAATGTTACGTTTTGTGTAATTCATTTTAAGGTACAATAGTAGCCATCCCCCATCAGCACTTGACTAATGTATTTTCGCTTAGACAAAGGGCTAACTGGATGACAGTATTTTTGGTCCCTCTCTCTAGTAGGTGGAGGCAGATCTTGTGTGGCTGGATCGTTTAGGTTAGGAAGCCACCTTTGTCTGTGTTTAGTCATTTTCTTTTTATTGTTCTTGACAACAAGTTAGCTATAATTAAAAACAAAAGAACAAAAAACGGTCTTTTCGCATATATTTTTTGAAGAGCTGGCCCACAGTTCTAGTTTGACCCAGGTCCTTGGAGGCTGGGCTACACAGGAGAGGAAAGCCTGTCTTTCTCTCTGCCTGCGGTAGCTCCATGTGAATGGTTTAGCTAGTCCCGCTTGGCTTTCTCAAATCCATATACACACCTTTTACCTTGCTGGCTTCACAGAGGTGAAGTCTCAGATCTGCAGAAGACAAGTGGTGATAACAGATCCACTTAGAGCCCTCCCTTCCCTTGAGGAAGCAGTCACTTAGGTCTGTGTTGGAGCCAGCATGAGAGTTCTGTTAGCTGTGTGTATACAAGAGGGGAAAAGTGCCATGGTTGAAAAGAAGACATTCATATCAGCTCTGTATGTGTGGAAGCTCTCTGCAGGACAGCATCACAAGTTCACTTTGGCTGTCTGATGCGGTGTCTGAATGCTCCTCTACCAGTCAGCATTCCACAGAAGTAAAAGGGCCACTTAGGGGACCAGGGATGGTGATAACATTTATTTTTTTCCTTATTGCTGAGAAAATCCCAAACTAAGCCTGATAAGCCAGCCAGTATTTTTTAAAATTAATTTTAATTGATTTTCTTTTTAAAGAAATGGACAATAACAAGTCCAAAATTGAAAATGACTTACAGCAGCTTGTGAATGTTCCCAAATACCTTCTCTTGATGAGATCGCCAATAGAATTATGCAATTTTGCAGCTTGTCAAAGCTGCACAAGTACAAGACAATACTATGCAGAACACATGAGGGTGGGGGTTACAGTAATAAAATGGGAGAAGAGAGATGAAGGGGGAGGGAAAAGGAGGGTGTAGGTAGGTGGAATGGAGGTCTGGCATTCTTCAAGCAGGCTCAACATTTTTTTTATTCAAGCATGTCAAGAAATGGGGTGCAATTATCAATCAGTGAATTCATGTAAGAAATCTCTATCAGGCAGCCTTCTTAAGGGAGAGTGACACCATAAGAACTTTTCTTCATTTCCTTTCCCTGTCGCTCTCTGCTGGGGAAAAAAAGTTATACCTGCTTGGGCCAATGGAGGAAAACTTCAAGAAACCTATTGAACCATAAAGGTGAAAGTGGGGGTGTTCATAAAAGGAGGGGTGAATAACTGAATGCACCACCACGGGAAAAATTCCAAAAAGAAATGGATTGAACTAGGCCCTCCTGCTGTAAAGGCACCACTGAGCAAACATCTAGTCTTGGCACCATGACAGCAGCTGAGAGTCTACCTCGCTAATGCATTCAGAATTATAATTTGGAAAGTGAGGTGCAAATGCTCAGAGACTAAGGGCTGGTCTACACCCAGCCGCTAGTTCGGCGGCTGGGGATCGAAGTTCTGGGTTCGACTTATCGCGTCTGGTCTGGACGCGATAAGTCGAACCAGGAAGTGCTCGCCGTCGACTGCGGTACTCCAGCTCGGCGAGAGGAGTACCGCGGAGTCGACGGGGAGCCTGCCTGCCGCGTGTGGACCGCGTCTGAACCGCGGTAAGTTCGAAGTAAGGTATGTCGACTTCAGCTACGTTATTCACGTAGCTGAAGTTGCGTACCTTACTTCGACTTGGGGGGTTAGTGTAGACCAGGCCTAAGTGTTGGAGCTAGTAACCTAGCCAGTGCTCTGTGTAGTCTGAATTCTTATGAGCCCGTCATTGTTAGCGTCCCATGAAGTTTCAAAGATAATTACAGCCTTTAAAATTAGAGTATAACAGGGAATGGTCTTTGCATTGGCCAGAAGACAAACTAAATGACCTAAAAGATCTTTGAACTTTAAATTCTTCTTACAAATTTACAAATGCTTTTTTGAAAGCAGACTGCTGTCATTAAGGAGAAGTAAGTTGTTTTGTTTGTTTTTTGTAAGTTGATGGTGGACATCTGCAGAACTGAACAAGCCATTTTCTGATTATGTAAAGTTAAAAATATGGCTTTAAAGTATTCCTGCATGTAAATTGCTACTACTAGTGACTGAACTTTTTGAAATAGTAGCAATTATCTGCTAATATTTTCCATTATAATATCCAGTAGACTGTTTTGTTGTAAAGATCTTTAATTTAGACAAGGTGTTTCAAATGCTCCTTTTTAGTGTTTAGAAATGCGTTCCTTACCCACGTAATTTTTCCACTTACTCAAAATGGATGTACAATACTTTTGGAAAAGAAGTTATTTGCTTAAACTTTGCAAAGCTAGGCTTTAAAAATAGAAAAATACAGAGGTTCTATTTTTAGAATGTCTGACGTCTTAGAAGATCAATACAGTTACTATTCCTATTAAATTGCTGAAACTATTTTTTGGAGGATGGGGGAAATATTGAAATTGTTTCCATTTATTCTAAAATATTTCAGATGATATTAAATATTTCTCTATGCACTCAAACTCTCCATCAATATAGTATCTACGTATCTCACAATATTAATTAATGTATGATCCCCCTCACCCTTGCAAGGCTGGGAAGTACAAAGTGTAAGCAATTTGCCCAAAATCAAATCTGTGGCAGAACTTGGACTTCAACGCCTAATTTTCTGAATCCGAATCCAAAGGATCCTCAGAGCCCTTTACAAAGCCATGTAAACATTACTATTACAATTCCCAGATTTGGAAGCTGATGTAGAGAGTGACGTTAAGTGGCTGGCTCGGGATCACACACCGAGTCAGTTCCAGTCGGTTCTCCTGACCTACAACATCATCTAATGGAAACTGGAAGGATATGAGTATTGTTTGTTTAAAACTGTAACTGCAGCAGGAACCCAGCCAGGAAGGGACAGCTGGGAAAGCTTCTGTATAGATAGAAGATCTACAGTGAAGCAGGGAGAGAAAGAGTAGCTTTAGAGACGTGTTTATGATCAGTGTTGGAAGAATATGACTTCAACACTCTCACATAACGGATGACCTGTCCCGCTATTATGAGCACTAAATAAGTGCTCCTTTCTTCATGCCCCCAATTGCTTTATTTAAAAAAAGCGGACTAAGGCCCAGATTTCTAAAGATATTTAGGTATTGCAGCACTCAGTAATTTTTGAAAATGAAATTTAGGCTCCTATATCAGTTAGGTCTTGCAACGCTGAGTGCCACAACATCAAAATACCTTTAGAAATCTGGGCCTAACTTACAAATACACTTAGATTTAAAAGTACATCTAGTGCTCATGAAAGGTGCCAGATTTGAAGCCCTGAAAAGAGATGCCTTTTATTCATCTACAGAACACCTGCATTATGATCAGCGGCAGTGAAAACTTCTCCCCGTTGCCTTGCCAAAATGCCTCTGGAGAGACCACCTTCAGAGAAAGCAACAGAGGGTCCTGTGGCACCTTTGAGACTAACAGAAGTATTGGGAGCATAAGCTTTCGTGGGTAAGAACCTCACTTCTTCAGATGCAAGTAATGGAAATCTCTAGAGGCAGGTATAAATCAGTGTGGAGATAACGAGGTTAGTTCAATCAGGGAGGGTGAGGTGCTCTGCTAGCAGTTGAGGTGTGAACACCAAGGGAGGAGAAACTGCTTCTGTAGTTGGATAGCCATTCACAGTCTTTGTTTAATCCTGATCTGATGGTGTCAAATTTGCAAATGAATTGGAGCTCAGCAGTTTCTCTTTGGAGTCTGGTCCTGAAGTTTTTTTGCTGTAAGATGGCTACCTTTACATCTGCTATTGTGTGGCCAGGGAGGTTGAAGTGTTCTCCTACAGGTTTTTGTATATTGCCATTCCTGATATCTGACTTGTGTCCATTTATCCTCTTGCGTAGTGACTGTCCAGTTTGGCCAATGTACATAGCAGAGGGGCATTGCTGGCATATGATGGCATATATAACATTGGTGGACGTGCAGGTGAATGAGCCGGTGATGTTGTAGCTGATCTGGTTAGGTCCTGTGATAGTGCTGCTGGTGTAGATATGTGGGCAGAGATTTTCAAAAGTGCTCAATTCTTATTTAGAGACTTACGGTGGTTCCATAAAAAAATCAACTAATTGGGTGGTAAGATTTTTGAAAATCTGGTCGTAAGTGTCACAATGAGAGATGATAGGTGCAGAACTCTATAAATATCTGGCCCTTGTAGATATGAGCACTTTTGAAAATCTCTGCCCACATATCTACACCAGCAGCACTATCACAGGACCTAACCAGATCAGCTACAACATCACCGGCTCATTCACCTGCACGTCCACCAATGTTATATATGCCATCATATGCCAGCAATGCCCCTCTGCTATGTACATTGGCCAAACTGGACAGTCACTACGCAAGAGGATAAATGGACACAAGTCAGATATCAGGAATGGCAATATACAAAAACCTGTAGGAGAACACTTTAACCTCCCTGGCCACACAATAGCAGATGTTAAGGTAGCCATCCTACAGCAAAAAAACTTCAGGACCAGACTCCAAAGAGAAACTGCTGAGCTCCAGTTCATTTGCAAATTTGACACCATCAGATCAGGATTAAACAAAGACTGTGAATGGCTATCCAACTACAGAAGCAGTTTCTCCTCCCTTGGTGTTCACACCTCAACTGCTAGCAGAGCACCTCACCCTCCCTGATTGAACTAACCTCGTTATCTCCACACTGATTTATACCTGCCTCTAGAGATTTCCATTACTTGCATCTGAAGAAGTGAGGTTCTTACCCACGAAAGCTTATGCTCCCAATACTTCTGTTAGTCTCAAAGGTGCCACAGGACCCTCTGTTGCTTTTTACAGATTCAGACTAACACGGCTACCCCTCTGATACTTGACACCTTCAGAGAGTAAGCATAGTGCATACTGCATGCATAATTTTATTCTCAGGCTCTTTGCTATGAGAGCCAATTAGTTCAAGTTGGGATAGTGGCATTGAATGTGGATGCCTGAAGAACAGACTGAGACCTTCATCCTATTCCATGTTATTACCAGAAGCTTAAAATTCCAAATTATTTTGAAAAACACACCCCTGTTTTCCATTCACCTTTATGAAACTTTGGAATAACTTGTATTTTTATTGTTGTAGGGCCAGAACCTGCAACCCAAACTTTGGACCTGATCCAAAGCCCATTGAAGCCAATAGAAAGATTCCTATTGATTTCAGTGGGCTTTGGATCAGGCCCTCTGTGAGCAAAGGTTACATGATAGAGCCCTTCCTGCATTTTAGGTGGGAGGATCACTAAAATAAAACATATCTGGGATAAAGAATAATGTAAAAGTCCATTTCGCCTGACAATGAATCTCTCCTTATTGGCTGAAATTGGACAACTTACTCTGGCTTCATGGACAAACACTGCAGTCTAGTGTTTAGAGCAGTGGTTCTCAACCTATTTACCACTTTGAGCCGCCTATGCGCCCCACAATGTATTATGTGGGCCGCATCCAATACTACCTGTATGGCCCTGAGGATGTCATATAGGCTGCAGCTCTGCGCTGATTGGGCCGCAAGCAGCCTATGGGCTGTAGGTTGAGAACCACTGGTTTAGAGCAAAGGACTTTGAATCAGGGCTCCGCAGTTCTTTATATGGTTCTTCCACTGACTAAATGTGTGACCTTGAGCAAGTCACTTAACCTTTCAGTAGCTTAATTTACCCATCTGTAAAATGAACATAATATTTATGTCAACCGACTTTAAGATCCTCAGCTAAAAGGTGCAAAATGTTTAAATATATTATATTGGTAAATAGGTTTTTTCCCTCCTTGATGAAGTTGATGACTGTCCATGAGAGTGAGAAATCTAATGGCCCTGTCTAGACTGAGTGCTTTGTAAGCTCCCTCCTGCATTATCACTAACTAGCATTCTGGGCGTTCAACATCCATGATTATCATCTCAGTTATGAGCGGGTCATCAGAGGGTGAAAGGCTAGTGACCACTTCTTATTGCAATAATCATAATTGCCTCACTGTAACTTTGTATTTCCCCTTGTCTGTTTGTTGTATCCTTCTGTTGTCTCTAATTGTATACTTAGATTGTAAGTTCTTTGGTTCAGAGATTGTCTTTTCACTCAGTGTGAAGTGACCTGATCCCTGATTATGGCCTCTAGGTGCTGCAGCAATATAAATAAATAATAGTGCAGTAATGTACTGTGTTCCATAGCCCAGACTGGGACAGGTTTCTCACATGAGACATTTTCAAAGAATATCCTAGAAGAACTTAAAACTTAAGTCAGACTTTCTGCCAGAGTTGCTTGCCGTTTAGTGATGTGGAAATTGATTGAAATGTTGTAGCTACTGTACGAAACGGTGCAGGACCTATGTCTTGATTGCGGCCCTCTCATTCCATTGCTGCTTCACAGAATAATACTGTACTATGCTTTCTTTTACGAGCAAGGCTCGTATAATATACAGGATGGAGAGTTGTGACACACTGACACAGAGTAAACAAACACATGTATTTGCATGTTACAGACCTTTACATTTTGTTTCTAAGGTTGAGTGCAACCATTCTTTGATGAATTCAAATTCAGCATAGCCTTTTGATGTCAAATAAGAGACTTAATGCCATATTCTACTCCCAGCTGAGTAGTGACTTGAGAGGAGAACTTGCTTCTTAATGTCAGTTGATGTAAGTATGTGTATATTGATGTAAACGTATATGATTACAGAGACAAGGTGGGTGAGGTAATATCTTTTTCACTAACAGAAGTTGGTCCAGTACGAGACAAGCATTCAAGCTGTACAGAGCTCTTCTTCAGGTATGTTTACAGACACTCCTAGCATTTTTAACAGACGGAGCAGAGGTATGGTAGTTGAAGCACATCTGGTTTGGATGGCAAATAACATGTCTTGATCTGCCTGAAATTCACTTTACATTGATTCAAAGGTTATTTTTTGTTTTATTCTCTGTTAATGTCAGTTTGTTTTTTAAACTAGAGAGACTAAACCCAAAATACTAATGTCAATAGCTTACTTAGAAATAACTAAGATTATTTAGGAAACTTGCATTTTTGCCAGTTTAAAAGAGAAGCTTGTTTTTGCTTTCAATTTGTATTTAAAACATTTATTTGACATTGGCATTTTTCTAGAAAGCTACGTTAACTGTTGTTTTTTTTTTTTTAAACACCGGCTATGAATACTGTCTTTATGCTGAGCTACTTTATGCTATGTTCAGCGCTGGTTGGCAGTATAGTTTGTATTTTTTTGCCTTTAAATCATTGATATGTTATTACAGTGCTGTTAAGCGCAAGCTACCACATTTCACAACTTCCTGAATAATCCACACAGCAGCACTCTGTTAGTACTTTTCTTTCTCTCCCTTTTCGTCCGAGTAGGTGGAGTCTCTTCTCAAAGCTGCCTGTGGCATATTCCCCTCCTCCCCTTACCCACCCAGCCCTTTCCTTTCTTTCACTGAATCTCTGAGATAGACTGTGTGGAATTGCGAAGTCTCAAAGACCAGTGACCTCATAGTTACTGTAGAGTCTGGGAAGTGAACATGCTTCTTTGCAGCATGAGACGGGCTGCCTAAAAAACTGTTTCTAAAGAAGGCTTTTTCTCCTTTTCACAATAAATTAGGCTACTGCTTGATGCAAATGTAAGAGGGTTGTTTATCAGACAAAAGCAGGCAAGAAGTGGAAAAAAGAGGCAGTGAAAGTGGCTAAAGTTACAACAGCGTGTGGTGATCTGTGTCTGATCTTGTAAGATGTCACCATTGTTCAGCTGGGTGGCTAAGGTAGGAGGAGTTTTCACTCACTTTATGTATTCTTTTTTTAAAAAGTGTAAGAACTACCAGATTTTTTTTACACTGTTAAATCACAGAAATGAGGCATGGGGTGAAGAGCCATATTGCACTTTTTAACTGTGTCAAGTAAAATTAGAAAGACGTTTTTTAATATATAGGTATATAAAATTGTGTTGAGATAAACTGAAGTTATGGTTATTGTTGGATGTTGTATCTTACAGCTGATTTTGTGAAATCAAGAAAAGTATAATTAAAACTGTACTGTAAGTCTGGTCTTATAGCTTATTTGAGTGTAGTAGTTCTTGTTTGCTTTGGAAAAGATGTAATGGCACTCGCACTGTTCTTGTTCAGAATTTTAGCCAGAGGTTCACAGTGAATATGAAACCAATTTTGGATGTAGGCAAATAATGTGCAAGTCACCTAACTTCCCCGTGCCTCGGTTTCCTCAAATGCAAAATTGATGCGACGCCTTCCTCATGGAAGTGTTATGAGGATACGTTAATGAATGTCTGTGTAATACTTGACCACCTTTGTTAATTTTGTTGAGCTTTTCAGATAAAAGGTTTTGTTTTCTATTCCATCTTGCAAAATATCTTGAAAAAAGAGCCTCTTTAAATTTAAATTCTAGTTATTTTGCAGGGCAGTGTTCCCCTTTATTTGCCAGCCTGGCCTTTATACTCTGCTTAAGTGGTTATCGCACTAGTGGCATGTTGAAAATTACAGTCCCCTCTACTGTCACTGGGTCTAGTCCTGTCTCGCCCTCACAGCAATATGTCCCCCCGCTTACATATTCTCTGTCTGTTGCATGAACACTCATTTGTTGTGGTTGCCCTGGAAATGACATTCTCTGACTTCCATGCGAGCTGTCACAAACATACCCAGTCTTATGGATGATTGTTTCCAAAAAATGATGATTTTGTTGTGTAAATATTTAAACAATTATCAGACTGGGATAACTTGTCAGCTGGACAAAGCAGTGGGTCAAAAAGAAGCTAAGGTTGGAACTTTACAAGGCAGTACTTGTAGTACATCGGCTTGGCTAGTTCTCAGTAGTAGGTAGCACTGCTGACAACACTCCTAACTTTGTTTATAAGAATATCTCATGGCTTTAAAAAAATCTCTAATATTTTTAAGCTGTTTTGTGTTTAATTTTATTCTACTTTTTATGGAAGTTAATCAATATTACTAATTTGGATAGAAAGTGAAACAAAACGGGTGTGTAGAAATTTCTAATTAGGCGGTTAACACAGAAGTGTTCTGGCTGCCAAAACCAGATCAGTAAAAGCCAATTAGGAGGAGTCTACCCACTGGTAAATACTTATTTACATTTTAAAAACAAACATAAGGTCCTGCCAATCTTTGTAAGCCATCCCAGCTATCTGCTCCTCACCACATCCTGGTCCATTCCAGAATAGGGAGTGGTACAAAGTGACAAAACTGCCCAGAAAACAGAGCCTTCTCTAACTCCACCTCTTAAAAACAAACAAAATGCCTCCCAATAGAGCAGGTGTTTAGTAGCATCTGTTAAGGCTTCAGTCCTGTAAACACCTATGCATGACAGTAACTTTATTCACAGGAACAATCCCTTTGAAGTAACGTGTGTTCACAGAATTAGGCCCCTGATTGGGCATTGACGCTGCCTCTGGGTACATCTTCCTTGCAGATTTAACCCAGGCTCTTATTTGGGTGTTGCCCTTAACCTGGCTCCCATCCCTAGGCAGCGCATGACTCTTGCATTTGAGGAGGTTGTGCGCAAGTGCAGAAGTTCCCTAGAAGTGGGGGGGCCCACTGGCGCCCAGACTGTGACCCCCCCCCCACACTCTGCCTCCTCCCCCTGAGGCTCTGCCCACACTCCACCCTCTGCTCTGCCCCGAGGCCCCATTCTCGCTCGGCCTCTTCTCCTGATGCCCCCCTGCTTGCTGCTCGCTCCTCTCTGCCTCCTTTCCTGAGGCTCAACTCACCACTTGCTCCTTTCCATCCCCTCCCCCGAACTCTATGCTGCTTTCTACCCCCTCCTGTCTTAAGGGTGAGTGACGGGGGGAAGAGGGTAGAGAGGGGCAAGTGGCAGGTGGGGAGGACCTAGGGGGAAGAGGTGGAGTTGAGGGCGGGTAGAGGTGTAGCGAGGGGCCTGGGGTGGGGGGAAAGAGGCGCAGCACGGGCAGGGCCATGGGGGAAGAGACAGAGTGGGAGTAGGGCCTTGGGGTGGAGTGTGGGTAGGGCCATGGTCCGGGTGCTGGTGGCCACCCCATTTCTCAGGAGCTTCCGGAAGTGGCGCTCCAAAGGCAGCAGGCCAGCATACCTCCAGAGGGAGGTGCGCCACATCCAGCATTTCTTGCCCCGTTTGGAGATGCTTAGCCTCTCCAAGCCTCTTATACTTGCTGCTCATGCTCCCATCAACACACAGTCCTCTTGCCCAAGTTTCGTGGTGCTTTGAACCTGAGCTAGCTGGCCTGCCCTGGGGTATAGGCTAAAGCCTGAGTTAGGCTTTCACATGGGCTGGTAACCCACCCACTTCATAATGAGTAGCAGGCTAAAGCACTTGATTGCTGATAGTCCTCCAGTGCCTTTCCACAATTCCGTCTGTGTGCCCAGAACAACAGACAAGTTTTCCCACAATTCATTGGGAAAGAATCATAGATCAGCTTAGCTTACTGCAGCACAAAGAACCAGTAGCCCATGTGACACAGACGGGAGTGCAGCACCAGTTAGGACACAGTAACTTGGGTGTGGCTTTGCAGTGCCGGCACTGCTGCTCGCATCTGGGCTAGGCTAATCCAGGAGCTCAGACCTGCGTGCCAATCACCCAGGCTACCTGTGCAGTGAAGTCATATCCTTTGTGTGTGTGCTGTGCACCCTTAAACTTGTCAGTAGCCTTAGGTAACTAAATAAAATGATACCTAAAAATGCTGAATTTTTAAGAGTGATCTCTGTCTATGAAATGTTTCTTCGTATTCTGATACAATCTAGTGCTACCCATTAGAATTCCCCTTGCTAAAGTTCTGCCATGATTTCTATTATAAAACTATATTTGGATGTTTCTTATAATACGTGTCTCTGAGACAAGATATAGTGATCAAGTTCTTGGCCTAGGCATGAAACTACAAATTGATCTGGCTTAGAGGCAAAGGGTTTATGTTCAGGAAGTCCGGAGGGCAAAGCTACTATTGTTTGTTTTTAAATATGGGTTTTAAAATAATTTTTTCTTCCTTTTTACGATGTCTTTTTAAATACAGATCACTACAGTATCTATTGCCCATTTTCTTAATGTTTTGTTAAACTAGCACTTAATTCCCTACAAACACACACTGCAGTCAACTATGCTTGGCTCCACCTCTCCTTTTCTTGACCCTCAATGAGTGACTTGCATTGCAAATATTTTTACTAGGGCTGTCGATTAACCACGGTTAACTCAGACGATTAACTCAAAAAAATTAATCGTGATTAATCGCACTGTTAAACAATAGAATACCAATTGAAATTTATTAAATATTTTGGGATGCTTTTCTACATTTTCAAATATATCAATTTCAGTTACAACACAGAATACAAAGTGTACAGTGCTCACTTTATATTATTTTTGATTACAAATATTTGAACTGTAAAATGATAAACAAAAGAAATAGTATTTTTCAATTCAACTCATACAAGTACTATAGTGCAATCTCTTTATCATAAAAGTGCAACTTACAAATGTCGTTTTTTGTTACATAACTGCACTCAAAACCAAAACAATGTAAAACTTTAGAGCCTCCAAGTCCACTCAGTCCTACTTCTTTTTCAGCCAATCGCTAAGAGAAACAAGTTTGTTTACATTTACGGAAGATGCTGCTGCACACTTCTTAATTACAATGTTACCTGAAAGGGAGAACAAGTGTTCGCATGGCAGTGTTGTAGCTGACATCGCAAGATATTTACGTGCCAGATGCGCTAAAGATTTATATGCCTCTTCATGCTTCAGCCATCATTCCAGAGGACATGCTTCCATGCTGATGATGCTTGTTGAAAAAATGTGTTAATTAAATTTGTGACTGAACTCCTTGGGGGAAAATTGTATGTCTCCTGTTCTGTTTTACCCGCATTCTGCCATATATTTCATGTTACAGCAGTCTCAGATGATGACCCAGCACATGTTGTTCATTTTAAGAACACTTTCACTGCAAATTTGAGGAGATACCAATGTGAAATTTCTAAAGATAGCTACAGCATTCAATCAAGGTTTAAGAATCTGAAGTGCCTTTCAAAATCTCAGAGGGATGAGGTGTGGAGCCTGCTTTCAGAAGTCTTAAAAGAGCAACACTCCAATGCAGAAACTACAGAACCCAAACCACTAAAAAAGAAAATCAACCTTCTGCTGGTGGCATCTGACTCAGATGATGAAAATGAACATGCATCGGTCCACACTGCTCTCGATCATTATCGAGCAGAACCCGTCATCAGCATGGAATGATGGTTGAAGCATGAAGGGAAATATGAATCTTTAGTACATCTTGCATGTAAATATCTTGCGACGCGGGCTACAACAGTGCCATGCAAATGCCTGTTCTCACTTTCTGGTGACATTGTAAACAAGAAGGCAGCATTATCTTCTGCAAATGTAAACAAACTTATTTGTCTGAGCGATTGGCTAAACAAGAAGTAGGAGCGATTGGACTTGTAGGCTCTAAAGTTTTACATTGTTTTATTTTTGAATGCAGGCTTTTTTTGGTACATAATTCTACATTTGTAAGTTGCACTTTCATGTTAAAGAGATTGCATTACAGTACTTGTATTAGGTGAATTGAAAAATACTATTTCTTTTGTTTTTTTACAGTGCAAAAATTTCTAATAAAAATAAATGTAAAGTGAGCACTGTACACTTTGTATTCTGTGTTGTAATTGAAATCAATATATTTGAAAATGTATCCAAAATATTTAAATAAACGGTATTCTATTATTGTTTAACAGCATGATTAATTTTTGTAATCGTGCGATTAATCATGATTAATTTTTTTAATCATTTGACAGCCCTAATTTTTACCTATATGGATGAGGGATTTGGCCTTTGTTAAGAAGGCTCCATTCAGGATCATCCTTTTAGATTATAAACTGTGTGGGGCAGGAACCCATCATGTTGTTTGTCTGTAAAGTACAATACATGTTCAAGCTGCTGTATTAATTCCAACATAACTTTCACTAAATCTGAAGAATGTTTAATGTGGGTGACAGAGTAATGTAAAAAGAACAGTAAGTATGATATTCTGGTTAAGTGTTTTGTAAGAGCAGAATTTAGTGAAGGAGAGTGGGTAGTTAGGGGAGAAAATACCCCAACCCTGCTCGTGTGCTTGGGCTCGTTGAAGTCCGTGGGACTGCTTGTGTAAGAGTTGAAGGATTGGGCACCTATTGCTCTTCAAAACAGAATGGCAGCAATATGTGATAGAGCAAAATAACAGTGGATTGGTCAGGTCAAGAAAAACATAGGACCTGGGTTAAAATCCTGGCCTTGTTGAAGTCAATGGGAATTTTGTCATTGTCTTCAGTGGACCAGATTTCACACCCCTGTACAAACCGTTGGTGTCTCAGAATTTACCAAGATATTTTTCAACTATTTATCTGATAATCTAGTCTCATTTGTTTCTTTGGGCAAAAAAAAGTCGTCATTGTTTGCTTGCAGATATTTAAAATGGAAATGTTCAGTTTAATGGGGATGTTCCTTGGGGTTCTTCAGGTCTGTATATTTCTTTCATGCTGTGAACATTGGGCCTGGTTCATGCCCTCTTTGCTCAGATGTGAATGAATATAGAACATGCAAGGCAAGGTAGAATTGGGCTCATTGTATTCTTGTAGCTGGCCCATATTCAAAGCCCTTCGTTTTGGTATTTCCCATTTGCTCTGAAAAATTCCCAAGTTTTGAAGAAGCTGATGTGTGGGTTTTACCATTTTTTTCATCCAAATTTCACCCAAAACCAGCAGTTTTTCACAGAGGAAATGGATGCAGCCATGCTGAAGGGAGGGGTCAGGAGGGGAGCAGAAGGCTGCACCTTGTGAGTACTGACCCCCCTGCTGAAGAGAACCTCGTCTGCTTCCGCTGCACCCCTACCCTCCTCTACCCTCTGCCTGCTGCTCTTCAATTTTAGTATTTACAATTTTCACACTTTTTAAATTTTTAGAATGAACACTGATAAACTCCTGGGATTTAAAAAAAAAAAAATTACTGAAAATAAAGGGCCTTACTGTACAGCCATAATATATCAAAGTATGCATAAAACAGTTAATTGATTTAGTTACCATAGTGCCCATGGGCCCCCGTTAGGATTGTAACTCCATTGTGTTGTACTGTGCCAAGCACATACATAGCAATGGTCCTTACAGCTGAACTTGTGTTCTACAATAAGTTTGTGATGTTGTTTATTTCCCCACAGCTTCAGAGAAGTCCTATTAAAAAAACAAGTGTAATATGCTATTTACAGTTGTCCAGGGTACAACTGTCCAGTTGTACAGTTGTCCAGGGTATGAACACTTCAGTCACTTCATATCCAGTTGTGCTGCTAATTTAACAATAATATAACTACTTCCAGTGTCTTTTTAAGATTATAAATTCTTCAGTGTAAAAACTATCTGTATTTGTGAAATACCGCCATACATTTATGGTGCTAAATGAATAATAGTTCTTTCTAAAGTGAAGTTCCTGGCTGTGTAAGTTTCAGCTTGCAAAGGTTTTCTACTGAATCACTGAAGCCTTTTGGAGTGAAGTTCTTATAAGCATCTGCTTTCAGATCCCGGTCGACCTCCAAATCTAATAACGAACTGATCTCCAGCAAGACTGAATGACTAGCTGAACTTGCTACTTTATAACTCTTACCAGGGTCTAGCCCAGAGGTGGGCAAACTACGGCCTGCGGGACCATCCTGCCCGGCTGCTGAGCTCCCGGCCAGGGAGGCTATCCCCGGCCTCTCCCCTGCTGTCCCCCCTCCCCTGTAGCCATGCTGGAAGCACTCTGGCTGACCAATCCTGCCCAGCTGCGCGGCTTGCGCTCGCCCACCTCACAGGCTTTCCAGTAAGCCTGTCCTGCCTGCCGCTCTGAGTGGCATGGTAAGGGGGTGGGGAGTGGTGGGGTTGGATAAGGGGTTAGGTGGTCCCGGGGAGGCAGTCAGGGGACAGGGAGCAGGGGGTGGTTGGATAGGGGGTGGGGTCCCGGGGGGCGGTTAGCGGTGGGGGGTCCCAGGGGACGGTTAGCGGTGGGGTCCCGGGGGACGGTCAGAGGATAGGGAGCAGGGGGCGGTTCAATGGGGTGGAGGTTCTGGGGGCAGTCAGGGGATGGGGAATGGGGTGGGGGGGTTGGAAAAGTGTGGGAGTCCCCGGGGGGCCTGTCAGGGGGCGGGGGTGTGGATAGGGGGCGGGGCAGTCAGGGAACAGGGAGCAGGGGGAGGGGTTGGATAGGGGGCGGTCCCGGGAGGGGGCGTTCAGGGGACAAGGAGCAGGGGAGGTTGGATGGGTTGGGGGCTCTGAGGGGTGCAGTCACGGAGCGGGAAGTGTGAGGGAGCGGATAGGGAGCAGGGGCCAGGCTGTTTGGGGAGGCACAGCCTTCCCTACCTGGCCCTTCATACCATTTCGCAACCCCAATCTGGCCCTCAGGCCAAAAAGTTTGCCCACCCCTGGTCTAGCCTCTACAAATCTAAATACAACATTTAGATCCCAGCTCAGTCCTCCTTCTGTTACTCACCCAAGTAGTCCTATTGAAGTCGGTAGTACTACCTGTAAGAACAAGGCAAGCACAGTTTTGGGGGCCAAATCAGTGGCAAAACAATCGTTAGGTTCAGTGGGAGCAGACTAGTGTTATTGGCCCCTTAGGTAATATGAGACAATACTACAGAGTGGTTTAAACTTTACATTTGACTATGCAGTTCATCTTTATTTAGTTCTCTTGCTATCAGCTTTATAGTCTGAAATATTAGTTATGTTTTAAGCCACCTTGCTAAGAGGCTCAGGCCTGGTCTATACCTAAAACCTAGGTTGACCTAGCAACATTGCTCACGGCTGTGAAAAATTTCACGCCTTAAGTCAGTCTAACCCCACTGTAGACTCAGCTAGGTCAACAGAAGAATTCTTCCATTTAACTAGTAACCACCTTTTGAGTGGATGGATTTACTACAGCAACAGAAAAACCCCTTTGGTTGCTGTAGTGCTGGTACTGTAGACATACCGCAAATGTGATGAAATGTCTATTTTAGGAATGCACATTAGAGATGAATGTGATTGAGAATACTCAGCCTGCAATTCAGCACTGAATTCCCCAGGCACCAGTGACTTTTGGGAAAACTCAGCCGATGCTGAAATAGCAGTTGAGCAAAAGAAGTAAACAAATATTATTCACTCCCTAGCCTCGACAGACACCCTCCTTTAGCTTCTGCTTCTTGGACCATCCGCAACAACAGTACGAATTATAAGAAGGGATGTTGGCCATATCAACATTTTGGGGATCATCACCTTTCACCTTCCTCTGCTCCAGCCTCACAAAAAGGCAGGCCATGCAGCCTTTGCCAAGTCCAGCATCCATCAGTGTCATTTCATGGATCAGTTCACAGGGTTGCAGGAATGTTTGCAGCTCATATTTCTCCTCCTGAGAATCTAAAAGTCGTATCGTCTCTGAGAAGCCTCCGCCCTAAAAAGATGTTGAGAATACATTGATCCCTGTGCCAGCTAGTAAACATTTGCATTCTCAAAAATCAAACACTTATAAAAAGACATCTCAAAGGTTGATGGACTTGGGGCAGTATGTGTGGCACAGGCATTGGCGAGAGGATGTAGGAGGTAAATCTTCAGCAGAGATCCTGTTAACCAAAATACAGCCTGAAGTAAACTTATTTTACCAAGCCAGACTTAAAACTAGCAAGTTAGAGGTGGAATACTGATGGACCCATAAATGGCAGAGGTATATTATCAAGACAAAAAAAGCTGAGTTCCTTTGCTTTCTTGGCATACAGAGATATGCAAAACCTGTGAGGGGACATGCCCTAAACAGATCTTATCAATTAACTCAGATGCACAGGATAGTAATTCAGGGGAGAGAAGCTGTGAAGACTTATGCTTTGTCTACACTGTACTTTCATTGTTAAAACTTTTGTCGCTCAGGGGTGTGAAAAACACCCCCAGCCCACCAGACCCCGAACAACAGACAAAAGTTTTAATGATGAAAAGTGCCGGTGTGGACAGCGCTTCTTCCGCAGGAACCACTCTTCTGTCGATGAAGCTACTGCTCCTCATTGGGGGTGGTTTTATTTTGTCGCTGGGAGACCTTTCTTGTAGCAAGAAAGGATTTGCAGCAAGATCTTTCAAAAGCTGTGAAGTTGCTTCCCTAAGAATAGGGAAGAGGTTAATAGGTATCTTTATCTGGTAAGGTATCAGAGGGGTAGCCGTGTTACAGCTGGATCTGTAAAAAAGCAACAGAGAGTCCTGTGGCACCTTGAAGACTAAGGCCTTGGCTACACTTGCACCTGTACAGCGCTGCGAGTTAAACCTGACTTCGTGCAGCTGAGTAGGGAAAGCGCTGAAGTCTGTCCACACTGACAGCTGCCCAGCGCACTGTCGTGGCCACATTTGCGGCAATAGCAGCTCTATTGGGAGCAGTGCATTATGGGCAGCTATCCCACAGAGCACCTTTTCCCATTCTGGCACCGTGAGTTGTGGGAAGGGGGCGTGGGTGCGGGGGATTCTGGGTCCTGTCCCAATGCCCCGTGATGCATCGCTTCGCATCCCAGAAATCCCATTGTTTCCATCCACCTTTGGCGCCATCTTTCAACGGTTTCTGTGCAGCGCGATCTGTCTGCGGGAAATGGAGTCCAAACTGCTGAGGCGTATGCTGACGAGTCTCACCAGCATGTCACGTCTGGCTGTCGAACTATTCCTTAAGATCCAAAGTGACAGTGAGAGTGAGGGTGAGGAGTCCGACGATGCTATCGAGCCGCGTAACGCGTATGACACGAAATTGCTTGTGGCATTCACAGACATGCTCAGCACCGTGGAATGCCGCTTTTGAGCTCGGGAAACAAGCACCGAGTGGTGGGATCACATCGTCATGGAAGTCTGGGATGATGAGCAGTGGCTGCAGAACTTTCGGATGAGAAAAGCCACTTTCATGGGACTGTGTGAGGAGCTTCCCCCACCCTGCGGTGCAAGGACACGAGATTGAGAGCTGCCCTGCCAGTGGAGAAGCGGATGGCTATTGCAATCTGGAAGCTGGCAACTCCAGACAGCTACCGGTCGGTCGCAAACCAGTTTGGAGTGGGAAAGTCGACCGTTGGAATTGTGTTGATGCAAGTTTGCAAGGCCATTAATCGCATCCTGCTCAGAAGAACCGTGACTCTGGGTAACGTGCAGCAAATAGTGGATGGCTTTGCACAAAAGGGGTTCCCTAACTGTGGAGGGGTGATAGATGGGACGCACATTCCTATTCTGGCACCACCCCACCTAGGATCCGAGTACGTTAATTGGCAGGGGTATTTCTCTATGGTTCTCCAGGCGCTTGTGGATCACCGTGGGCGTTTCATTGACATTAACACAGGCTGGCCCGGAAAGGTGCATGACGCACACATCTTTCGGAACACTTGGCTGTTCAGGAAGATGCAGGCCGGGACTTTTTTCCCAGAGCGGAAGATCACGGTAGGGGAAGTTGAAATGCCCATTGTGATCCTTGGAGATCCCGCTTACCTGTTAATGCCGTGGCTCATGAAACCCTACACAGGGAGCCTTGACAGCAGCAAGGAACAGTTCAACTACAGGCTGAGCCAGTGCCGAATGACTGTGGAGTGTGCCTTTGGCCGTTTAAAGGGCTGCTGGCGATCTCTGTATGGGAAGCTGGACTTGGCCGAAAACAACATCCCCGTGGTTATATCCGCGTGCTGTGCCCTCCATAATATTTGTGAAGGGAAGGGTGAAAGCTTCACTCAGGCATGGACCTCCGAGGTTCAACACTTGGAGGTTGAATTTGCACAGCCAGAGAGCAGGGCTATTACAGGGGCCCAGCGTGGGGCTGCAAGGATTAGGGATGCCTTGAGGGAGCAATTTGAGGCTGAAAACCAGCAGTGATATCTGGTGCCCTGCACGGGAGTGAAGTGCAGTAGTTCCAATCTTTAGGAATCAGTGTCTGCTTAGCAGACAAGCAGACTTGCAGTGCCTGTTTATTTCCTGGGCTAAGGACTCTTTTACTTTATGCAATAATAAAGAATGTTTTCAAAGCCAAAGAATCCATTTATTGAAAAGAAACAAGGGGGTGGAGTGGGGAACAGTACAATCACAGATTCGCATTTGTCCTGTCTGGTGTGCTGTGCAGTGAGTGCTGCACTTCAGGACAGCTATACTGCATGGTGATGGGGGTTGAGTGCAGAGGGTAAGGGTTGTGGTTTTCAGGGCTGGGTGGTGAAGATACTGGTGTTGAAGGCAGCGGGTGGCGTGAAAAACACGGAAGTTGGGGAAAGTGGGTTGGAGGTGACAGTGGGGCACAACGGCTAGAGTTTTGGGACAAGGGCTGTAGGGGGGGGTGGCTTTTGCGTTTGTGGTACTGCTCCTCTTTCTGCATGGCTACCAGCTCCTGGATAACATCTGCTTGGCGCTCCAGGATGCTTATGAGCCTATCAGTGCTTTGCTGCCGGTGCGCGGTGCTTTGCCGCCGGTGCGCTGCGTTTTCCTGGCGGATCCTGCTTTCTCTCTCCCTCCAGTCCTGTGCTTTCTCATTCTCTTTAATAGATTGCCGCATCACTTCTTGCAGCATGTCTTCTTTGCTTTTTCGCGGTCTCTTCCTGAGTCTTTGCAGTCTCTGAGCAGGCGATAAGAGGGACGGCTGAGGTCTCAAGGTTGATGCAGCTGTATAGGCAAAATGCAACATTTAACAGAGGCAGCATTGTTTATAGCAGACAGAGTAATGATTCCCCCCGCACTTAAGGAGTAGAAAACACACAGGGTCTACACAATAGCATAATTTTCCCGTCCGAAACAGAGCACACATATCCCACGGGAGCCTCAAAACGGTGAGTAAGGGGGACTGATTGTTTCAGGGCTGCACTGTCCTCTGGGTTTCTGTGCCTTGGGGAGAGCCAACAGCTTCAGGGGGCACCTACACTGAACACTGTCCCAACATTTTCCACAGGAGTTTGTCCTGGACGATATCTCGCTGCTGAGGGTGACCTGGGAAGCAAGAGAGGGTCTTCTACTGCAATGCGGCTCCCGCCCTGGCCCATATGCAGCTTGCCTGTGTGCAGCAATGGTCCCCCCGCCCCTCGCGGCACAGTGGCGCGGACATGTTAGCCTGGCTGGGACAAGGACCACGGTGGCTCTCCCAATAAACCTGCACAAGCGCATTGCACACGTTCTGGATGAGACATTCGAGGAGATTACCGAGGCCGATTACCGCGATGTGATAAACCACATCAATGCACTATTCCGCATCTAGGCATGCATGCCTAACCCTCCTCTCCCAAAGAGCCCGCACCGAAAAAATCCCTTCCCGAAAAAAAAACCCGCTTACCAGGAACCTGCTCTTCTGTTTGTCCTCCACCAAGGTACCGGCCGCTGCAACTGGCTACCTTCCTCCTGGCTTGAGAAGAGCTCCTGGCTGCATGGCTCCAGGGATTCCGGGGTGTCTCCATCCGGCCCACCACCGTCACTCCCGTTTTCCTCCTCCTTCTCCTCCTACTCCCCCCCCACCCCACCGGCTCTGAAGTGTCCATGGTGGTGCTCGGAGTGGAGGTGGGGTTAACCCCAAGTATCGCATCCAGCTCTTTGTAGAATCGGCAGGTCACGGGGGGAGCACCCGAGCGGCTGTTTGCGTCGCGGGCTTTGCGGTAGGCACTCCGCAGCTCCTTCACTTTAATCCTGCACTGCAGGGCGTCCCGGTCATGGCCCCTTTCCATCGTGTCCTTTGATACCTTCCCGAAGGTATCGTAATTCCTACGGCTGGAGCGCAGCTGGGACTGTACAGCTTCCTCCCCCCAAACACTGATGAGGTCCAGCAACTCGCCATTGCTCCATGCTGGGGCTCGCTTGGCGCGTGGAGGCATGGTCACCTGGAAAGATTCGCTGATAGCACTCCACGCCACGCTGGGCTGAGCAAACAGGAAGGGGATTTTTAAAATTCCCGGGGAATGTAAAGGGTCGGTCACATGGTTGGTTACCTGAGGCCAGGGCAGTAGAGTTTGAACTGATGACCAGAGTGGCTAGAACAGGCATTGTGGGATACTGCCGAATAATTCTGGAGGCCATTCACAGCGCATTGGGCGGCCACACTGGCGCCGCAGCGCTGCAGCAGCAGCGCAATACTTGCTATTCCTCTCGGAGAAGGTGGAGTACATGCAGTGCTGCAACCACGGAGATACAGCGCTGCAAATGCCTTGCCAGTGTGGACGGGGAGTGAGTTACAGCACTGGGGGAGCCTTTACAGCGCTGTAACTTGCAAGTGTAGCCAAGGCCTAACAGATGTACTGGAGCATAAGCTTTCGTGGGTGAATACCCACTTCGTCCCACATGGGTCAGACGAAGTGGGTATTCACCCACGAAAGCTTATGCTCCAATACATCTGTTAGCCTTAAAGGTGCCACAGGACTCTCTGTTGCTTTTTATCTGGTAAGGTTTTTGTAACAGACATTCTGCCTAGGTTTCCACCACGTCCTTTTCTGTGTCATGCTACTGAAAGGCTGAGCCAGTATTCTTGGATCAGTTGGCTAGGTGCTCAGATACTATGGGAATGAGCATGGCCTAAAACCCTATATAGACTAGAATAGAACCCATTCAATGGAGTTAGAACAAGCATTGATTAGAGTAAATGGAGTTCCTTCAAGGGAAACTTGCAAAGGAGTTTCTTTAAATTGGGTTTCTTTCCGCTCTATTGTTGGTTTGAGGTTTTTTAAGGCCTGAGGAGTTTATTTTTAAATTGGGGGGGGGAAGGTAGACATTATTTATTTTATAACTATTGGGAATATGAAATCTGGTCTTGTGGGGGAAATCTTGGGGATGTTGTAAACTGTGACCAGAATAGAAGAGATAGAGATTTTGAATCTTTAATAGAGACATTCTCCAAGTGTACCTTTTTCCTGATGAAGACAAGGTCTTTTTCACTTCCCTGGTCCCACTGCCAGGTCCCAAGAATTGCCAGATTTGGCAGGTTTCAAGCAAACAGGATTCTAGACTGCAGATGCCCCGAAAATTCCAGGGGATAGGTAAAGAAAGTGCACACACACATTCAGTAAATATACCACAGAATAGGCAACACCGAGCTAAGTGAACAACCCTTCTCTATCAAATTGATTTTGACTTCAAGGAGCTTTGGCACCAAGAAGTGTTACATTTTGTTAGATTTTAGGAGCTGCCTCTGCACATTTGTTGGATCATTGGTCTGCTGTTATAGCACCAATCAGGTGAGCTCACTGAAGCTGTTGTCATGGAAATGTGGATGGTTCCAACTTCTCTTTAAATGTTGCATACTTTTCTCTTTTTGTTTCTTTGGGCCTTTCTACAGCCCAAACCTCCTAAAATGGAACCAGAGATACATAGGAAAAAAAAGTCTTGCATTTTTTAAAGTATTATGTATACAAGCTCTATTTTTAAAGACATATTGGTAGTTACCAGAGTTTTGACTTGAAAAAAAGACAGGAATTTCACATTTCAATTAACATCTCAGTGGGAATGTATCCCTTCTCAAATGTGGCCACTATGGCTGCATTGTGCGGCCACAGCCTGCCTGGGTGATGATTGGGGGAGGGGGGCAAAGCATCATCCCCTCCCCCGCCCTTCCTGTTGCTCCTGGCTGCACCACCCTGCACCACCTGTGGAGACAGGTGGGGCACAACGCTGAAGGAGCAAGGTGAGTTCTCGACCTATGGGGGGAGCGCAGTGGGGGTCAGGCTTCAGTCCTGGGGTGCTTGGGCGGTGGGCTCAGGTGGCAGGACTTAGGGAACCTGGCTGTGCGGACCAGGTCACCAGCCATAGAGCTTCGGGTGCCAACACCCAGCTCCAGCCGTGATGTTTTGGGCGCTGCCCCCTAACTTTGGCCATATGGCGCTCGCCTGTGGCCAGGCCCACGGGGCTTCGGGCTCCAATCCCTGGTCGCGCAGCAGCAGGCTCTGATCCCTGACTCTGGCCGAATGGTGACAACCCCTGGCTGCATGATCTGATCCCCAGCCTTGGCCACTGACCCCAGGCGCTAGCCCTGGCCACCAACCCCTAGCTTCCAGCCCTGGATGCCAAACTCTAGCCCCGGCTGTGCGGCAGCAGGCATCGACCCTGGGCTCTGGCGGGTGCTGGTCCTGGGCATCAATCCCCAGCAGTGGTCGCTAACCGCCAGCCATGGTTTCCCAGCCCTGGCCGCTGACCCCTGGCCGCCGACCCCTCGCTCTGGCCTTGCCGCAGTGGCCACTGGTCCCAGGTGCTAGCCCCCCAGCTGCCGCTGTGAGTGTCTACCCAAGCTCTGGCACGTGCTGGCCCTGGGCGCTGAGCCACAGCTCTGGGCACATGGCAGCAGGCTCTGACCTCAGCTCCAGCTGTGCAGCTAGTGCCCCTGACTCCGGCTGTGCAGCTCCTGCCCCCGGGCTCTGGCTGCGGGCACTGATCCCCAGTTGCATGGCTGCTGACCCCCAGCTCTGATCGTGGGGCTCACCACCCACCCCCATCACCCCTGGTCCCCACTCCCTCCCCTGGCCCTGCATCCAAACCCCTCCCCCATTGCCCCTGGCCCCTGCTGATTCCCCCTCCAATCCATCCATCCAGGGCTTAATTTGTCCCGGGACTTGCTGCGAAAAGTGATATTAACAAACATGCAAATATCACTTTTCACAGCATTGTTTTTATTATTGAGTCTGCAAAAAAAAAAAATAAACCTACATAAGTACATTGCAATGATTTCAGTGATTTCAAGTGTCAGTGTGGCCGCCAGCAAGAGTTGCTGACCGCACTCTGAGGCCACCAAAAATTTTGTTGTGAGAACCCCAGCTATAGGGTACAGCTAGATGGGGAAGTGCCTGACTCTTTCATTTGATATGTATTCCTAAAACAGAGGTAGTAGGACACACTGTAACAGAATTCAGAAGTGCATTTTTGATGAGAGAACCTATTTTTAAAGAGCCATTGCTGTCTTTTGTTCATGGAGTACAGTGTAGTATATGAAGGTCTGTATTGTGTTTTTATTTGTATTCTTATAATACCTAGAACCCTATTTTGCTAGGGGCTATACAAACACAGAACAAAAAGACAGTCCTTTCCCCAAAGAGCTTACAATCTAAGAAACTGTATATTAAAGATGGCAGAATTGCAATAGGTTTATCTCTGTCACAAGTTTGGTATTGTAATAGTGGAGTTAGTATCTCCCATGCGCAATTAAAAAAAATTCACATCCATTGGCTTGATAGTTGTGGCTTCAAAACTTGACAATGCTTACCATTATGACATCATTCTTTGGTGTGGGAGACATGTCCTCTCCTTCTGATCACTCTGGCTGACTGTAGACATTCAGGGAGTCTTTCCACTGGCTTGAATGGGCATTGGATCAGTCCACTGGTTCATTTTTTGGGGATTCTACTTTAGCATCAAAGGTCCTATACCACTTTATATCTGCCAGATGAGAGCTTTAATAGCCAGGTCATCACTTTCAAAAGTGATTTTTGGATGCCTTTCTTTTTTGGGTGCTCAACTTGAGGCACTTGGAACCTGATTTTCGAAGATGCTGAGCATTCAAAACTGCATTGAATTTAATGGGATATGCAGTTTTTAAGTACAGTGGTCTTAGGAAAAATTGGGAAGGTCGGAATTTAGGGTGGAATTTTCACGGCAGCCTAAGAGTGAGCTGCCCAACTCCTTCTGAATGTCAATGTGTTCTGGGTGCCTAACTCCCCTAGGTTCCTTTGAAAATTCCAGCCTTAATATTTTACAGAACAAGAAAAATAGCATAAAGGAAAACTTGTGATGTTTTAAGAGACTTGAAATGTTCAACAGGGGATGTCTCTTAATCTTAAAACGGGAACAGAGATTGAGAATTTCTTTTGCGCATCAAAGGAGTTGGAGTATTATGTAGATCAAAGGAGGTATCTATTAAGTGGCAAATATAAACAAATTATGGGAGTTTCAGAGATTTTATAGTCAGAAGTGAAAATTTATTATTTGAAGTGTATGGACAAATGTGTTTCTTTTATTTATCAGTACTCAATAATGTATTCCTCTATCATTCAGTTTATTTGGAGAGACACATTCGGAGGTCCCACTTTCCTCACCTATCCATCAGCTCACTGAACACACACTTAATAGCTCTTTCTATGCCAGTCAGCCCTTTATCCAACATGGGGACACCTTTAACTCAAAATCCAGTCTCCCTACCAATTATTTTGGTACCAATCACACTTTCCTGGGGTTTTTTGTTTTTGTTTTTTTGGTGTGGTGGGGAGGGTTATTTTTGTTTTGAAGTTTCTTTTCTCTATGGATGTCATGTGTGAAAGATTCACACAGAAGGAGAAACAGTTGCTGTCAAATACAAAAAGTTAAAAGAAAAAAAACAATCTATGTTCTAATCTCTCAAGTAGTCCTAGGTGGTATTTGTCACAATAGAAAGTTTTTTTTTTAAAAATGGCGACAATTGTAATATTTATGTTGATATTGTCCCTTTAAAACCCCAGCTGATGAGCTGGGTGCCTCTTTACATCTGCACCGCAAATAGGTGTGTGGTAGTGCTACATTCACACATCTTTCCATTCTCTTTTTGCTCTGCAGGATGTTTGCCAAATCATTCCTTTCGTTCATCTGTGGAAAAGAATCGAGCAAGCCAAATCCTTGATGTATGTTTAAGCTGATCACTCAGCTTGTCATATGGGATTTTTAAGACAGTTGCACACCTTAATTGGAAGGAGAATGGTGTGGTTTTCTCTCCAACGATGTATGGCGGGGGGGGGGGAGGGGGGGGACGGGGACGGACTACCCTCTCAGTGAGTGATCTTCAGTAAGGTCCCTCTCCTGAAATAATTTGAGAACCCTGCTTGAGAAGTCTCATAATGTGGACTGGCCATGTCACTGTCATGTACCATCTCCTTGAGAACTACAGAAATAGCTTACGCTAAATGGAAAAACATCATTAGGGAAGTAATGTATTTTTAACTGTCTTTGCTAATGAAATTTAGTAGCTGACAACAAAGAGGGGAGCCGGGACTATGGCTAGCATCCTCTTTGTAGCCATTGTGGTTAAGTTTTTCTCAGACAGTTGAATAGTTCTCATTCAGGTCACACAATGAAAGATTTAGGTTTAACGGCCCTGCTGAATCAGAAGGAAGTCAGTAAGTTTTCTTGGACTCATTTCAAAATGCAAAATATCATTCTTTCTCTGTTGTGTTGGTTAAAATTTCCCTACAGATTCCTTGCATAACAAAACTTTTTGCTTGGAGATAAGTACTTGTTTCACTAAATGCATTATTTTCTTTCTTCTTTCCTTAATGCATTGTGGATTAATACATTGTACACATCAATAATTTAAAACAGCCCGTCATAAATGCCTAGATATCATAAGTGATGAGCACTTCAGAAAGGCGCATGTAGGTGCATTGTGAAACTAAATTTGCAGGCACTCCTGTTTGTTAGGTTATTTTCAGGTCAAAGTAACTTTCAAAAGTTCATAAGTTGGGTGATTATCCTGTAATATTTTAGAAATATTGAATCCTAGACAGCAGTCTCTATGAAAAGCATGGATTACTTGTAAAAATAAATTTAAATGAGTGTTTTTAATATTAAAATGCTTGATTAAAGGTCAATAACTTGTTACATCATTCTTCTTCCCAAAGAAACATTCTTGTAAAAACATCTGATACATTTTTAACCCTTAAAAATATTTCATTTTATTTAACATCACTAAAAGGCTTACTAGTGCAGTACTATTTACAAAAAGGTGGCTGGTTCTCTTAAGTAAAACCGAAGGGACTTTTCAAGATGGTTTTGCCCTTGTGAAATAATCTGTTTCTCAGTCACTGCATGATTAACCAGTCCTTTTGGGAGTCTTGTCCTTCTCTGCAGAGACCTGAGGAAGTTCAAATGTGCCACTTAAGTGACCAAGCAGTAAACACTTCCTCATCCGCAGGGGAATTTAAATATTGATAGACAAATAAGGTTTGTCTCCTTCTTCTTAAAACTATCTAGCTGCTAGTTTTATTCCTCATTGTGTGGGGAAACTTCCTGTAATTATGTCCCCCTAAATTCTGACCTTCCCAATTTTTCCTAAGACCACTGTACTTAAAAACTGCATATCCCATTGAATTCAAATGCAGTTTTGAATGCTTAGTGTCTCTGACAATCAGGTTCCAAGTGCTTCAAGTCAAGCACCCAAAAAAGAAAGGCATCCAAAAATCACTTTTGAAAGTGATGACCTACCTATTAAAGCTCTTATTTGGCAGAGATAAAGTGGACCTTTGATGCTAAAGTAGAATCCCCCCAAAATGCACCAATGGACTGATCCAGTGTCCATTCAAGCCAATGGAAAGACTCCCTGAATGTCTACAGTCAGCCAGAGTGATCAGAAGGAGAGGACATGTCTCCCACACCAAAGAATGTCATAATGGTAAGCATTGTCAAGTTTTGAAGCCACAACTATCAAGCCAATGGATGTGAATTTTTTTTAATTGCGCATGGGAGATAGTAACCCCACTATTAAAATACCAAACTTGTGACAGAGTTAAACATATTGCAATTCAGCCATTTTAGATACAAACACAGAACAAAAAAAGTGTGAGAAATACCTGGGAAAATATTAAATGTTCATATCTGAGTAACTAAGGTTTAAATTTTAATCTGTTACATGGGTTTAAATCTGGAGTTACGCCATTGGTGTTAGTGTACTAAATTTGGATTTACAGCAGTGTAACTGGGAATTGGACCGAGGTTGCTGGGTGAGAGAAGAATGGTCTCTGGCTTCCCTACTCCTACAAACCCATTTGTATATTTCACTTTTTAAAAAGTCAGTTCGTGTCCTTGGGGCCTTAATTCTATAATATTTGTTTGTGATTTTTAGGGAGGTGATGTGACTTAGGGTATGTCTTCACTGCAACGGTTCGCTTGAATTACTAGTTAGGTCTGGGCTATACTACAGACTTACATCGGTATAACTGCATCATTCAAATTTCACTTTTTGCTACTACTGTATATCAGACTCTGATTTGTTTCTGTCCTCATCCAGAATAAACACTAACAAACTGTTAGTGTGCATCATCAGGCCCACACAGAGTTATTGTGTGACAGGCTAGTGCAGGGTAGATTCACACCCCAGCTTGCCACAAACTGAATGTTCACCGGAGACAAGCCTGTGGTGGGGGTAAAAGGAGGAATACAATTCTAGCTTTTAAGAAACAGGTTTCTGTAAGAAGTGTTACAGAAACATCACCTGGAGAGATAAAAATAGTTCAGCAATTAACACCTTGTTTAAGCTCCTACAAATGTGTTCAGGGATGTGTAGGACCAAATAAGGCATGGTCCCTGATCCAAGGAATGCATAGTATCCAAGTATGTGATCATGTAAGCTCTCTATATATGGTCTATTGGGATGTTTCACAAGAGGAGAGTTTGCAGGATGGTCCCCCAGAAAAGCAGATCCGATGCCTAAAGCACTTTGGACCTGATCCAAAACTCACTGAAGTCAAAGGGAATCTTTCCATTGACGTCTATAGGTTTTGGATCAGGCTCTATGTGACTAGGAGATGGCCAGAAGCGTGCAGCAATTTTGGGCATGTGCATTGTATTTATATTTAATATGTTTAGTAGAGTGGTGGGTCTGGTACTTCAGGCTTCATGGAAAAAGTGTATTTTGAGGGGAGCCTTAAAGGACGAAGGTGAAAGTTGGATCACATCAGTAATGTTATCTATCAATCAAAACCAACAAAAACCCCACCAGTCTTTCCTATTTTAGTATAACCCAGAGTACAGTTTTGTTCTATTTCTGGTCTTGTTTATAGTGATCAGTAAACACTTATTTAAGACATTGTTTTTTAGAAGGGAAAGGAAAACTTTTGAGTCAGTTTAAGTTTCATGAAGTACTCTCTGCTCACATGACCATGTAAAAAGGGTAGTCTTTGGAATGTAGTTCTCATCAGTTACATGGAAAATTCTCAAGCTCAAGTCGCCAGTAGTATTAAAAGGATTGTGATCTGAGAAACCATGTACTATATCGGTCTGGTTTATTTAGCAATTTTATTAAGCCGTCATTTATAACAGACTGAAAATTTACAGTTCCCATTATGACTTTATATGGTAACCAACTAAAACAGGAGTATTTGTTGGGTACACAGTACTTATCGAATAGTGGAGTTTATGCTATTGCTGTCTTAGAGCTATTTACATCACTCTTTGTGCTATGACAGGCTAAAGTATTCCTTGATCTGTGATGATGTACTCTCTTTGGCCTTGTCCACAGAAAAGAATTTTAGAAAAATAAGCTGTCTTTGCTAACATTGGTGCAGTTCCACCACAGGCAGCAATGATGAGTGTCAAGAGCTGTTGTAAAGAGCTGCAGAGAGCCATTTGCAATGCACAACAAGAAGTTTTACAAAACTCAGGAACTATGCTACAAATTCTTGAGTGCTAACTAGGTGCTGGCACCTTAGCTAGTAAGTATTTACATAGATACAGATACAGAGCACTCTCGTTACCATGGGAACTCTAGCCTAGGCAATGCATCAGCAGCTGCTGGCATCCTAATCACATATACCAGTGTAATTAGTTAATCATAAACTTCCCTCCTTTGAAAAGTTCTGGCCACCCACTCCACTTCTCTCTTTCCATCTTGTGAAGCCAGTATTACTGATCTATATGTTGGATCTGAGGCCAAGTCAGAATCTTGGAGGGAAGATCAAATTGTGTGAGTAGTTTCCTGAGGACTCATGACAACTACCATCCCTGGAAAACAAAGGATTTCTGCAGAGCCCCATGGTAAAAGCCCCTATTTATTGGTCACTGATGGAAATTCAGTTTACATTATGCTTATCAAGGTAAATGAAAATATCTAAGTCCAGATCTTGCCCTTTCCAGCTGGAAGATTCTGGTGGGTGAGTCTCTGCTCTAGGCATTCTGCTGGCTAGGACAGGATTTGATCAGGCTAGCCTAGAGGATAAGCTGCTGTTTCAGAAAGCCAGACTTGAGCTGCTGGAGCCATCTACCCAGGACCGTCCTTAGGCATACACAGCTGTGTAGGGCACCATGAAATTTGGGGCACCAAATTGCCCCAAATTTCATGATGCCCATGGCAGCTGCGTGCTGCATAAGCAGCAGCAGCAGCCCTGGCGACCAGCCCTATCCCTCAGCCGGCCCCCCCTCCAAGGGGCAGGGCCGTCCCTACGGGGGTGTGGGGCCCCGGACAATTCCCTCCGCCCTGCCTCTTACCCTTCCCCCCTGGTCCGCACCCATTCCACTCCTTCCCCCAGCGACCCCGCTCTCACCGGCAGCAGCGGGAAGTGGAGCAACCCGGCTCCAGCCCGCTCTACTCTGCCAGCTCCTTGGATCATTGAGCAGGGAGGGAACAACCTATCATCTCTTGCCTACTCAGCTTTTGTTAAGTGCCTTGAAAACCTCTAATAAAATGTTTCTGTGGATTTGATTGCACTGTTCCAAGTGCAGTGCATGCACTTGTGTGTAGAAAAGTAGGACAAACTGAAGGGGGCTCATAAAAGAACAAATAAAATCATTCAGGAGATGGACGGATTGATTTATGAAGCAAGACTGAAAGTTGGCTCAAGGATGATTAACAGGGGAGGGGACATGAGTCAGCAATATAGAGGGAGGAGAATAATTCATGGTATTATAAGGGGGGATAATTAGGAGTCAAAGGATGAAATTGACAAAAAGAGATTTTCCGCTAAATGTCAGGGAGATCTTTTAGGCTGAGGAATAATCTTGAAAAAGAAGTACGTAGTAGAAGGAAAGGAAGGAGCCCTGTTGTTTAAGACACTTAAAATTAGGTTGGAATGTAAATAGTGTCCTGCATTGAAGTTGAAATGGGCTAGGTGACCTAGTTATCTTCTTCTACCTTGATTCTCTGCAAATATCAAATTGTAGGAATTTCTAATTTTTATATTTTTTTGGCCTTGGTAGGAGACTAAAGTGTTGTAGTTTTGAGTAGAATGTTTGCACTTCATTCTCCAGTTAATCTTGTAGGCATGTGTACTGCTTATATCTGTGAAATAAATCTTCATTATCTTCATGCAGGGGTGAAAGTAAGTCCAGTGATTTACCGGTATGCTGGGGCCAGCTCTGGCCCCTGGAAGGGACGTGGCTGAGGGAGTCAGAGCCAGCCCCAGCCCACCCTGTAAGGTAAGTGTCCCCCCACCGGGGTAGCAGCAGCAGCCCGGGGCTCTGGGGCTATTTAAAGGGCCCGGGGCTCCCCTGCTTCTACCGCCCCGGCCCTGTAAATAGCCGCGGGAGCCCTGGGGAAGCGGCGGGGCTCCAGCAGCTATTTAAAGGACCAGGGCGGCAGAGGCAGCTGGAGCCCTGGGCCCTTTAAATAGCCCCTGGAGCCCCCCCGCTACCCCTGGGCTCCAGGGGCTATTTAAAGGGCCCGCGGCTCCCCTGCTTCTACCACCCCAGCCCTTTAAATAGCTGCGGGAGCCCTGGGGAAGCAGCGGGGCTCCCGCGGCTATTTAAAGGACCGGGGCGGCAGAGACAGCTGGAGCCCTGGGCCCTTTAAATAGCCCCTGGAGCCCCCCCCCTCCCGCTACCCCTGGGCTTCAGGGGCTATTTAAAGGGCCTGCGGCTCCCTTGCTTCTACAGCCCCAGCCCTGTAAATAGCCGCCGGAGCCCTGGGGAAGCAGCAGGGCTCCCACGGCTATTTAAAGGACCGGAGTGGCAGAGCCCCAGGCCCTTTAAATTGCCCTCTGGGGAAGCCGGGCCGCCCCGGTATGGCAAACCGGCTCTCGCCGGTACGCTGTACTGGGGCGTACTGGCCTACTTTCACCTCTGTCTTCATGTTAGAATTTTACTTTTTGAAAAAGTATGTTTCCTATTGAGTAGGAAGGTAACAGTGCAGAGATTTAAACCCAGGGTTTCACTTTCAGTTTCACTTTCTGTGGAGACGTTAACAATAAAATATTATAAACCTGCCAATATCACAGGTTTAAATCAGGCAAGCAGAACAAGGCTGTTCAAAATACAGTTACTAATGAATGCTGATATCGTTCAAGAGAAGTGGGAAATACTGTTTGATTTTTCATGCTACATGGTTGTTTGGTATGCTTATATGCTGTGAGGGCTATTGTTTACTTTGATGTGATTTATTGTGTTTTTCAATCATTGTCAGACTCAGAAAGTCTAAGATAAGTGCCTCTTTGTCATTTCCCAAATTTAAATAAATAAAATACAGTACAATGTCTTCTAGCAATAAATTCCGTGTGTCTCATAAATGTTCCCATGTCTTGGCAAAGATTTAATAGTTGTGTAGTGAGGGCTCAGTGCTAAAATTCATTACTTTTGCAAAATATACTAAAGGATGCTTACTGTATTAGTAACTAAAATATTGCAATACTTGACTTAGGCCATGTCTACACTTACAAGCTTACAGCTGTGCTGCTGTAAGATCACTCATGTAGCTGTGTTATGCCGACGAGACAGTGCTCTCCCATCGACATCATAAAACCAGCTCAATGAACAGTGATAGCTATGTCGGTGGGAGAGCACACAAGTGCTTATGCCAGCAAAACATATGTCGCTCAGGGGTGTGTTTTTTTCAGTCCCCTGAGCGACAAAAGTTTTGCCAACATAAGTGCTAGTGTAGACATGGCCTACATCAGAGTATAGCTTCTGTAGAGCTCCTAAACTGCAGGAGTGGAGTTCCTCTGCAGCTGCACTCTTGTGGAGCTTATATTCAGCCCTATGGAGCTTTGCTGGGAGAAAGGAAAAAGAAAGGAGCTTGTAGCCAATTAGATTTTCTGCTAAATATCAAATGACAAATCCCTTGTGTTTTAGTTAGCGCTTTGTTAACTGAATAATGGGGAAGTAAACACCCTTTTAAAAGTAATTAAAATAAACTGTCATATATAATAGTCAGCTACTGACTAGTAAAACTGCAAATTAATCAAAATGCTTTTTTTGTCCAAAGGTCTAATAATGTTTCAGCTTCAGGTCTGGTCTACATTAAAGAGATAGGTCGATGCAATGCAGTTTACGTCACCCTAACTATGAAAGTGTCTACACTTAAATTTTGCTCTTGCTGTCATAACAACCCCGTAATGCCAACTTAATAACTCAGTGTCAGTGTAGATATTATGATGTTTATGTTGACTGCTACTGGCTTTTGGGAGCTGGCCCAAAATGCCACACACTGACAGTACGATCGATACAAGTGCTCCTGGTGAGGACATGCACTGCCAACACAAGGAGTAAAGTGTAGACTCTCACAAGCCATGTAATTACTGCAGTGGCTCTATGCCGTAAATTAGGTCGACTTAATTTTGTAGCGTAAACTAGGGATGTAAAAGATTAATCGGTTAACTGGTAAACATAGAGCGGGTCCCGCAGCGGCGCCCGTCCGGAGCGGATCCAGCAGCGGTGCCTGGCCAGAACGGTTCCATCAGCGGCCCCTGGCCAGAGTGGACCCAGCCGTGCCGGTGTGCGGCCGGAGCAGCGGCATGCAGCTGGAGCGGCCCCAACCATGCCAGCCAGATGGGCCCCAGCTGCTTAAACGGTTAACGGTTTAAATGACATATTTTTTAATCATTTGAACAATTAACATTTTAAACGGTATTTACATCCCTAGTGTAGATATGGCCTTAGTCTCCAGGAATTTAGAAGTGCTGCATTACAAGATCTGCACCTTGAGACACTTTATTATTCTAGGTGAGGTCTTATAGCCACGTAGGCCCTAATTCAGCAAAATAATTAAATCATCTGCTTCACTTTAATTACAAGTAGCTCCAGGACTACACATGTTCATAAAACGAAGCACATGCTGAAGTGCATTTCTGAATTAGTGCCATGAGGAAGGACTGTTACCACTGTATTCAGGCTTGGTCTGCACTAGGAATTTATCTTGGTATAGCTACGTCACTTAGGGTTGCGTAAAATCCACATCCCTGAGTGATGTAATTATGCCGATTTAACCTCCGGTGTGAACAGCTATGTTGGTAGGAGGACTTCTCTTGTTGACATAGCTACTGCCTCTCGGGGAGGTGGAGTTACTACGTCAACAGGAGAAGCTGTCCCGTCAGTGTAGGTAGCATCTTCACTGAGCGCTACTGTAGCGCTGTAAGAGTCGACAAGCCGTCAATATTGTGACGCATGTGTCCGGCATCGAAAATCATACTGGCATTTTTGCAGTCTTGTGGCATTAAAGTGTTTATGTATTACACAGATCATCTTCAGCGGAATACATTACCCTGCTACTTATGTCTTGTTAGATAAATAGTCTTTTTTTAGTCAGCATATATTTACCAAAAGGCAGCTGTTGCATTCAGCTGTTACGGATCGTTCTTAATTAAAATAGTTTATCACTCTTTTTCTTGGACCTGCTGAAGACATGGGACTTTTTAATGTGTGTCTTTGCATAGACCCCAGGGGATAACTTTTGGTGGGAAAAAAATGAAAGGGTTGATTTCTTGCCCCTCGAGGAGAAAGTCAGCTCTGGGAGGAGCAGCTTCTTGCTTTTCAAAATACCATAAATTATGGAATAAAACAAACTAACAACCATAAAATGACTAATTTTTCTCATGATTCAGTTCAGGATGTAGAAGTGCTAATTGTCTTAATCTAGTAAACCAATATAAACAAATATTAAGAAGCTGTAGGTGCTGGTTTGTCTCTCACTAGATTAACCAACCATATAAAGACAAGGGGTTGCTTTCAATTTCTTAATTTTATAGTTTGCATGTATATTTCACCTTTCTATATCTGCTTCCATTCGATGTCCATTTAATCATAACAGAAATAATCCAGGCAGCACACTTAAATAAATGTACAGTTTGTCTTGGACTGTTGCATTAGTGAATTAATGAATCCTTTAAGCATACAATATTTAGATACCACATTCACAGCATCTAAAATATAAACATTTGTTCTCCTGCTTTAGTTATATCTTCTGTTTCCCAAAACAGTCCTCATAGTGTGTGGGGGCGGGAGGGGGGAGGAGAAGGAAGAAGCGGGGAGCTCGCTTGATAAAGCACTGCCCCATTTGGTGAAGTTACATCTTTATTTGCACTGTTGCGCAATACTTTGTCTTGTGGCTTTGGGAACCAATTTTTTATCCTCAGTAGCTGTTTATCTGATTTACAAAAAGAATCTGTATCCACTAATATATATTTAAATAGAGAAAGTGAACCAGAGAAGACTTAAGAATACAAGTATTCCGGGAACCAAAAATTGTGCATGTGAAATTATATATGTATATAACAGGCTTCCCTTATTTGTGCCCACAAATTGTTGTGGGTTTCATTTTGTGGACACAGTGGTTATGTGCACAAATAAAAGGATGCTGGCATCTAACTTTCTAATTATACCTGCAATTCAGGTAAGCCTCTGTCCTCATTTTCACCCACAGTTATTTGCAAGCAGCATATTGGGAATGCAAGAAGAGACAGAAGCTCTTTTTAACAATCAGGCCCTTTAAATGTGATTTGATTTAGATAAGATATTGATGAGAAGGGCTCTGGGACTCGAGAGAAACTGTCACTCCATGGTGAATATTCTAATTTATACAGAACAATATGAGCATGGTATAACCCAGGCAATTAAAAGACATGGTCCAAAGTTATTTACAAACTAGATGACATACACCATGACATAGGTTGAAATGATGACAGGCAAGGCGGGAGGAACAGGGGAAATGTTTAGGGTGCAAAGTTCATGCAATTACTAGTTCCTGTACAGTATGTGTCATGGTAAACGTGACTATAAAAACAGCACTTTCTTATTTAACATTCATTATCTCATCATCATGACAGCTTGTTGCTCCAAAACTGCAGCCAAGACCTGGTGGTGTCACTTATGTTGAATAGTTCCTCGCGGGTACAGGATTTTGACATAGGGCACTGCATCAGGCAGTGTTCAATTGTTTGTCTACTCTAAGCTCTCCACATTGACATTTGGAATCATTCCTCAGCTTACACTTGGTCATATTGTCACCAGACTTTTCCATTCCAGGTCATGCCTGATATTAGTATTTCCGCTTAAGGTCAGCGCCTGGGAGAAGGAGTTCTGAAGGAGCCAGGTTTGCCAGAATCATTGGCATTTCCTGCCATTTTGTTACTCTGTAGACTTTCCCAGTGGTATTTAGGGGTAAGGGATTTTCACAGTCAAAGATGTCTCTAGACTTAATCTCTTGGATGGTGGAATTCAAGAGTGGATGTCTTGAATCCTTCACTTGTTTTTATGCCTTCTTTCTCTGAAGGCATCTCACCTCACTGGTGGTGGTGCAATCCCTATGAGACAATACAGCGGCAATGTGGGAATCTGTTTCAAAGTCCCTGTGATGATCTTACAGGATTGTTTGAGATCAGTATCAATTTTGTGTGCCTGCCTCAAGTGTGATCATACTGGGGGACAGTACTCTGCAACTGAGAAGCAGAGACACACTGGTTGCTCAGAGTGTTTTGCGGTCAGTTTGCCATTTTGTAATGGCCAATTTCTGGAGTTCACAGTTCCTGGAGTTCACTTGCTTTTTCAGCTTCTTGATGTGCTCTTTGAATGTCTGGATTCAGCCTAACATGACCCCAAGGGTATGTCTACACTACGGGATTAATCCGAATTTATATAATTCGAATTTGGAAAACAGATTGTATAAAGTCGAATGTATGCAGCCACACTAAGCACATTAATTCGGCGGTGTGCGTCCATGTACCGGGGCTAGCGTCGATTTCTGGAGCGTTGCACTGTGGGTAGCTATCCCATAGCTATCCCATAGTTCCCGCAGTCTCCTCCGCCCATTGGAATTCTGGGTTGAGATCCCAATGCCTGATGGGGCCAAAAACATTGTCACGGGTGGTTCTGGGTATATCCTCCCCCCTCTCCAGGAAGCAATGGCAGACAACCGTTTCGCACCTTTTTCCTGGGTGAACAGTGCAGACGCCATACCACGGCAAGCATGGAGCCCACTCAGCTCAAGACAGCAGTCATGAACATTGTAAATACCTCGCGCCTTATCGTGCAGTTTATGCTGAACCAGAACCTGCAAAACCAGGCGGCGAGGTGCAGGCTACGGCAGCGAGAGTGATGAGGATATGGACATGGAATTCTTTCGAACCGCGGGACCCGGTGCTTTGGAGATCATGCTGTTAATGGGGCAGGTTATAGCCGTGGAACGCCAATTCTGGGCCCGGGAAACAAGCACAGACTGGTGGGACTGCATAGTGTTGCAGGTGTGGGACGATTCCCAGTGGCTGTGAAACTTTCGCATGCGTAAGGGCACTTTCTTGGAACTTTGTGACTTGTTTCCCCTGCCCTGAAGCGCCAGAATACCAAGATGAGAGCAGCTCTCACAGTTGAGAAGCGAGTGGCAATAGCCCTGTGGAAGCTTGCAACGCCAGACAGCTACGGGTCAGTCGGGAATCAATTTGGAGTGGGCAAATCTACTGTGGGGACTGCTGTGATGCAAGTAGCCAAAGCAATCACTGAGGTGCTGCTACGAAAGCTAGTGACTCTGGGAGATGTGCAGGTCATAGTGGATGGCTTTGCTGCAATGGGATTCCCTAACTGTGGTGGGGCAATAGATGGAACCCACATCCCTATCTTGGCACCAGAGCACCAGGGTACCCAGTACATAAACCGCAAGGGGTACTTTTCAATGGTGCTGCAAGCATTTGTGGATCACAAGGGACGTTTCATCAACATCAACGTGGGCTGGCCGGGAAGGGTTCATGATGCTCGCGTCTTCAGGAACACTACTCTGTTTAAAGGGTTGCAGCAAGGGACTTAGTTCCCGGATCAGAAAATAACCGTTGGGGATGTTGAAATGCCAATAGTTATTCTTGGGGACCCAGCCTACCCCTTAATGCCATGGCTCATGAAGCCATACACAGGCAGCCTGGACAGGAGTCAGGAGCTGTTCAACTACAGGCTGAGCAAGTGCAGAATGGTGGTAGAATGTGCATTTGGCCGTTTAAAAGGTTGCTGGCGATCGCTACTGACTCGGTCAGACCTCAGCCAAAGCAATCTCCCCATTGTTATTTCTGCTTGCTATGTGCTCCACAATCTCTGTGAAAGTAAGGGGGAGACCTTTATGGCAGGGTGGGAGCCTGAGGCAAATCGCCTGGCTGCTGATTACGCGCAGCCAGACACCAGGGCGATTAGAAGAGCACAACAGGAAGCGCTGTGCATCAGAGAAGCTTTGAAAACCAGTTTCATGACTGGCCAGGCTACAGTGTGAAATTTCTGTTTGTTTCTTCTTCATGAAAACCCGCCCCCTTTATTGACTCATTCTCTGTAAGGAACCCACCCTCCCCGTTACCCCAGCTTGCTTTCAAAGGAAATAAAGTCACTATCATTTAAAAATCATGTATTCTTTATTAAGTGATTATAAACATAGGGAGAGAACCAACAAGGTAATCTGGGTGAGGTTTGGGAGGAGGATAGGAGGGAAGTAAAAGGCCTCTGAAAAAATTCAATATAATGACAGCCTTTTGGTTGGGCTGTCCACTGGGGTGGAGTGGGAGGGTGCACGGAGCCTCCCCCCCTCCCCCCGCGTTCTTACACATCTGGGTGAGGAGGCTATGGAACATGGTGAGGGGGGAGGGAAATTATACAGCGGCTGCAGCAGCAGTCTGTCATCCTGCTGCCGTTCCTGAAGCTCCACCAGACCCCGGAGCATGTCCGTTTGATCACGCAGCCGCCCCAGCGTTGCAGTCTGCCACCTCTCATCTCGAGCGTCCCTCATGACCTCACGTTCACTGGCATCTTTCCTAAATTTAGATACCGTGTCCTTCCACTCATTCAAATGAGCTCTTTCATTGCGGGTGCATTCCATTATTTCCGTGAACATGTCGTCTCGCGTCCTCTTTCTATGCCGCCTTATCTGAGATAGCCTTCGGGACAGAGGAGGGAGGCTTGAAAAATTTGCAGCTGCTGGAGGGAGGGTTGAAAAAAGGGAGAGAAGTTTTTAAAATGATACATTTTACAGAACAATGCTTATACTCTTTCATGGTGAAAAACACTATTCACATTACATAGCACATGTGATTTCAGTACAAGGTCCTACCATGGAGGACGGAATAAGGCTGCACTGCCCAGAAACCTTGTGGCAAGGCTTTTGGAGTACCTCCAGGAGAGCTTCATGGAGATGTCCCTGGAGGATTTCCGCTCCATCCCCAGACACGTTAACAGACTTTTCCAGTAGCTGTACTGGCCGCGAATGCATCCCAAGTCCTCAGGGCAAAGTAATCATTAAAAAACGCTTGCTTGTAAAATAAGTTTTATATTTTAAAAGGTAAACTCACCTGAGGTCCCTTCCATGGGGTCATGGTCTTGGATACTGGCTTGGGAGGGTACTTCAGTCAGGCTGAGAAAAAGCTCCTGGCTGTTGGGGAGAACGGAGTGCTGGGTGCTCTCCGCAAGCTCCTCCTCCTCCTCCTCCTCTTCCCCATCCGCAGAATCCTCAGGTGTAGCTGATGAGATTATCCCCGACCCGGAATCCACGGTCACAGGTGGGGTAGTGGTGGCGGCCCCCCCTAGAATTGCATGCAGCTCGTCGTAGAAGCGGCATGTCCGCAGCTCTGACCCGGAGCGACCGTTTGCCTCCTTTGTTTTTTGATAGGCTTGTCTGAGCTCCTTGACTTTCACGCGGCACTGATCTGAGTCCCTATTGTGGTCTCTCTCCATCATTCCCTTGGAGATTTTTTCAAAAGTTTTGGCCTTTCATCTTTTCGAACGAAGTTCTGCTAGCACTGAATCCTCTCCCCATATAGCGATCAGATCCAGTACCTCCCGTACGGTCCATGCTGGTGCTCTTTTTCGATTATCAGCCTGCATGGTTACCTGTGCTGATGAGCTGAGCTATCTGTGGTCACCTGTGCTCTCCACGCTGGGCAAACAGGAAATGAAATTCAAATGTTCGTGGGGCTTTTCCTGTCTACCTGGCCAGTGCATGCGAGTTCAGATTACTGTCCAGAGCAGTCACAATGGTGCACTCTGGGACAGCTCCCGGAGGCCAATATCATCGAATTGCGGCCACACTAACCCTAATTCGAAATGACAATATCGATTTTGGCGCTACTCCGTTCGGGGTGGAGTACAGAAATCGATTTTAAGAGCCATTTATTTCGAAATAAATGGCTCCGTTGTGTGGACGGGTGCAGGGTTAATTCGATTTAATGCTGCTAAATCCGAATTAAAGTCATAGTGTAGACCAGACCCAAGATACTCCAGATGTTCATATGCTCAAGGATTGTACCATCCCACAATATCTGGAGCTTTTCCTTGGCCTGAAAGTTTTTCAGGCGGAAGGTGCACACTTGTGTCTTGCTAGGGGTGGCAGTCAGAAACTGTGTGCAATAGTTTTCTCCAAGAATGCTCGGGGAGCCAGTTAGAATGTGCTCAGTGTCCTCAGATCTTTCCTGTTTGGTGGTAACGTAATGATCATCTACATAAATGAATCTTTGCATATTGGGGAATTCCAGCTGGTCATTTGTGTAGACATTAAGTAATAAGGGTGCTAGCACTGAGTCTTGGGGCAAGCCATTCTGATGAGTTCGCTATCGACTTTTCTGACCATTCATCTCAACAAAGAAACATTGACTAGCAAGCAGGGAGGAGATGACTTGGACCATCTTCCTATTTCTCAAAATTCTTGCCAGTTACAGTAGAAGTGCATGATAGTTCATGGTGTCATAAGCAGCTGACAGATCAACAAATGCAATCCCTGTAATTTTGCAGGTTATGAAGCCATCTTTGATGTATTGAGTTAGGTTTGCAACTTGGCCACAGCATGAATGTCCTGGGTGGAAACTGGCTTGGTCATCAGTCGGCTGCCCTTCCACTATTAGCATTATTCCATCCACTGTCATCTGCTCATATAGCTTGTAGGTTCAGCAGAGTAAGGATATTGGGCTGTAGCTCTTTGCAGAATTGGTCTTTATGGGGTTTGAGTAGTGGAGCCACTTGGGCCTGTCTTCGCAGCCTGGCTATCTGCAGTGTCTCTAGGAGAGAGCTGAGGAAGTCAAGTAGCCACTTCTATGCTCTCATCCCAAAGTGTAGTAATAGTTCATTAGGTATACCATTAAGTCCAGCTGCCTTTCCACACTTCAGGGTTTCTGTAACTGTTGTCAGCTTCTCAATATTGAGTTGCTGACTGGGGACTTTTGCTGTCTCTGAGCAGTGAGCAAAAACTCCTACTTGAATTGTTTTGTTTTGTGCTTTGCTTTGTGGGCTGTTTACTATTTAAGATGAGTTGGTGTGTGACTTGGATGGGAGAGATTGCAAGGATGTGCTTTGGTGGTTGTCCATCCAGGTTCCGATACTGAATAGTCACCCCCTTCCCTTCCCTTTTTTTTTTTTTTTTTTGCTATTGTGGCTCAGGTTTATTGTTTCAATCAGCTCCCTCCAGCGGTCACACTGCTCCTGTCGGATCTCTCTCATAAACGTTTTCCCAAGCCCAATGGTTTTTTCACCAAATGGATCTGAGTCAAACAGTTTTGAATATTGTTGGCTTGTTTGTTCTGAAAGCCCAGGTACATACAGTGTACATACGGGGTATGTCTACACAACAAAAAAAACCAATACAAAACCATTGCAGCATTTCAGAGCCCCGGGTCTATGGACTCAGACTTGGGCTGTGGTGCTAAAAAAAGCCCTCCCCTCCGCCCCCGGGCTTCAGAGCCCAGGCGTGCTAGCCTGAACCCGAACGTCTACATAGCTATTTTTAGCACCGTAGCACAACCTCTGTGAGCCCAAGTCTGTAGACCCAGGCTCTGATACTCACTGTTGTGGGGGGGTTTTGTTTGTTTGTTTTTTTGCTATGTAGACATACCTATAGTGTTCATATATGTTATTTGTTCCCTTTATGTATGTTCAAGTCTGTTTATTTTACTAGCAAACAGCCTTAACAATTGTATTCCACTATCACAACTCCAAAAAGATTAAGGAAGGAAAATGTCAAAAGATGGAGTTATTATGTGAAGACCACTTGAAAAGTAATTCAAAAAGCACAGTACCGTTTGAAAATGTCGTACCTATGTGGTGGTGGTTGTTTGTTTATTTTATTTATGATTACAACTACAGGGTTAGAGGCCTCCAAAATGTAAAATCAATTGTGACCAGCACAGCTACTCTACCTCCTTACTTGCCCCTTTGCTCATGGTGATCTGCATAACAGAGGTGACTGTCAAGGTTGGAAAAGCAACATCACCTGGCTGGCCCCGGTAACATTCAAAATCAGGTGCTTCATCAAGAATTAGATCATAGATGGCCAAAATGGTTATTGGCTACTGATCTTGAATTAAGTAGCATGAACTGTAGAATAGAGTCCCTCCTCCTTGCTTTTAAGATAGCATACTACACAAGGCCAGTGGCTCTGATACTAAATGTCAAATGCCTAGTCTATATCTGGGAAATACTCTGCTCTGTAGTTTTCTCCATGCCCAGCTCTGCAGGGATTAAGGGACCAGATCCCCCAGTACCAGTCTTTTATCCTTAGTCTTCAGAGTCCTCTGCCTGTGGCAGTACCACACATCCCTCTTGTCCACCACATTGTGTCACTGGCATAGTTGCCAGAGCTGCGTACTTGTCTAGCAGAGACTGTGAATGCCATCAATAGAGACAATGAATTCAGATAAATAACGATGACAAAGTAGGATTAAAATAACCCTGAAATCCCTGACCCCAAAAATGGGCTCCCTTCCCGTCATACAGCTGCAACCACAGCTAGAATAGGGTGCTGCTCCACATCTCTAGTTGTGTATTGCGGAGAAGGGGGAGAGCGAGGCAACAATAAGCTACCGTATACATGTAGCTAGACCTCTTGTCTCTCACCACTGCAGAAGGGATGATGCACCAGACCCCCAAGAAGGGACACCAAGGAACAAGTCCCCAGGAGAATATCCAACCCCATGTGGAAACTCTTTCAGCAACATATCATCCCACCAAACATTATTACTTGATTTCAAAATCTTGCCAAAACAATTAAACATCAATTCAGTTATCAACACAGCTTCATCATTCCCACATCTGCCACCATCATATAGCCCCTACTTAGTCTGTTTCTAAATCCCATAATTACACCAATTTAATTCAGTAGTAATCTCCATCTTGTAACTTGTCAAGCTAGAAGAGAGTTTTCATCACAGTGCTGAAGAAGCCAGGGACTTGCCACAGAATTTAGGTCCACCTGGCTAGGCATTTGCAGTGGCCATGTTTACAGTTAGCTTGATCATGCAGTTCTTGGACAAAATTCTCATTGTACTTGATGGTAACTTTTTCAGCAAAAGGACGGCATAAGAACGGCGATACTGGGTCAGACCAAAGGTCCATCGAGCCCAGTATCCTGTCTACTGACAGTGGCCAATGCCAGGTGTCCCCGAGGGAGTGAACCTAACAGGTAATGATCAAGTGATCTCTCTCCCGCCATCCATCTCCACCCTCTGACAAACAGAGGCTAGGGACACCATTCCTTACCCATCCTGGCTAATAGCCATTAATGGACTTAACCTCCATGAATTTATCTAGTTCTCTTTTAAACCCTGTTATAGTCCTAGCCTTCACAACCTCCTCAGGCAAGGAGTTCCACAGGTTGACTGTGCGCTGTGTGAAGAAGAACTTCTTTTTATTTGTTTTAAACCTGCTGCCCATTAATTTCATTTGATGGCCCCTAGTTCTTATAGTATGGGAACAAGTAAATAACTTTTCCTTATTCACTTTCTCCACACAACTCATGATTTTATATACCTCTATCATATCCTCCCTTAGTCTCCTCTTTTCCAAGCTGAAAAGTCCTAGCCTTTGTAATCTCTCCTCATATGGACCCGTTCCAAACCCCTAATAATTTTAGTTGCCCTTTTCTGAACTTTTTCTAATGCCAGTGTATCTTTTTTGAGATGAGGAGACCACATCTGTACGCAGTATTCAAGATGTGGGCGTACCATGGATTTATATAAGGGCAATAAGCTATTCTCTGTCTTATTCTCTATCCCTTTTTTAATGATTCCTAACATCCTGTTTGTATGCCTGTCAGTCAGGCATGACTGACTTTTTAATAATTCTTAGCAATTATAACATTTCAACTTGAAAGTACTTCACAATTTTTAAACTAGTTAATCTTTACCGTACCTCACTGAGGCAGCTAAGCATTATTCTCATTTTACAATTGGTGAAACTGAGACACAGAGTGGTGTAGTGATTTCTCCTTCCCAGGGAGCACAGAGGGAGTTGGGGCCAGAGCAAACATTAAAATTTATGAATTACTGGTTCCTAGACCTCTATGCAAACCTGTACATGAAGGTCTGGTGTACTACTGAAGTCTAATAGTAAAAATATTTTTAAACAATTTCATCCAGCCCTAGAGGACCTTTGGGAAACAGTTGTGGGTTTTTCCCCCTCTCTCTTTCTCCCCTGTCTCATCCCCCTAACAAATTAAGGAAAATGTTTAAATGCACAGCCAAGTGCAGATTTATCACTTCTACTCAATGTCAGTATTAAATATTAGAACCATGCTGCATCAGTTTGCCTGATCAGCCTGGTGGTGTGCACATGTATTAAAGAAATGGTTGCATTTATGCCACTGAAGTAATGTTCTAGGTTGACCATTAGAATCTAATGTACGTTGCAAGTGGCAGTACTTCTCCCCTTTTTTTGCTCTTTGGATGCCCTTTAGGTGTCGAGCTTAGGTACACATTTCATGTTCTTACACAACAAAGGAGGAAATACTCTTAAATAGACACAGCATTGAAGCCCAGCTGCTATTTATAAATGATGTAATACCAGGAAATTCAAGCCCAAGGCAAAATAAAAACTATCCCTCCCCTTTAAGGCCCATTGTATATCTTTTTGAATGTGAAGTTCGTTAACTGTTTTAAAGTAAACCTAGGATTTTAGGTTTGTCTTTTTTGTTTGTTAAATTATAGCTGCATAGAGGGCCCGGTTTGCTATAGAACAGCAGTCTAATGAAGGTCCGAAGGGTATCTGAGGGATATAAACACTGAAGAAAACAAATTCAGTAACAATGCATTAGCAATTGGTCACAGGCCTATCTACACTGGGAATTTTCCCCTACTACACCTTTTGGAGTAGCTGTACTGGTGCAAACTCCTAGCTTGGAGGGATAAAACTACTGTTTCACTGATTTGGGGTAAGCTCCATTTAGTGGCTATTTTTGCATTGCAGATGTTAGCATTTTCCAGGAAATCTCCCTCTATTGCATCACCACCACCACAGTCCTGGTAATGGTAGCAATGATGAGAATGGGAATGTAGCTCAGCTGTCAGTGTCTTTAGCCTATTGTGTCCTCTAACCTGCTCAGAGCTTGTCTGGATAACATGGTAATATGAATACTTGTAATTGGTCTACTCTGGCACTCCCATTGGTGGAGCTGTACTGGTGATGGAACAAGGGAAGATTTCCTAGAAAACACTCATGCAAACATAGCCTGAAATGTGGCTATGTATAACCAAATTATATGTGTAATTGACACACTACATAAGTTATGTGGCTAGATGAAAGGTCTTTTTCCTTACAATTCACAAATCTGAATTGGAAATTGCCAAACCTCATCCAACTCCCAGTTTCTCTTCAATTCCAGGAATATCACTTTGCACTTAAGTAGCAGCTTTCAGGAGAGTGTCTCAAAGTACTTTACTTTACAAGCACTGAGTCCTAAGGGTCTGGTGTATTGGCTCTGCAATGGGTAGAGAGGGTGTGAGAGGAAGCTATTGTGCTGGAGTAACAGTCCATAGATGGTCACCTAAAACTTGGCACGCGCAACCTTATGTCTACTCTCAGTAGTGTCTCTGGACAGGGCCAGAATTATGGAGGGTGCAGAAATGGCTTAAAGTCCCCCACAGACGTTTTCTTCTTCCAATCTAGAAAGGGAAGAACACACGGTCTGGCCTATTAAATAATAAGCCTCACAACACCCTTGGAGGTAACAAGAACTATCATCTCCGTTTTACATGTTAAAACCAAGGCACAGAGCTGTCTAGGCCCAAGGCTGCTCAGCTAATTAGTCGTGTAGCTGGGAATAGAATTTTGAAGTCCTGACCCATTGTCTTTTTCCTCTATGTATGATTTAACTGATGATTCATGCATCATGCTCAAGGGTGAAGTAATGTTTCCTGACTGATGTTATTTGTCATATTCATTGTTTTAATCCTCTGACTAATGCTTTTGCCATACTTCCTTATCTATAAAAAAAAAAAAAAACAGTGCTGAGTTTCTGAACTCTTGAAGGTAAAACCTTTCAATTGTTTCTGCATAGTCCTGTTGTACTTCAGCTGTTTAAAAAAAAACATGGATATGTTTATTAAAAGCAGAGGTGACCTCCAGAAGGGTTCTCTGGGGTTCAAGCATACCTCACCATCTCAGTACTTGTCTGGGGAGATGGTTCTCCTGGTTTGATGTTTTAGAATGCTATTCCAGACCTCCTGCTGCAGCATCAGCAATCAAATTTTCATGAACACAATCATTCTGAAAGTGGGTTTAATCCTAAATTTCTTCTTTCACTAGATGAGATCCATTTCTGTAGAAAATTATGTATTCATTGGTCTTTTGTCAAAATCATTCTGGATTGTTAAATATCTGGCAGTATTCTCCGCTGGATGAATACACTATTGCACCAGGTTTGTGTTTGTTCTACAGCCTTTGTTGCTGATATGATAATATAATCCCTTACTCCAATCAAAGGCTGCGAAAGAACACAAAGTAGTGTGACATAACCAAGTATATAAATATGAGCCTAGCAGACCATTGGAAGAAGGCTTGCATGTGCTATTCAGACAGCAGAAGCGATTTCCAACTATTATTGATTCAGTTCATGTTAATTAATTAAAATATTGGCCTCTGATAGTAGTTGGGCTTTTTTTTTTATAATTTATAGTTTCTGTGGATCATAACTGAGTATTTCCTAACGTGGATTCCCTGAAAATGGTGGAATGTTTAAATTAATTTAGATAGGGCTCCCACCGTGTGGAATTATAGAAATATATGACAAAAGGAATTATTTTGTTTCTTTCAAACAAAATTACTTTCTGTCAAAAACATTTTGGTTTAATAGTAGAATGTGCTACTATGAAGGTTATAACAAGTGTGCAAGATATGCCATTAATCTACCAATAACATTAATGCTTGGCATTCCTGATTGTTTTGTGGCTACTGGTTATATTCTGTATATACGATCAGATTTGTACACAATATTCCAAATGAAGTCTTACCAGTGCCTTGAACAATGGCATTAATACTTCTATATCTCTACTAGAAATGCCTCGCCTAATACATCCTTGGATCACATTTACCCTTTTCACAGCCCCATCTCATTGGTGGCTCATAGTTATCCTGTAATTGACCCACACACTCAGGTCTCTGTTGCTTCCAACTAAGGAGCCCCAGGTTGCAGCAGAAATGTTTAGTGCATGATCTTGCACTTATTACTGTTGAATTTCATCCCATTCCAGTCTTCAAGTTCATCCAGATCTTCCTGTATAATGTTCCGATCCTCCTCCGTATTGATCATGCCTCCAAACTTGGTATCCTCAGCAAATTTCATTTGCACGCTCCGACTTAGCACACTAGTTCACTTCAATGACTATTTCATTCAATGTTTAGAAACCAGTTGGGAGCTGAAAATGCAGGAAAGTTTGTTTTTTCTCCTTCAATCTATGAATGAAAAATAGCTGTGGGAGGATGAGACCTACTAGTTCTACGATTTTCAATGACATGGTGGACAGAAACAGTCAATGCAATTCATTAACTATTGATGATATTTCCTTTTTTTAATAAATCAGTTTTAAATGCAAAACATTTTAATAAACTTTTCTTCTTATGTATCCAGCACATTTAAAGTAGTTTTATTTAACTAATAAATAGATTTTAAATGCTGGTTTTTGCACATTTTTTATTCATTCGATTTCCAGCCAAACGGAGTTTGACACAAATCAGAAGTATAAAATGAATCATCTAGTACAGTGGAATCCCTGGACTCTTGTGGGGTCCACCATAGGTAATTCAGTAGTCTGTCCCTTGAGCCAGGGCTAGAACACACAAACGGTGTTCTGACACTTTTACTGCATGGAGGACATCATTTTATTCTCCGCACAGCATGGTGAATGATGCATTTCTTAACATAATAAAAATGTAAAAATTGAGGATCTGAATAAACCTAAATTAAGCTATATAATTGCTTAAATAAATATATTTTATTCTCCTAGTTAGCAAAAAGAAGCACCAAATGTAGTCCAAAAGCTATAATTTGTTGCAAATCAACATGTTTTAATGGTTACCAACCAATGAGAATCAACCTTTCTTCAGGAAAATAACTAAAACGTACAAATGCAGACATAATTAAAATTGATTATTTAAATCAAGATTTTCTGCTTGCTGATTTAAATCATGATTAAAATTTGTGATTTAAATTGTTTTGATTTAAATCAGTCCAGAGGCTTCCTTGGAAATCCTCAGCACCTTGACAGATCAGGTCCACTGATTGTGTAATAATGATAATGATCTCTTGTTAGGGAAGTAAATGAAGGGGGGAGGGATAGCTCAGTGGTTTGAGCATTGGCCTTCTAAACCCAGGGTTGTGAGTTCAGTCCTTGAGGGGGCCACTTAGGGATCTGGGGCAAAATCAGTGCTTGGTCCTGCTAGTGATGGCAGGGGGATGGACTCGATGACCTTTCGGGGTCCCTTCCAGTTCTATGAGATAGGTATATCTCCATATATTAACCAGTTTTCGTCCTCCCTGCAAAGTTTTCTATTGAACAATATCTAACTGCTAATGCACATGTTGTTTGAGATAAATTCACGATGTCCCCAGGTGGTCTCTCAGAAAAGGTGGCACCCAAAATTAGTGGCCACTTGGAAATTGGAAATGGAAATTTGACATAAGGAGTCTCCTTTTAGCATTCCAATGTCTTAGGCATTTGTTGATACTGTTTTTTTTCTCTTTCTCGTAGGTGCCTGAGATTATTGGCTCCATTCGACAGGCTGGAAAAATCGCTCGCCAAGAAGAGTTCCAGAATAATCCATCTGAAGTTGAAGACCCTTTTTCCAAAAAGTTTGAGGTGTTGTTCTGTGGACGAGTGACAGTAGCACACAAAAATGCGCCCCCAGCATTAATAGATGAATGTATCGAAAAATTTAACCATGTTAGTTGTACTAAAAAATTGGAATTTAATTCATTGTCCCAACAACGTGAAACTGCCAGTAATTCTGGAGGATTATCATTCAGTGATAAATTGCGATCTGTTTTCCAACCCTTGGTCGGTGAAGAAGAAGAGAAAAGGCCAATTAGGAAATCTTATTCTCAGCCTGGGCTGCGTTCCTTTTCTTTTAAGAGGGACTTGCAAGATGGGAGTTGCAGGAGTAACAGTTTTGCCAGCTCTTTTGATGAAACTGAGACTTCGCTGAACCTAAAACGTCAACTTGGCTATGGACACAACGTTGTGCAGCCAACAGATATTGCAGGAAACCGGACTATGTTGTTCATGGTAAAACAAATTGCAACTTTGCAAGCATTTTATGTCTCTAAACACTGGATAGGAAATGCAAAAGAAATGTCCTACAAAGATGGGAGTTCCTCCTTGAATAACTTCCTGCAGTTATTGGAGCTTAAGTTACACATAAAATTTTATATATTTCTTTGTAGAGTTTTATCATTCAGTGTAAAAATCTGTTTTACGTTGTCAAAGTATATTAAGTGAAACAGTTTAAAACAGCACCACGTAAAACATTGAGCTTCAAAAGGACAGTGTTGAGAAACTATTAGGAAATATTATTGATAATTATCTGATGTAAAGGCTGGGACTAACTTTTATTATTTCTGTGATATATATATATTGTGTGTGTATTATGCTAAATAATTACAGCAGAAACAACTTTATAGGTGAGAGATGCTACCTGTTTAGAGCACAGAATCTTTGGAACTTGGCTGCAGGCAAGCACTCACTTTGTGTCCCATAACAAGCAGTTTAGTTAAGGTGCTCTTGCAGTTTAACTGCACCGACTCCCAGTAGTAATCGGTGTGTATGTGTACCTGTGGGCTGCTATTGTGGGTAGTTCTGAGCATACTGAGGTTGAGGTTGGCACCAGGTTGACCTCTCTGTATCCAAAATTCACCTAGCCAGCTACACCCCTACTGTGGTTTAAGGTCAGGATTTGAAGAGTGTATAGGTTAGTTTTGCTTCACTTTCCTGCTATATTGCAAATACATTCATGTTTACTATATTCTGTACAACACTGGTTAATTAGAGGTAGTATAGTAGACAATATTTTGGCTGGTTATCTTGAGCTCATCTCTTGGGTACATTAAGTACTTGTGTGTGTTTCTTTTGACTGGCTATCCCTGGAGATGGACGTGGCGAGAGGAAGGGATGGTGGTTCTGTGCTTTTTAGTACAAAGTTTTTTAAATACAGTGCAATACTTTTAAAATTTAGGCCTGGGCTACACTACTGAGTTAGGTCGATGCCAGGCAGACCTAACTATGTAAGTATCTACACTAACATTTTGCTCTCGCCGATGTAACAGCCTCGCTATGCTGACTTAATAACGCCATGTTCACAAGAGGCATAAAGTAAGTGTAGACACTGTGCTGCTTATATCAACTGTTACTGGCTGTCAGAAGCCACCCCACAATGCCCCATGCTGACAGTGCAATCAGTATAAATGCTCTTGATGAGGACACACGCTGCTGACACAATGAATAAAGTGTAGACATGCACAAGCAATGTAATTACTGCGGAGACTGTATGCCGATGTAAGTTAATTCGACTTAATTTTGCAGTGTAGACATGCCCTTATTGTGTCAGACTAAATTCATAGGGCTTTCTTATGGCTCTGAGCCAAGGCCTTCCCTTGAGTAGTGGAGGAGATGCACTGTTTGAAGAGGCATTACACCTGCAGAATAGAAGTGTAATCATTATGTCTTGAGGGATGAGCTTAAGGACAGCATTAGCTATGACTGTTCTAGAACTCTAGAGCTGCTCTGCAGCTGTACACTGGCTTCTTCCGGGAGGTACATTGGATGTGTGTGTGGGAAAATGTGCACGCCCCACTAAAGCCAAACCTTATGTACCATCTTTCCGCAGGGCAGGTTCTGTAACCTTGAAAATAAATAGCCCCGTTTAAAATAATTAAGTCTTAGTTTTTAAACAAATACTTTTTGAAACTATTAAACTATGGCAAACATGTGCAGGATGAGGGGAAAGTGCATAGGAGGATATTTAGGTCCAACCCCCCACCTGGTGAACTTTGGGACTTACGTAGCGCTTTAACTAAATTGCCACAATGCTGAAAGGTGTGTGTAATTTAAACCCCTGTTTTACAGATGTGAAAACTGAAAATTTTGACTCGAACCTCTATGTGCTTCAGACTTGAATGTATAGAGATAGCCACCCAAAAAAGTGGCGTGACTTTCAGATGTGGCTTCTTTCTGAGCTTTTAACTTTGGTTACTTTTGCCTGGTGGCATCCTAGTCTCCTAATATTTCACAAAAGGTGCTTCTTTAATACGCAAAGTTGGATTTCTTGTATGACACATCTGGTTGGAACGCCTCTCAGGAGCAGGAAGTGAAATGACTTGGTCAGGGACTGCAGTATCCACCATCCCATAGCTGATCACAGTGCTGGAATTCATTGGTTAGCCAACTAATATTGATCAATCTTGAATTAACATTGTTCAGATGTTGAACTACCCTTTATTTGAGTGCAGTGGTTATTGTTGTGGCTTTCTATGAAATGTATAGTAGAGGCTGAGTATTTGGCACATTAGATGTTATGAAAAACATTTAGACTCGGATGCTTGCCAATTCCCTTAATCTGGCTGGTACAGTCATTTGTTTTAATAAACCATCTTGGGAGATTGCCATCCTGGCCAGTGCCCTAGGTACAGTGACCCACTCCTCTGACAGTTGCAACTGCATGGGGTAGAAGTGGGAGCTAGCTGCCTGCCACAGGAATAGGCAGCCAGCAAAAAACAGAGGAGAGGTCTGCTGAACGGCAAGGAGATTAATGGCCTCCCCCCAAGTAAAAGCTGAAAGGTCAGCCCTGGGGGACAGCAAAGGAAAACAAGCCATGGGGACAAGGAGATGGTGGGAAGTTTTATGGAGGCTCAAGTGAGAGAAAGGGTCAAGAATGAATCCATGGGGAAATGCTTAGAACAAACAAAAGAAGGAGGCCCAACTCTCCTCCCCTACACTCTTGGATGATTCTTTCCAATAAGCTAGGTGTCTGGGACACACGATGGTTTAATGTACATTCTGGGAATTGTAGGTGGCTGTAGTTTTTTGGGTTAGTTTGGTTTTTTGAGTGCATGTATGGGGATTCCACCTTTCTAAGAGGAAAACATCCTAAAATTCACCAGGCTGCAGATACAATCTTCTGGCAACTAGGAAGAAGCCCCCAGAGACTTGGCAACAATTTTGCAATTTAAACATTATATCTTGGCCCATGTCCAGTCTCACGAAAAATCCTGAACAGCTGTTTCACCTTAAAATTAGTGCCTGTCTGGGAAAAAGTTTCCTGTTCAAACCTGGCAGTGCTTCTCGGCAGCTACAGGGCTACTGCTACAAAACTGGTCTACAGCTAAATGTACATCAAAATGTACTCCAGTCACCTCATTTTTATAGCTTGAGATACATTGCCTTTAAATTAAGTACTGTGTACATCTAACAACACTTTAAAAAAAAAAATGTAAGTGGGGGTTTGGTCAGCTTCCAGGCCTGCCTTTTGATTTCACTGCAGTTTCATCACATAACTTTGATTAACTTGACATGTGCTAAGGTTGTGGGAAAACCGATTTTTTGTAGAATCATAGAACTATAGGGTTAGAAGGGACCGCAAGTGTCATCTAGTCTAACCCCCTGCCAAGATACAGGATTTGCTGTAAATATAGTTTTGCTATTGTCTAGTTAAATGCAGGTCCTTTAATTTTTCCTTTGCCTCGTAAACAGAACAAAATTCCAATTCAGTATTTTACAATGCTATAAATTTAATAGTAAGTGCAAGTCCAACCTTGCGTCATTTTTTTCTCTCTCATGCAAAATGTGGTGTGTGTTGTACTATTGTAATTTAAATCTACATTGAGTCAAAGTATGGAGTGGAATGCATTTTGAGATTTCTCATACACAAGGAACATTTCTTAGTTGGAACAAATTTGACATAATGTTTCTTGAAGCTAAATGTAATCCTTTTTTTATTTAACTGTTTTTAGATTGGGCAGTCTGCAGTTTATCTCATCAGTCCTGACACGAAAAAAGTAGCACTTGAGAAAAGTTTCAAGGAAATATCCTTTTGCTCTCAGGTAAACTGATAGTGCATTAATTTTTATGGTGGTTCTGCCATTCATGAATACTCATTGATTCTCCCCTCCCCATTCGTTCCAAGTGGATCCCCACATGTCATGGGTGAGTAGACCCCTTGGCAGTCTGTCATTTTGTAAGGCCTTCATTTCTTGTTTAATGTTTAGCCTTGTAATGTCTGAGGTCAAGACTCTCTTCTCTGTGCAATAAAAAAATAAGTGGACCGAATATCCTGTCAAGTTCTGCTTTCAGATTCCAGAAGACATGATTCACTGTTGTGCAAGTTCAGGGTTCCCTCGGCTGTATGTGTGTTGTGCAGTGCGTTATCAGTCACTGAAATAGACTGTGTAAACAGTACTTCAGAGTTAATTGAACACTCTTCATAAATAACAGTCAAACTCAGGTTACTTTTACTTTGTAGACCACACAGATATATACAGTTATTGCACTCAGCTCATAGTAAGGGGGTACAGAGATACACTACCCCAGTAGGAGCTTGTGAAGGCAGATGCTATGCCTCCAGGATTATAGAGGGAAGATGGAGGTTGTTTACTGTAGTGCAGTGATCCCCAAACTTTTGGGGGTCGCACCGCCTCTTACTCCAGTCCACGCACCTCCGAGGCCAGGAGTGGCTGCGGCTCCGGGGGCGGGGAGGTGTGCGGGCAGGGGAAGGGGGGCGAGGCTGGGGCCACAGCTGGGGGTGGGTCTGGGCCGAGGCTGGGGGTGGAGGCCAGAGCAGAGCCACAGCTGGGCTGTAGTGTAGGCTGGCAGCTGGGCCCATGGCCAGGTGCTGCTCTGCTCCCAGCTCTGCCCCCAGCCTTGGCCCGGGGCCAGGAACAGAGCCAAGGCTGGGGACAGGGCCAGGCACGGGGCTGGGAGCTGGGGATGCAGCTGGAGGCAAGACCAAAGCACAGCTAGGGCGGGGAGGGGCTGGGTGGCGCTCCCTCCCCATCCCCTGTAGAGGCTGGCCTGAGCCCCGCCACGCCCCCTGGATGTTCCTCCATGCCCCCCTGGGGGGGCGCGCCCCACAGTTTGGGGACCTCTGCTGTAGTGCAACTGATTCCACCTCTGTATAGAATCAGCTTTACTGGCCATCGCAGAAGAGCACATTACTGTGGCCCTGCCTCTTTTGAGGAGACGAGTGTGAATTCAGAGAAGACTTTGCACTCAGGAGAGCATGTTTGGTACTATATGTTTGCACTGTGACAGAGTCTAGGAGCCCAGTCATGGAGCAGGACCCCATTGCACTAGGCGCTGTACATACACAGAACAAAAAGACGGTCTCTGCCCCAAATAGCTTACAATCTAAATATCAGACAAGAGAGGACCGGTGGAATAAAAAACCAGACAGGTTCACAAAGAAATAATGAGATAACACTGGTCAGCATGATTGACAGTGCTATCAGCAGTGCTTAATTTGTGTCAGGGCTGAGCCACAGCACCTCTAACTTGGCAGTTCATAGTCCCGGCACGTTGGGGCTTGCCGCGACAGTTATGAAAGTAAAAAAATTGCTTGAGACCCGGCACATCTTTCATTACAAATTAAGCACTGGGTATCAGCACAGCAGCTGCTCGACCGTTGTCAAAACTTTTTGCAGGCATCACAGCAAAGGGGCGTTTTAAGGAGACACTTGAAGGAGGACAGTGAGGTAGTTTTGTGCACGTTTACAGGGAACTCGCATGTGTGAAGGGCAGCAGGGGAGGAGAAATCCAAAGGTGTTTGTTTTAAAATTTAACAAATGAGTGACACAGGCTGGCATCATTGGCAAGGGAGAGGCAAGACCTCTCAACCGTGTATGAGAGATGGAGGGTGGAGTGGGGATAGGCCATGAAGGGCTTTGAAAGTGAAGACAAATAGTTAATTTATTATGATGGAGAAGGAGAGCTAGTGGAGAGATGCAAAAAGAGGGTGAGATGGTTTAAAGTGACAAATGAGGAAAATGACTACCATTGTGCCTGGGCCAGTGTGGGCATGCAAAAGGGGGCTCCTTGCGCCCTCTCCTCTACTTTCCTTGCACACCTGTTATGTGCGCTAATTATAAAAATAAGAGTGTTAATATAACTAACTGACACTGTGTTGATTAAAAAGCCATTAAAGAAAACTTCTCTGATCACAGGAGAACCTGAACCCTGACCTCCCCTCAGGCCACTTTTTCGGCTAGAATCCTGAGTCATTAGATAGACTTCAAGGTCATTAAACTCTGGCTCTCTCAAACCAGCAGAGGAAGTGAATTCCTGACTTAAGGGTCCCCTCAGGCCTGCTTTACTGGCTAGGTGGTTTGTCAGTTAGGGATACTGGACATATACAGCTTCTCTTCATCTCACTAGGAGAGGGGAGGGAGCAGATAACTCCACTCTCACAACCATGTGTGGCCAGCCACAGAGCAGTATCACAGTTTCCTTGGAGCCATAGGCGTAGTTTGACTTCTGTATTTGGGGGAGTACCTCCAGTCAGGCCAATGGGACTGTGCATGGGGTGGAGGCAGCAAATTCCACACCTGCCCGAGGCTTGCAGTTTGGGAAGACAATGCCCGTCGTGCCTTCCCCCCAAACTATGCTAATACTTGGAGCCTGTTGGCACCGACTCCTGACTCTGCTGTTAGTGCTGGGACATGGCTGCCACTATGATACAAGGCAGGAGGGTAAGGTTGCCTGTCTCAGTTGCTCTGCCTGCTGTGTTCTTGTTCTTAGAAGCAATTGGGATATTGAAACAAACACATGCTTTCAAAGTGGAATCCTGATTACATTAATATTCTGCCTTGCTCTCAAGTATTATTAGTCTTGTGAATATGGCAGAGTTTTTAGTGATGCAAGACTCTTATTGATCCAGTCCTGATCCAGCCAAGCACATAAGCCTGTGTTTAACCTTGAGATCCCCTTGAATTCATGGGAATACATGAGTGCTTAACCTAAGCAGATGCTTTGTGCTTTGCTGGTTAGGTGATGAGAGGCCTGGGAGGCCTTATGTTTCACTGCCCTTACCACTCAAAACCAAAGATATAGGGTGATTGCGTTTGTGATTATGAACAAGGTGAAAGTTGTGAATTTGTTAGTGGATTGCTCTGCAGAATAGTTGGCATGTTAATAGTGTTACAGTCCATGTTAGTGGGCTGATGTATGTTTGGGGAGCTTTAAGAAAACAAGCTGGAGTATGTTCTAGCTCAGGGGCGGGCAAACTTTTTGGCCTGAGGGCCGCATCGGGTTTCGTAAATTTGTATGGAGGGCTGGTTAGGGGAAGGGGTCATGCCCCCTGCTGCCCCATCCAACCCCCCCCCCCTCCTTCCTGACTGCCCCCCGGGACCCCTGCCCCCATTCAATGCCCTGTTCCCCCCCCGACCACCATCCACATCCCCGCCCCCTGACCACCACCCCGAACTCACCTGCTCTTTATCCAACCCCCCCTGCTCCGTGCCCCCTTACCGCGCTGCCTGGAGCACCGGTGGCTGGCGGCACTACGGCCACACCGCCGCCGCCACCACACAGGGGTCAGGCCGGGCTCTGCAGCTGCGCTGCCCCAGGAGCTCTCAGCCCTGCCACCCAGAGCATTGCGCCGGCGGCGGAGCGAGCGAGCTGAAGCTGCGGGGGTGGGGGGATAGCAGTGGAGGGGCCGGGGGCTAGCCTCCCTGGCCAGGAGCTCGGGGGCTGGGCAGGACAGTCTCGCGGGCTGTAGTTTGCCCACCCCTGTTCTAGCTACTTGGTGAAGGGACACATGCTGTGCTTGTTGCATTAGTCAGCAATTCTTTTTGAAAAACTAGGGCATTTTTTAAAGTGTTTATAATGAAGTGAAGGACACCACCTACTGAAGAAGGACTGATGGTGCCATGTTAGCATGTTTCTGAAGTTTGTTTCTCTGTAAAGATGGAGATCAAATAGTGTTCCTTCTTTACACCAGAAAATTATTATATATTGAAAATGACTTGTGGTATTGTTCCATCTGAAGCATGAATCGGGATATGTCTGCTAAAATAATTCTGAGAATGTCAGGAGAGACCTGCTCCAACAGTCCATCAAGAAATGGAACTGATTCTCTTTTAAAATAAATAAACAAGATGTGTTCCATAACCATAGGCTTTAAGACCAATCTAGAAATTGAAGAGTACTGTGGCCTCTGAATCCAACAGTCTTCGCTATAAACTGTCTACCCAAACTTGTAGATAATAACATAGGAGTCGCTATATCACTGTTTTTTGTAATTCATCAAGTTCAGAAAACTGGTTCCAGGAGCAGAAAAATACTTGATTCTTCTGAGAGACTTGTCTGTGGAGGGGAGGGGAGGGTTATAAAGGATTCCTTCGTGCCTGCTGTGGGTAATCTACTTATGCTTTAACATATTCCAAAGAATACGGACTAATTCCAAAGCAAATCCTATTTAGCAGATTATTCAGAATCAGTATAGAATTTCCATTTTCTCAGATCTAAGAACTCACTCAGACTCATGAAGAGATTTTACAAGAATAAAATTTCATGAAGTGTGCAACATTCTGAGTAACCAACAGAGAAATTTGATGAGTTTCATCTTGATCTTGCTAATGGTGGTATACAGTGGGAGTAAACCCTCTTGAAGTCAATGGAGTTGCAAATATATATAAGGGAGGTCAAAATCAAGCCGCCTTATATTTTCTGGAACTGACTTTCAGATATTATAACAATGGGCTCTGCAGTATACACCGTAAGAGAGCTAGCCTGGGCATTTACAGGAAATTAGAATTTAAGAACCTGAGGACTCTAGATCATTTAATTATCTTTCTAATTAATATCTTCTGTTGAAATATTAATGCCAAATGTTTGCCTTTGTCATAATACTTTTTCCAAGTAGTATGAGTATGCAACCATCATATTATGAGAAGTTGGATATCTACATGTATATTAAGTTATTTTTCTTTATTCAGTTGGCGCTTGATGGAAGGTTATTAATATTTATAGCAAGGAGATTGTGCTGTTCACATTACTTTAGGATGACTGGCCTTGCTCTGCTACATATACCTACTCTCGTTTTTGGTGCTCCTGGCCAATATGTGTCCAAAAATATTCATGTTTTATGATTTTGGTATCCTCATAATACAGTGACAATCTTGAGTATTCAACATTGATAGGGAATACCAGAGAAATGTCTTGTTTGCTAATATCCAGATTAGTTATAACTGACTGAAACTCAGGTTTTTCTTGTGAATCTGCTCCTGGTTTTTGGTTTAACAAATCAAATGCCTCTTTTCTACTATCCTTAATGGAAGGTTGACTTTAATATGCAAAACCCACTTGTGGCATGACACTTACATGAAATTGACCAATGAATAACGGATAGATAAATAAATACTTGCAGTATTGCGGCCATCACATTGTGGGTACTGCCAGAATAATGTAATATGGGTTTTGTTTCTGATTCTTGGGCCTGATTTTGTAACCTTTCTTCTTTCTGAGATATATGTACTGACAATAGTAGTACAATTGAGTAGTAAGTACTACTGAATTTGAGGAAGAGTCACTGAATTAAGTCCCTAGAGTGGATGCAATGTCTTTGGAGGATTTTTAACATTTACTGCTGTACGTTGGAGATCAAACTTAATCTGGTCTGGTCATGTGGTCATGCACTTGTCTGTCCATGCAAGTTCTTCCCCAACAGATCCATTACAGTTTGTTACATTTGTAAATGAGTATTTATGATTTAAATATATTTAAAAGATCCTTTAGTGGGCTAGATGGTTTTTATATGGATGGAATGAGATATTTGGTTTACCATGATGCTGTAATGCTGTTGGACATCTGTCTAATGTATTGGTGTGATAATTACACGTATGAAATCAACTTGTAAACATGACTGAATCTTTTGTTACTACTTCTTTTGTGCCAGGGTATTAGACATGTGGATCACTTTGGGTTCATCTGTAGAGAGTCTTCAGGAAACGGTGGCTGCTACTTTGTCTGCTACGTGTTTCAGTGCACAGATGAAGCCCTGGTAAGAGATGCTAATTAAAGGCCTGATATCATAAGGTGCTAAGTTTTTGTTGTTGTTTGCTCTCAACTTCCATTGCATTTATAAAAATTTAATTGTTCTTAAGATAGAAAACTGTTAAGAAACTGAATTTTTGTTGAAGACAGAGGTTAGAATATGTATCGTATTCAAAATAAATATAACCTCTACACTGGCATATCTGGAGTGGTCAGAGGCCATGGAGCACTTCATACTTCACCAAGCATTAAGTCAAGTTGTATATCATGGGGTGTTTTTTTTGTTTGTTTGTTTTTAAAAGTAGAACTCCCATTAAAATGAATGGAGAGGTCTGATTACATTCAGTAGGTATATCAGTTTTGAAAGCCAAACCCACAATCAGAAGGTCAGTATCTCAGGGGATTCCCTGATCATTATCCTAACATAATCCCAAAACAATGAAGGTATCCTTTTTAAAGAGACTGACTTTGTTGGGTTGAAAACAACACCAACTTAGTGTAGCAGAAATCACCTTTAATTCGTTAGCCTTGATTTCCTCTCTTGTTCTCGTTAGGTTGATGAAATCATGATGACTTTGAAACAGGCTTTCACTGTAGCTGCTGTGCAACAAACCTCCAAAGCTCAGCTCCAACTTTGCGAAGGATGCCCTATGCAATTCCTGCATAAACTCTGTGAAAAGATTGAAGGTAAGTATTAAGCAATGTTGACAATGAAACCTCTTGAAAATGTATTCTATCTAACTTACTTACCAGAGCAATATTTGTATGTGTGAACATTGATCTAAAGGAATACACAATTTTTAAACCGAGGACTGTATTAACTTTGGACACTTGAAGCCTGGTCAGTTAATTAAGAAATAACTTCAATACAGTATAAGATCAGAGTACTAGTGTCAAGAATGATCAAATAAAAGCTAAATTGATTCATACTGTGTATTTACTTAATTTTTAAAAAGAAATAAAAGTTAAATATAATTGCATTGAAAATTACTTGGTTCTTGAATTTATAAACAATAAAAAAATTGGAAATAATTTTTAAGTGAACTTTTAAGGAATATACTGCCCTAGCTGAGAACTGCATGTCCTGTTAATGAACTGAGTTAGATAGAGGTGGTGTTCTGCTATCAGACATGATCTCAAACGGTGGATCCTTTTAATGTGTTTGACCTGTACTTCTGGTAGGAAACAAAGTAATTGCAGCTTACATCCATTGTACAGAAAGTGGCAAAGACATGAAGTCAGGAACATTTTGCATTTCAGCAAGTTTCACAGCTAAGAATTTAGCCATTTAGGGCAGGGCTGGGGTGAATGAGGGACAGCAGTAGCTGTCAGATCAATGAAAAGCCACAGTATCTTGTTGGACCAAGACATATCTGGTATTAATCTGTAGGAACAGGAGAATTTACAGAACTACACTACCTGTACTTTTTCTTGGCCTTCAGCTAGCTATGATTCTGAGAGCACTAAAAGGACAATTGAGTCTGATTTAAATATTATTGTCCACCTCCAGCTTGATGGGGAAGTATATACACTCCACAATCAGATGCTTAACAAGTACAGAAACCTGTTGGTGCTAAAAAAAATCTAGAAAAGGAATTTAATCAAGGGTAAGAAAAAGAAGAACTAATGAGAGCCACAGGATTGTATGCTTTTAAATATCAGTAAACGAATTCAGCAAAAGAAAAAAGCTGGAGAATACAGTATTTCATGTATCTTGGCAAAACTCTTGAAGAGGCAAATTATAAACCAAGGCATATAAATGAGAAAATAGTTAATAGAAAATATATTTTTAAAAAAAACCAAACTCCCAAAACCTATACTGCATAAAACCTCAATAAGGAGTCTGTTGATAAGCCACAGCAGAATCTAGGTTCATTCTGTGTTACATGATCATGCAATCTTCTAAGTCAGCTAAGAAGCCTAATCCTGCACTTTATTCCAGCAAAACTCCTTGTTGCAAAAGATTGCATTTCCTCATTTCATATGTATTATAAAGTTCATATTTACGGATTGATGTAAGTAATTATATAAAACAGGGGTAGGCAACCTATGGCACGTGTGCTGAAGGCAGCACGCGAGCTGATTTTCAGTGGCACTCACACTGCCCAGGTCCTGGCCACCGGTCTGGGGGGCTCTGCATTTTAATTTAATTTTAAATGAAGCTTCTTAAACATTTTAAAAACCTTATTTACATTACATACAGCAATAGTACAACAATAGTTTAGTTATATATTATAGACTTACAGAAAGAGACCTTCTAAAAACGTTAAAATGTATTACTGGCACGCGAAACCGTAAATTAGAGTGTATAAATGAAGACTCGGCACACCACTTCTGAAAGGTTGCCGACCCCTGATATAAAACAAAGTACACTTTTTTAAAATATGTGTACTACAGTGCCCATCTGCTAAAACTAATGCAGATAACTCATTTAAATAGCAATGCTTATACCTGTTATTTAAACTTCTGTGCATATCATATGATTAGTGTATTGTATCAGTTTAAAGCTTGCTTATTACAATACTTGTCCATTTTATCTTGGTTCATCGCTTATTAGGACTACATCCTTCTAAAACTAAACTAGAACTCCAGAAGCATCTAACAACACTAAATAACCAGGAGCAGGCTGCTCTTTTTGAGCAAGTTCAGGTAATGTGTGTTTTTTGTTTACGTGTTTTTGTTTTTAAATTAAAAGTTATATTGCTACGGTCTTTATTTACAATCCGTGTCCAGCATGAAAGCTTTTATTTTCATGAGAATTGTTCTTCAGCTTCTTACGGTATTCAGTGACAATCTGGAAATCGCCATTTGTTTTAAATTCTGAGTAATTCACTATTGTTTCTAGGGCTGATCAGATCTTTAGACTAAACTGTTTTTCTGATGGAAAACTGGATTTTTGACTAATGAAATTTTTACAAAAAGTGTCTGTAGAGAATTTTAGTTTTCATGAAAAAACCAAGTGCCAGAACATTCAATTTGGAGATGTGAAACATTGTTTTGACACTTATGATCAAAACAAAACGTTTTGATGTTCCTGAATTGATACTTCATTTCAGCTTGGTTTGTTATTCAACCTGAATCTAAATTAGGATTAAATCAACCGATTAAAAAAATTTATTGTGATTAATAATGCAATTAATCACGTTGTTAAACAATAATAGAATATCATTTATTTAAATATTTTTGGATGTTTTCTACATTTTCAAATATATTGATTTCAATTACAACGCAGAATACAAGTGTACAGTTTCAGAGTGGTAGCTGTTTTAGTCTGTATCAGCAAAAACAACGAGGAGTCCTTGTGGCACCTTAGAGACTAACAAATTTATTTGGGCATAAGCTTTCATGGGCTAGAGCCTACTTCGTCAGATGAATGAAGTGAAAAATACAGGAGCAGGTAAAATACATGAAAGGATAGGGGTGCTTTTCCAAGTGTGAGGTCAGTCTAGCGAGATAAATCAATTAACAGCAGGATACCAAGGGAGGAAAAATAACTTTTGAAGTGGTAAAAGAGTGGCCCATTACAGACAGTTGACAAGAAGGTGTAAGTAACAGTAGGGAGAAATTAGTATTGGGGAAATTAAGTGTAGGTTTTGTAATGACCCAACCATTCACAGTCTTTATTCAGGGCTAATCTGATGGTATCCAGTTTGCAAATTAATTCCAGTTCTGCAGCTTCACATTGGAGTCTGTTTTTGAAGTTTTTTTGTTGAAGAATTGCCACTTTTAGGTCTGTTATTGAGTGACCAGAGAGATTGAAGTGTTCTCCTACTGGTTTTTGAATGTTATGATTCCTTATGTCAGATTTGTGTCCATTTATTCTTTTGCGTAGAGACTGTCCGGTTTGGCCAATGTACATGGCAGAGGGGCATTGCTGGCACATGATGGCATATATCACATTGGTAGATGTGCAGGTGAACAAGCTCTGGATGTAGATGTACATGATGTAGTTAGATCCTATGATGGTCTCCCTTGAATAGATATGTGGACAGAGTACAGTGCTCACTTTATATTTATTTTTATTACAAATATTTGCACTATAAAAAACAAAAGAAATAGTATTTTTCAGTTCACCTAATACAAATACTGTAGTGCAATCTCTTTATCATGAAAGTTAAATTTACAAATGTAGAATTATGTAAAAAAATAAAATAAAACTCCATTCAAAAATAAAACAATGTAAAACTTTAGAGCCTACAAGTCCACTCAGTCCTACTTGTTGTTCACCCAGTCACTCAAACAAGTTTGGTTACAGTTTGCAGGAGATAATGCTGCCCACTTCTTGTTTACAATATCACCTGAAAGTGAGCACAGGCATTTGCATGACATTGTAGCCGGCGTCGCAAGATATTTACGTACCAGATGCACTAAAGATTCATATGTCCCTTCATGCTTCAGCCACCATTCCAGAGGACATGCGTCCATGCTGATGACCGATTCTGCTTGATAACAATCCAAAGCAGTGTGGACTGACACATGTTCATTTTCAGCATCTGAGTCAGATACCACCAACAGAAGGTTGATTTTCTTTTTTGGTGGTTCGGGTTTTGTAGTTTCTGCATCAGAGTGTTTCTCTTTTAAGACTTCTGAAAGCATGCTCCACACCTCATCCTTCTCAGATTTTGGAAGGCACTTCACATTCTTAAACGTTGGGTCAAGTGCTGTAGCTATCTTTAGAAATCTGATATTGGAACCTTTTTTGCGTTTTGTGAAATCTGCAGAGAAGGTGTTCTTAAATCAAACAACATGTGCTGGGTCATCATCCGAGACTGCTATAACACAAAATATATGGTAGAATGCGGGTGAAATCATGGAGCAGGAGACATACAATTCTCCTCCAAGGAGTTCAGTCACAAATTTAATTAACACTTTTTTTTTTTTTTAACAAGTATCTACAGCGTGGAAGCATGTCCTCTGGAATGGTGTTTGAAGCATGAAGAGGCATATGAATGTTTAGCATATCTGGCACGTAAATACCTTGCTATTCCGGCTACAAAAGTGCCGGGTGAATGCCTGTTCTCACTTTCAGGTGATATTGTAAATAAGAAGCACACAGCATTATCTCCCATAAATGTAAACAAACTTGTTTCTCTTAGCGATTGGCTGAACGAGAAGTAGGACTGAGTGGACTTGGAGGCTCTAAAGTTTTACATTGTTTTGTTATCGAGTGTAGTTATGTAACAAAACAAAAATCTACGTTTGTAAGTTGCATTTTCACGATAAAGAGATTGCACTACAGTTCTAGTATGAAGTGAATTGAAAAATACTATTTCTTTTGTTTGTCATTTTTACGGTGCAAATATTTGTAATCAAAAGTAATATTAAGTGAGCACTGTACACTTTGTATTCTGTGTTGTAATTGAAATCAATATATTTGAAAAGGTAGAAAAACATCCAAAAATATTTAATAAATTTCAGTTGGTACTTATTGTTTAACACTACGATTAAAACTGCGATTAATTGTGATTAAATTTTGTTAGTTGCGATTAATTTTTTAGAGTTAATCGCGTGAGTTAACTGTGATTAATCGACAGCCTTAATCTAAATATTTCAGTTTGTTGAACCAAATCATACTAGTTTGGTTTTGGAGTAGTTTCACATTAATCTGTATCTTGCTGAGTTGTGGTGTCTCACGGAAGTAACAGTTTGGGACTGTGATGCATCATGGGAAAAGTAGTTTTATTAGGATGAGAATGGGAACATAAGGCACATGGAAGCTCAGGCAGACTCACTTTAATGTGGAACTAATCCAAAACTAAACATTTTGACAAACTGGAATATTTAGATTTGGGTCAGCCGAACCAAAAATGAAACATCTAGTTCAGTTGAGAAACATAGTAACTCCTGGGTATTTTGGGGTAAACTGGCACTAGTGCCTCAGCTGACTGGGCATTTCTGTAACCTAAGCGTGCCTTATTGCATTGAGGTCCCTAAAACATATGTATTGAAGATGATTTTTATTTTATTGTAAGGCTGTAGAAATAAACCACTGGATAAAACATAACAAAAAAAATCTGTCATCTCTTTGCACTTTTTTAATACAAATTTTGGTGGTCTGGGATTTCAATACGTTTTCCTGATTTCCATTTTTGAGATAATTATCTTTCTAAAAATATTTGCCGTAACCAGAGTTGCTCCCAGTCACATATGATATTTGCTCATAATATATCACATACATTATATGTATAATTGTGAGAATTACATGAATTTAAAAAGCTTCATCTTTGTGATACGTACTACAGTAGTTACCATTTTACAAATATTTTCTCCTCTAATAATCTTAAAGGCTAGGTTGGAAATCTGAATAAGCAGAGATAAATATTTTAATCTGGTCTCCCCTCTGATGTTCCTTAATAATAGATTGTACCTGTTTTAGGACCAGTGCATTAATGCATTCTAAACTCTCTTGTGGTTAAAACTGAGTATCTCTATAACCAAAACAACATTTAGCTAAATTGGCAGGTATACTTGCAATTAATTAATGTAATTAACTGTAATGATTTTTTCTAAATGTTTTGAATATTTTTGTGCAAAATATAACAGTTGCACTGGGTATTTATTTCTAATTTAAACTACTTCAAAACTTTAGGATTAAAAGCTAATAGCAGGATTTAAAATATAAGTTTAATTTTTGAAGTACCTGCCATGTTCTGCTGAGATGCTTGTTACAAATATGAAGTTTTATATAATGAAAATTGGATCCATAGTAAAACGGTCAGATAACTGAGAGAAATATTACATATGCACTACAGAGGTAAAACTATAATTTTATTTTGGAATCATATTGATAAATGATATTTATACTAAGAATTGTTCTAGCTATGACAATGTTATGCTTTCTAAAATATGCTTCAAGTGACTTTCAGCAGCTGATATCTGCTGTTGTTAGTCACAGCACTGTGTGGTATTTGTGAAATATCATTAAAATATTTATCTGGCTGTGTTGCTGCATTGCTTGGATCACTGGTGTCCTCTAGTGGAATTATACAGCAGCATCAACTAGATTAAACTATTCAGTGTGCATTAACTACACACTGGCAATCACAAAAGTTAAAATAGAGGGGAATAATTTTAAAGCTACTATATGAATGCAACTCTTATTTTTTCGTGTGTCTGTTTTTTTAAAAAGAAATTAAGACCAAGAAATGATCAGAAAGAGAATGAGTTGATTATCGCTATTCTAAGAAACATGTATGAAGAAAAACAGAAGGATCATGTTCACATTGGGGAAGCAAAGCAGGTATGTGAGCCTTCATTTAAAAAAGTATTTTTCCTTTCCTACTAACTTCTCAATGGTGAATTTCCATCTTTGTATTTAATGTAAAATTAACATTGAACTGAAAGCCCACTTTGCTCTTTCCTGGTGGAATATTTATTATTTAACATGTTTATTACAGTAGGACCTAAGAGCCAACCGAGAGTGGGGTCCCATTGGGCCAGGCACTGTGCAAACACAGTACAAAGACAGGCCTTGACCCAAAGGGCTTACAATCTAAATAAACAAGACAGACACAAGGTTTGGGGAAAGGGGTAGAACACAGAAGCAGAGAACAATGGGTTGGCAGCAAATGTCATTTTAGTCCCATGATTTTTTTGGGGGTGAGTTTACTTAGGAGGGGATATTCTAAATGGAAAGAAAGTGAAGTGGAGGGGGACAGGGCAGAGAAAGCCAGGGGAAGGAGGGGCAGGTGTGTAGTGAAGCTGAAGTGGAATCACTGAGGGAGGGAGAGCTGGAGGGTTGGAGCAACAGCCACTCAGCAGTGGGCAGAGAAAGTCCAGTCAGAATATGCTTGTATCCCATGTGCTAATAGCAAGGGAGGAAAGGATATAAACCCTTATGCTTTGGGGCATAAGAAAACCACTAGTTGCACTGTCCGCTATGGAGTCTCTTGCACCTTCCTCTGAAGCATCTGGTACTGGCTGGTACCAGTCTAGCTGGACCACTGGTCTTTGCAGTTAGTCTGTTCTTATCTTCTCAATACAGTGGATATAGAAAACATTCATATGAAAATACTACATTCTGTCACAGTTACTAATTACAGCTGAAGCATATATGTGTAATTTCAAAAAGACTCAGCTCTCATTTTCTGGCTCCCTGTCAGTCCCAGTCGAGTTCAATGGTGAATCAAGCCCACTGGAATTTATCCTGAGGAAGGACTGCTGGGGTTGCCCGGTAATATGGGGGATATTTCTTTGTTTGTGTGGAAATATCATTGAGGCTGATGCAAACAGAGGTTGTTGTTAAACATTGCTGCAGAACTGACAGAGGAGACAGTGTTCTACACTTGAGAAAGGAAGGACAAAACTACTGTTCAGTCTTTAAGGCTTTGTCTACACTAGCACTTTTGTCAATCGGGTGTGAAAACAACACTCCCCGACTGACAAAAGTTTCACCGACAAAAGCACTGGTGTGGACTGTGCTATGTCGGCGGGAGACGCTTTCCTCCTAACATAGCTACCGCCACTCATTAGGAGTGGTTTAATTATGCTGGCAGAAGACCTCTTTCCTGCCAGCATAGAGCAGCTACACAGGAGATCTTACAGCTGTACCGCTCTAAGGTCCGTAGTGTAGACATAGCCAAAAAATTTGAAGGAGCTGGGAGGTAACCAACCTTACATGCAATATGGCTAGAAAAGAATGTGGGCAGATTGTCCTTCAAATGCAGGTATTGTGACCAGGTATCTCCCCCGTCTCGCCAGATTTAGCTCTTCCCCCTCTGGCAGTGGCAAGGCCTGGGGTAAATCAGCTCTGCTCTGGACAGTGTTTGTCTTCCCTCTGTGTTTACTTGTCAGTATTTTCAATGTAGGCCTCAGGGCAGGCCCAAGGTGGGTCTCCTCCACCAAGCAAAAGGAAAAAAAATTACAAACACATTTCCCTGCCCCTTCGCTGCTGTGGGGTGTGTGTTGTCATGTTGTTGGACCCGGGGTGTCAGTCCTTCCCTTAAACAGACACTTAGGCTTCTCCAGGGTGAGAGGCTGCTTTCCTCTCCATAGGGGAAATAACTAAACCTATCTCCCTACTGCCACTAGCCTTGCAGCAGCTTGCCTCTCCTCCCTCTCTCTCACCAGAGGAGGGGTTTAAAAAGATCTCAGGCATGGATGAGATTTTAAAAAGAGACTAGTGATTTTGAATCTCTCAGTTTTGGGGTGCCCAACTTGAAATATCTTAAAGGCGCCTGATTTTATAGAAAAGGCTGAGCACCACCCCTCTGAAAACCAGTCCCCTTTAAGGTGACTCAATCTGGGCACCCCAAAACTGAGGCACTCAAAACCATAGCCACTTTTGAAAATCTTGGTCAACATTTCTTTCAATATCTACCAATAGCAGGAAATGTACTGTAATGCCTGCTCCAGGCAGTCTCCTCCTGCTGGCTAGGTACACAGTGAACACACTCGAGGGTCAGATTCATTGAAGTCCCTTTGTGCAGCGGCCTCGAACTCTGCTCCCTCTAAGTATTCAGATTTAAAGCATGAAGTAATTAGAGAGGCATCACCCACTTTTTTGTGACTAGCTCTGTGTTTATTTTAATCTCTTATCCTTTTATTGCTTATTGGTTAATTATTAGCATTGCCGAGAAAACAGGAAGAAAGCTTCACATTCTTGTTTTCTGATTTACTGTTTTTGTCAACTCTCCAGTCATTTACGTGTCTGTCCAGATATGTGTGGGCTTAGAAAGAGCAGTGTGGGCTGAGGTAGGACAGAAGGAAATAGTGTTTGGGGTTTTTTGTTAACAGATGTGAAATATTTTCATTTGGGATTAGTGCCAATTATTTTTATCAAACAGTTTCAGGTTCAAAACAGTTGGAAAGTGGGTGTTTAAGGAAGAAGATGATATCTTAATATAAAAACTGTGTGTGATTTTAATGCTCCTGAAGCCAAAAAATAATAATCTGACGCTTGTAAAGATGCCAAAGTTCTAGCAGCAAACTTGATTTGCCTCTCACCCAAACATTCTTCTTAGTAGAAAATGTCATATCTACTTTGATCTTTTATCTTCAGAGCTGTGGAACAGTAAATACCTTTGGACTTCATCTCTCAAAGATGAATAACCCAAACACCCTGAATTTTTTTTGCCTTCTCTCCTGCATTGCTACTCACACTTGCTTTCTGGGTGAGGAATCCTACTCAAGTTCTCTGTTAAATTGGAAGAATTTAAATTTAAACAGCTGCAAGAGATTTCATAGAACATTAATATTTTTGAACCAATAAGTCTTTTCAAAATAAGTGTTTTTCACCAGAAAACTGCAAGGACTTACTATGTAGGGTTGAGGAGAGTTGAGTTAGAGGGAAAAGACTGAATTCTTTGTTTGGGGGATTGGAAATAGGATGTAGTGTCATTTTGTTGGAACTGTCAACAGCCTGGATTGGTAATGACCAAAACTTATTGCTGTCTGAGAGCTGTTCACTTGTCCATGTGATATCAACTGGTCTAATGCATTCACATCTCTGATACTGTTACCACTGTGTATATCTGGCACTAATGTTGGGAGACTCAAGAGAAAAGTTCAAGATTTAATGGACACAGAGAATTACTCTTTGGTCTATATAGTTGATAAGACTAGGTTAGGTTTGAGGCACAACATTTATCCCTCCATTCCCACTTCTGTCGTGCTATACCCATTCTGTGTTCAGTTTCCAGAGCTGTCCGACTTTCACAAGCACTAAAATTGAGCTTAAACTTTTAACTAAAAAAAAAAAAAAAATCAGCTATGAGTTGACTGTCATCCATAATGTGGAAGTGTTCCTAGTGGTGCTATATATATATATGCAAGAGTTAAATATTGCATGTCTTCCTGGACCTCAGTGCACCTTGCGTTCGAAGGAATGGAGTTGGAGGAGTGGTATACGTTCTTGCAGCTAACTCATTCAAAGTCCTAGGAGACGATTGCCGTGAAAAATAAAATAAATAAATTGGTCAAGTCTAATCTGAGGAGTTAAGATAAATAATTCCCCATTGCATCCTGAATCTATTCCTCTTGTACTTACAGATGATATAATTGTGCTCCGCCATTGAGGTAAACATGTGAAGAGACATATTTTTGTTATGAAATACAATATTCCTGGTGCTCACTTACTTCAGTTAACAAATAAATGTCATTTGGAAAAGAGATTCCTAGATCTAGTAGTAGGTTAACTCAATAAGCTTCAGCGCTGTTATGTCAGTAGAAACACAATGCATGAGAGGATTCAGAGCTTAGTATAGGTTTAGAAAAGCTTGGAAATGTGCTACTAAGATGTCAAAAATCTTTCAGTGAGTTTTTGTTCTGTACAACCCTGTATTTTACACCTGCTTTCTTAAATATTATAGGCTTCACAGCCTTGTGGAGAGACTACTGGAAATGAGATGCCAAACAGTGCTTCCAGGTTCAGACTAGATATGTTGAAGAGCAAAGCTAAACGGTCACTAACAGAATCATTAGAAAGTATCTTGTCACGGGTAGGTATTGTCTTTGTATTGACTTTTTTTGAGCGATAGACACAGTCTACATCTACTTTTGTTTCCTTCCAGGAAAAATTGAACAATTATTAAAGAGAGTTCTAGAAATACTTAGGTGAACTTGGGCTTTGTAATGAAAATCAGACCTTTCTAAGACTGAAGAAAAGAACAAATTAGTGGATAAAGAAGCAGTAAATATTTTTATATGGACTTTTCAAAAACGTCACAAGAGGCTATAAAGGAAGCTAAGCAGTTATGGCATTAGCAGTAAAATTCTCTCATGGATTTAGAAACTGGTTAAGAGAAATAGAAAAATCTGTTCAATTTTTAACATAAGGAAATTAATAGTGGGTTGACCAAGGACCTTTAATAGGGCAGATTTTTAAAATAATATTTATTAATGACATGGGGGGGGGGTGAACAATGTGGTGGCAAAAATCTGTAGATACCACAGAATTATTTGTAAGTCAGGCCTAGAGAAGATTAGTATGAACTTCAGAAGGAGCTTACAGAGATAGTTATTTGGACAATATGATGGAGGATGAAATTCAGTGTAAACAAGTGGCAGGTGATAAACATTGGAAGGAACTCTTTGAACCTTTACACACTGATGGTCTCTCAATTATACTTCTACCTCGATATAATGCTGTCTTTGGGAGCCAAAAAAATCTTACTGCGTTATAGGTGAAACTGCGTTATACTGAACTTGCTTTGATCCACCAGACTGCGCAGCCCCGCCCGCCCGGAGCACTGCTTTACCGTGTTATATCCGAATTCGTGTTATATCGGGTCGCATTATATCCAGGTAGAGGTGTACCTGTAAACACACTGGACAAAGATCCACATATCATGGTCAGATGGCTGGCAATATTTGCTCAATACACCAAGGCAGTTAAAAAAACAAATAAGATATCAGGTTGTATTAGGATAAGAACAGAGAAAAATACTGAAAAGATTATAATGCCACCACTTAAACCTGTGGAATCCCTTCTGTCTGGATACTGTTATTTTGGTCTCTAAAAGGATATAATACAAAGTGGAAAATGTCCAGAAAATGGTCTAACAAGAATGATTAGGGGCTTGCAAAGATTTCTATATGAAGTGAGATTGAACATTCAGGGCCGTTTAGTTTGGAGAGGTGATGGATAAAAGTTGACAAGATAAATTTTACAAAACAATGAATGGTAGAGAAGATTTATCATGGAGTGCCATTTATCCTCTCTCATAATACAAGGGCAAGAAGATATTCAGTTAAATTAAGGGCAGGTCTACTCTAGAAGTGTTTTGCCAATTTAGCTCTCCCTGTATACTGCACTGGCAAAGTACTCCTAGCATGGATGCAGTTCATAGTAGCAAAATTGCACTTTTACCAGCGTAGTTTATTACAGCTACCCACCCTGAAGCAAACTAAGCTCTCCCAGCAAAATCACAGTATTGCTAGGATAACTGTGTCTACACTGGAAATTTTTTGCTTACAAATCACACTTCATCACCTCCCCGACCAACATAGCTATCCCAGCAAAAGTTTATCATATAGACTGGCCTATGATAAAAGAAATGTGCCCTTACACAACATATGATAACATCTGAAGAGCTCTGCCATAAAATCCTCTTGTGGACATTGCTATGTCGGTGTAAAAGTGCCTGACTGGCATAAGCTATATTGGTATAAGTACAAATTGTGGACGGATATGTTGCACCAATATGATAATAGAGTGGAAAGTGCACTTATAAAATTTGCAGATGACCCCGAGCAGGGAGAGGTTGCAGGCACTTTGGAGGACAGGTTTAGAATTCAAAGTGACCTTAACAAATTGGTCTGAATTCAGCAAGATGAAATTCAGTAAAAGTGCGAAGTACTACACTGGGGAATGAAAAATTAAATGCACAACTACAAAATGGGGAATAATTGGCTAAGTGATGGTGCTGTTCAAAAGTATCTGGGGGTTATAGTGGATCACAAATGGAATGTGTGTCAACAATGTGATGCAGTTGCAAAAAATACTCATTATTTTGGGGTGTATTAACGGGAAAGTCATATGTAAGCCACAGGAGGCAATTGTCCCACTCTACTTGGCACTGGTGAGGCCTCAGCTGGAGTACTGTGTCCAGTTCTGGGTGCTACATGTTAGGAAATGTGTGGACAAATTGGACAGAGTCCAGAGGAGAGCGACAAAAATGATAAAAGGTTTAGAAAACCTGACCTATGAGGAAAGGTTAAAAAAACTAGGCATGTTTAGTCTTGAGAAAAGATGACCGAGGGGGGGACCTGATAACCATCTTCAAATATGTTAAGAGCCATTATAAAGAGGACGGTGATCAATTGTTCTCCATGTCCACAGAAGGTAGGACAAGAAATAATGGGCTTAATCTGCAGCAAGGAAGATTTAAGTTAGATAATAGGGAAAACTTTCAAACTGTCAGGGTAGTTAAGCTCTGAAATAGGCTTCCAAAGGAGATTGTGGAATCCCTTTTGTTGGAGGTTTTTAAGAACAGATTGGACAAACACCTGTCAGGGATGGTCTAGGTTTACTTGGTTCACAACCAACTCAGGTGTGCACTCCATATTAAAATGTATCTGAATCCCCTGAGCAATGGTATGATCATAAACCACATCCTTGGATATGAGACTACCACCCCACACTGGAACCCCTATGGGCTATCATTAAACAATACAACCCATACTCAATGGGTTCCACCAGGGCCGGCTCCAGCTTTTTTGCCGCCCCAAGTGGGGGACAAATAAATAAATAAAATAAAGCCGATTGGCGGCACTTCGGTGGCAGCTCAATCGTGCCACTCCATTCTTCGGCAGCAATTCGGAGGCGGGTCCTTCCCTGCTGCGGAAGACCCGGACATGCCGCCCCAGGCACCTGCTTCCTTCGCTGGTGCCTGGAGCCGGCCCTGGGTTCCACATCCTGAAAGAAATCTTTTCCAGATCCTCTCTTCATGCCTTCAAAGAACGCCCCCTCCAACCTTGTCAAGCTTGGTCCTGCTTTAGTGCAGAGTACTGGACTTGATGGCTTCTTGAGGTCCCTTCCAGCCCCGAATTTCTATGATTCTGTGAATATAACTGCATCTACATTAGGGCTTTTATTGGCATAGCTATGTCAGTAAAAAAATCACGCCCCTGATCAATATAACTAGATTGATAAACCTTAAGCATAGACAGTCCTGAAGCAAAAAGGTTAGTAAGATTCAGAAAAAGAATATTAATTATTCATGGTAATGATGATGTCAACAATTACTCTATTGCAGCTGGAATAAAATTTCATACAGAACTTTAAACTTTGTGCTTCAGAACATAAGCCAACTATTAGCTGCCTGTGGTCAAGAGCATGTTTGCTCCATAGAAATACAGCTGCATAGCTACCCATTATCAGGTTTCTATGCATTCCTCTGGGTAACCTAATAAGGCTGCAGTCCAAGAGATTGTACCAAACTCTATGGATTTTCACTCTGATCTAGAGACATGCAAATCAGTATAACAGAGGTGATGTTTGTTGGGAAAGTCTACATGAGTCCAGTGTGCTGATGTAGTCTTCAGTCCTCTGTACTAGTCAATTCCTATCTTTGCATTATGATGGAGATAGCCTAATGTGAAAATTCATTTTATGGTCTGAGGGAGGTGCTGTAATAATAGTTGTAATTCAGTCTCAAGCACATGATTATTCAAACCCTTTCCACATATATATTTTGTAGGATATGATGCTGCCAACAGCAATCCTGGCTGGAAAAAAAAATAACTTGACCTACATGAGTGTATTAATTGCTAGGGTCCTTACAATATTTGTGGCCTTCCTGAAGGAAGCACCTGTTTCTTGTGGAGAGGCTGGTTATTCTTAGGCATTTCAGGAAATTGAATTTGATACTGGCAGAATCAGTGATTTAACAATTCCAGCAAGGATGTTCTGTTGGAATGCAATTTTTTGTGTTCTAATTCTGATTGCTTCATATACTTTATTTCTAAAGGGTAGTAAAGCCAGAGGTTCACTAGAAAGTTCTGGAAGTGTGGATTTGGACAGCTCCTTATCCAGTACATTAAGCAGCACAAGTAAAGTAAGTAATCACCATAATGACTGAATAAATTGAGAATCTTCCGATAACTTTTTTTGTAAAATTATTTACAATCATGTGATGTGTAGGTGTAATCAGTCTATTTTAATGTCTTATATTTGTTATTTTTTCATGAATTCATGAATAAAAAATCCGATTGATTGTGTGGGAAGAAAAACAAAACACCAGACATGAAAAAATGTAGCTATACGAGTAATATGATAGAGTTTGCTGCTAAGAATGTGTTTTTTTTCCCTACCAAGGGGAGCTCTGTTCTTGCATGCTGGCCCAGAGGGCAGATCCTTAGACCCATGCAGAGCCACATAGAAGTCAATGATGCTTTGCCCATGATATCAGCTTGCAACATCAGGGCCTAAATTCTGCCTTCTGCTCACCCCATTGCTGCAGGCAACTTAAGAAATGAGTGTAACCAACTCAGGTGTGCACTCCACATTAAAATGCATCTGAATCCCCTGAGCAATGGTATGATCATAAACCACATCCTTGGATATGAGACCCACCCCACACTGGAACCCCTATGGGCTATCATTAAATAATAACAACCCATACTCAATGGGTTCCACATCCTGAAAGAAATCTTTTCCAAACCCTCTCTTCATGCCTTCAAACAGCGCCCCCTCCAACCTTGTCAAGCTAATCGTCAGAAGCAAGCTGTCCACTGACCAGGATCCACCAACTCAAAGCAGCACCAGACCCTGCCATAACAGCAGATGCAAAACCTGCAGACATGTTTCCACTGCTACAATGATCAATGCCCCCCACAACACACCTTTTAAGATCCATGAGTCCTACAAATTGCTATCACAGTTTGTGGTGTACCTCATCCACTGCATTAAATGCCCCGATAATCACTATATGGGTGAAACCAGATAATTACTAATGGCACGTCTACAAGAGCAATGGCAAGTACTTTTCTGCTGGCGTAGTTAATCCACCTCCCCGAGAGGCAGTAGCTATGTCAATGGGAGAAGCTTTCCCACCAACATAGTGCTGTCTACATTGGGAGGTTAGGTCGGCATAACTACATTGCTCATGGGGGGTATGAATTTTTCACATCCCCTGAGCAACATAGTGAAGACCAGACCTAAGCTCTTGAATGAACTCACACAGAAAAATCATAAAAGACAAAAATACTGTATCACCCTTAGGCGAACACTTTTCACAAAACAAACACTCCACATCTGATCTTTCAGTCCTTGTCCTTAAAGGAAACCTGCACAACACCTTCAAAACATGAGCCTGGGAGCTTAAATTCATAACTTTGCTAGACACTAAAAATCATTATTTAAATAAAGACAGTGGGTTTATGGTTTATTACAACAAACTGAAACCCTCTTTTTTTTGTCCTGTGACTGCGTGGGTGGTAATGTGCCACTTCACATTGAATGGTCTCTCATAATGTGCTAATTACTTGTGCTAAACAATCTGCTCCACCTTGTTTAGCTGTGACACTCAAAGGCTATGTCTACACCACACTTTCATCAGTAAAACTTTTGTCAGTCAGAGGGGTGTTTTTTTCACATCGCCGACCGACAAAAGTTTTACCAAAGTGCCGGAGTGGACAGTGCTTTGCCCGCCAACAGAGCTACCGCTCCTCTTTGGGGGTGGTTTTATTTTGTCAGCAGGAGAACTCTCTCCTGCCGACAAAGAGCAGCTACACCGCGTATCTTACAGCGACACAGCCGTCTCTGTAAGATGTGCAGTGTAGACATAGCCTAAGTACCTTTCCCAGACCTGAAGAAGAGCTCTGTGTACCTCAAAATCTTCTCTCTTTCACCAACTGAAATTTGTCCAATGAAAGATATTACCTCTCACCTTGTCTCTCTAATAAAGAAACAGCAATTTTGAGTTAACATGTTGAGAGATCATAATGGAATTTCTTATCCTGGCAGCTTCTCCAAGAGATGTGAACTGATATCTCCATGTCACTTTCTCTTTTTCAGAAATTTTAGGCTGTCTTTAGGCATTTTGATTATAAATTATTTCTTTCCTGGTGCTAAGAAAAGATGGGGTTAGTGGGCCCAATTTGGGCAATTATTCATTCTCTGAGATTGCAACAATGAACATAAATGATGCGTTAGCTTCAGGACTGTTGATTCCAATGTGGTGATTAGTTAACATCACTGAAAGTAAACGCAAATTTTTGGATTTCAGTGGGAGTTGTACATTCATAAGGACTATAGAATTAAACATCTAAATGTAAAGAATTTATATATTGATGGTATGGTTTGAGAGTCTAGTAAAATAAGTTAAATATGAAGCAGAGAGGAAGGATGGTCTTGTGGTATGGCCACTGACCAGTCAGGAGACTAAGGTCAGTTGTTGGTTCTGTCATAAGCGTCCTATGTGACCTTGAATAAGTCCTGACTTGAGTGGGCCACAGTTCCACTCCTAGTGTGCCTGTGCCTCAGTTCTCCATTACAGGTTTGTTGTGAAGATAAATTCATTATTTGTGAGGAGCTCAGATACAATGGGCATAGGGTCAATATGAGTACCTAGATAGACTCATGCATCTGCATTTGTAATCATGAATGATTTTTTTTTAAAGAAAAAGATCCAATAAAAAGTGCAGTTTTATGTTAAATCTTCAATGTAAATGGATTCTGTGTAGTCTGAAATGCTTCCTTTTACATTGCAGCTTTCATGACAATAACATACCATATATTCATTTGCCCCTTTCTTGTCTCAGGTTTTCCTCTTCAAAGTGTTGAGGATAACTATTATTCAGCCTTTTTTCCCTTTATAAAGCATAAATATAATAGCATGTGTCTGCCTTGCTGATTAGTAATGAAACATTAAAGGTTAGGTCATTGTGTGAGATACCATGGCCTAAATGTTCAAACTATAGTGTCTAAAGTTAGGTATCTAAATAAGAGTTGCCTGACTTGGAGAGTTGTTGAGCTTCCACCAGCATATTGGGAGATGCAGGTTCTCAACACTATTTGAAAATCTCAGCCACTCTTATTTGGGTGCCTGAGTTTAGGCAGGAAAGCTTGTAAGTGTTGGACTGTATTTATTTTCAGGAAATGTTCAGCTGGGACTAAAAGTTTAGAAATAAATGTCTTTGTAGCAGGAAGGAGATTTGTTTATTGTGTCAAAAAATAGGCCTGAGATAGAGAACCTCAAATTATTATTTATAAATCATATTTTACATGGGTAAATATTTTTATATTGCTAGGAACCATCTTTGTGTGAAAAAGAAGGCCCACTTCCAGAGACTCCTGCCAAGACCAATGGATCTGTGGGAGATGTCTCCAGTGACCCAGTTAGTCACCCCATCGAGCAGCCTGATAAATTACCTCAGCAAGGCTTTCGCCGGCGAGCAAACACATTGAGTCACTTGCCTATCGAATACCTGGAATCTTTGGAACCAGTTGAAACATCACCATCTGTTCCACAAAGGAAACTTATGAGGTATCATTCAGTGAGCACAGAGACTCCTCACAGGCGAAAGTAAGACTCATTTTAAAAGCAGGATATTGTTTGATAGATATTTGGGGCAAATTATGGGATGTTCATTGCATATCAGGTATGTTCATTTAGCAAAAGAGAAACGTAATGCTTAGCGTTAGAGCAGTGTGTCATCCGCTTAAAACACGTTATATTTAAGAGCATCTTCTCTGCTCATTTGGTATTGTTCAAGGAGGGAGATGAAACCTGAAACTTGCAATTCCACAGTAAGTGTCAGAAAGCCATTTTACTACACAAGCATGATATAAGTGGATGATGAGAGATTAGTTTGCCTGTGCAACTAATGTGAAATAGTTCTTGCTGGGTGTATCTGAAAGCAGTCTAAATAATAGCTGGTTCTTGTGGTGCCTCTCTATTTCATATTTATGAAGAGGAATCCTGTTTAAAAAATTATAAAATCCTCTAATCGGTGTCAGAGGACAGACCCTGGTCCAGTTTTAACCAGCCAGTGCAATAAAAGCAATTCTTCATTAAGCTGCAAAGTTTCACTAACAAAAATAAATTTTTAATAGTCTTCTTGCTAATACTCTTCAGATGTCCTCCTTTAAGGGCTTGCTTACACATCCGTGAAATCTCACTAAGCTTTATGGGACTTCCCCTCCACCACCCCTCACCCTCCCTCTCTCTCTGGCTTTTTCCAGTTACTGTGGAAACATTCTTGTCTGTAGACTTCTGTTTCTCTGCCAAAACTGCTGGTTTACACAAGTTAGACAGTAGTAAATCTGTCTCTGTGCTGGCTCACTTTTCCTGCAGAAGGCAGAGTGGTAAAGGTAAATGCTTGAGAGAGATGATGACAGTGAAAAAAGAGAATTTTGTTATTTAAAAGGAAACATAACCTGAGTTGCCTTTTTGTCTCTTCTTTGACCCTGTTTGTTCCTTAAATGCTAAATGGCTTTTGTGGTGCAATTTAGCACTTGTTGGTTTAACTTTACAAGTGCCTCCTTAAAACTTTCTACTTGCTTCTGCTTTCTCAGTTCATTCCTATTTTACTGTGGGACTATAGCTAAACGTTGAATATATGTTTAATTTCCTTTGCCATTCCTGTTTTGGTCCCATCCTAGGACGTCAGTGGGAGCAGCTGAGAGCACTTAATCCTCAAAGGATTGGGCCCTTAGTGGTATACTACGGCAAGCTAATAAAAGCAATAAGTACACGATGTTGGGAAAATGGAGCTCTCAGAAAAATGTGTAGGATAAAATTTTCAAGAGCCCAAGGGATTTAGGCCCAAATCCCAATAACTTTCAATGAGATTTAGATTAGTAAATTACTTAGATTCCTTTGAAAAATCTTACCCCTGGTTTAGAGGTAGTTTCCACAGGCATGTGCTTAAGTACCCTGCTGAATCAGGGCCTGTAAGCAAACACTTCTGTACTTTGCTGGATTAGGTTACAGTGCTCAGTGCCTTGCAGCTAGAGCTGTAAATCAGAAATTTATGTAATTGTTATCTGGCAGTAGTAGGACATTTTAAAATGAGGCTAGATAAGCAATCTCATTTCATTTTTCTCTGTTTCTGAGATTTGTTCTCTCTCTCTTTCTTACCTCATCCCTCCCATATGGCTGGAATCCCACTGTTCAGTTTGAGCACATCTGTTGGCGAGTCTGAAAGCTGTTCTGGTCAATCTTCTTCTCCCTCTCCTCTAGCTCGTCTTAATCCCTCGGCCTCTTCTCCCACTTTTTTAAAATATCTAAAGCATAATTCAAGCAGAGAACAATGTGGGCATGTTGCACAAAAGAGGTGAGATAGCAGCTGTATATAGTTTTGGGAGTGTTTGTTTTATTGTACCATAAACACACAACACTGCATTATCCTCACTCACTATGTGCACAGTGACTGAATAATAATAATAATTAATACTAAATAATAATTATTAATACAATCCTACCAGAGGGCATGTGTTTACATGAGGGGAAAGTAAACTCCTCTCCTAACATTTTGTAGCAGTGCATTTTATCATAGGGCACTTGATCTAATTTTTCATTTTGACTGAATGAAATTACTTCAGGTGCTCTCACACACAGCTGATATGTTGGGGTCAGTTGCTCTTGTGATGAATCAGAAAGCAGTGCTGGTTAAACTGTGCCTGAGCTTCGATGCCAAGGACTCTCTCACTCTCTCTGTTTCGCCAGAATTTTTCAGTTTCACTCTCTGCCTTGTTCAAAGTAACACTGATACTGGTCCCTGCTCCTTTGTGGTTGAAAAGGGGAGAGGGAGAAAGTGACTTGCTAAGAGTTGGAAATTTGACCAGGTGAAAAGGGTAATAAAAGTCTGACTTGTAGAGAGTTATTCAGCACCATAGAATATCAGGGTTGGAAGGGACCTCAGGAGGTCATCTAGTCCAACCCCCTGCTCAAAGCAGAACCAATCCCCAAATGGCCCCTTCAAGGATTAAACTCACAACCCTGGGTTTAGCAGGCCAATGCTTAAGCCACTGAGCTATCACTCTCCCAATATCAAGTGATAGTTTGATATTCTTGCCCTTATAGCCAAAGCATTTTTGGAGAGGAAAATTACAGACAGGGCTACTCACTCTGCCGTTTCACCTTATGGTGAGAAGACCCCTGCTCCCTAAAACTAGAGATGGGTGAAATTTTTTGGATGAATAATTTATTCACCAAAAATGCAATTTTAATCAACCTGAAACTGTTTGTTACTTTGATGTGAATTCACTAAATAGTTTCAGTCAAAACATTTTTTCTTTTGGGACTAGGCACCATTCACAAAACAGAAAGAGATGGGGAAGAGGTGTCGCCATGGCCTCCCTTTATAACTTTTATCACAGTGGCTAGGGCCCGCACTTGGAATGTGGGAGACCAGCGTTCAATTCCCCCTTTTGCCTGTTGTGGAAAAGAGATTTGTTCTTGTGTCTCCAACATTGCAGAAGAGCATCCTAGCCATTGGGTTATGGGATATTCTGGTGTGGGGGATCTCAATCTCATGCTGAATCTGTCCCATTGTGTATAAATAATTCATCATTGGAGTAGGGTCATAAACTTGGGTCTCCTACCTTCCCAGCGAGCGTTCTAACCACCAGGCTATAGAATAATTCTTTCTAGCTCAATGACTATTCAAGTGTTTTATACAAAGTGGAACAGCTTCAACAAGAGAAACTTACAGAGACCCATACAGAATAACCCACCCCAAGTAGCGTATTTTGGTATGATATCTTAGTTCTTAGCAATGTTACCTTTTAGTTACCACACACCAGATGACTTTATCAGCTTCCATTCCAGACAGAAATTGTCATTAACTCAGCTGCTTTTGTTAAACCACTACCCATTAATGTTCCTCTGAGTGCCGTAGGAGCTTCATGTAGGTAGTTTAGGAGACAAAGGTTCGGAACAAGAGTTATATTTGCTGAAATGCTTCTAGTGAGATTTGATTGGTGCTTCTGTCTGTCACACAAGAATAACAAACCCAGACAATCAGATGCTGAAAATTCTATTGTGTGAAAGTTACTATGTTAGTAGGCACTTTTGCATAGTCAGCTTATTCAGTTGCTGCCCTCCCTCCCCATACCAGTTACAGAAATGTCAACTTTTTTCCACCCCCACCCCTCCAAAAATGTAGGACACTGGAACATGTACCTACCAATTTTAGCAGTTGTTTGGCTATAGAATAGCCATGAATTCTTACAGGATTAAATAAATATAGTCAAAACATGGGTGATGAATCCTTGAACATAGCAGATAATTAATTTATTAAAGTATATTAATACCGGAACAGTTAGGTGACCCAAATATGATTTCAGAGTAGAACTTGTTACACAATTTTAGTTTTTACTTTATTTTCCTTGGTATTCATGCCTGAAAGTATTTTTGTTTTGAAGCTTGCACTGTGTATTTTTTTTTATTCTGCATATTTACACTTCCTCATTCTAAACTGCACTTTTCCCAACTGCACTCTCAGCATCTCCTACCATATTGCCCTACGGAAAAAGCTTCATTCTTCCTCCTCTGTGCCAAATTTCTTAAAATTTCTGGCTCCTGTAGATGAAAATAACACCTCTGACTTTAGGAGCGCAAAAAGGTAGGGTTCTATCTTTAAGCCTGGAGATAAAACTGTATCATTCAAAGGATTCTTTGTTTTAATTTTGAGAGCACTTTATGCATTAATAATTTATCATTCACTTGCATGTAATAGATGAAGTAAGCTAAATGAGGATGCCATCAAAGGTCGGGAGGTTACCATGGTTTCTGTTCTAAAATGACTATGGATCTGCTGTCCATTTCTGAACCCAGATGTTGTGATAATACAACTTTAATTCCCACTATCTGACTACTCCTGCCCAAAGGGGCATATCCATATTACCAGTTCACCATTAAGAAAATACAGGATACATCCCACAGTACATCAATGTTCTCAGGCTGGAATGAGCCTATTGAAATGGTTCCTGGCCTAGAAAATCAGTTACTACCAGTGCTCTTTGAAGCTTATTTGTCCCCTTCAGCATTCAACACAAATTCCCTCAACACTCTCAATCCATGGTAGCTGAAAAGAAAAATAAAGAATGATTTGAGTCCCTAGAAGAGGTAATAGTGGGATTTTTAAATGGACAGATATCATTGTTGTTCATTATTTAATTCTGAATTTTAACAAAACGCTCTTTGTGAAGCCTATCAATTAGACCAAAGGAATATAAGGCCAGTTTCTGGGGACTATTTTTAGCTCTGTGACTGATTTTTATAGTGTGACTTGGAGAAAGTCACTTAACCTCTATGTTACTTATTTTATGTATATGAAAAAGGAGTATGATATGCATCTAATTCACAGGGAGTTGAGAGTTTTAACTGATGTTAATAGAGCTCCTTGAGATCCACTAATTAAAGGCATTAGAGAAATGAAAAGTGCTGTTAACAAATAATGTAAAGGTTTGTTAGTGTGTATATGCACTGTTTTCACCGTTCTGTATGTACACCTGCTACACATTGTGTGTATTTAGGTATTATCACAAAATAAATTGTAAAATGTTGACAGTAAGTTCATTAAATCTTGGAAAGCAAACCCTGCACAAAGCCATATGCCCAATCACTAACTTGAGTGATACATATGACCTTGTGCAGGCCTGCAGCAATGGGGTGAATTTCACCCATTTAACACATGGATGCTGACCAAGCATGTGTGGGGGACACAGCCTTCCTTCCTTGATAGCTTTGGTTTTTATGTCCCCTGAAACCTAACACTTCAATGTCATTAGACGACTCTTGTGTCTGTCATAACTTATTCATAAGACATTCTGTACTCTGTAATTTTAGTGACTATGAGTCTAAACAAAGCCAGCTGGATGTTGGCAATGACACCCCTGTAAGGACTCGCCGGCATTCATGGAGACAACAGATATTCCTTCGAGTGGCAACTCCACAGAAAGGATGTGATTCTCCCAGCCGACATGATGGTAAGATCCATATCTGGCTGCACACAAACAGCCCTAAATGACTGCTGAAGTACTAATCTCCTGTACCTATGTTTGCTAAGTAGGGTGGTGACAATTTAAACAGTTTGAGGAGAACTACCTGTATTAATTTTTGGTTGCTATTTAATCAGCTGCCAGGTGGCTCATTTCCATTGTCAGTTTCCCACCCTCTTTTGCATGGCTTACTCAGCTATGGAGCTTTTATTTTTCAACTCTAGGTTATATCTACAATAATATTTGTGACTGCATTACACCAGCTAGCTAAAGAAAAGTGGGGGCAGAGGATGGGGCATACCTTGGTATACCTATTTCCTTTAATTAATTCTGTGAAAATAATTGTTTTCTCAGTGATGCCTTTTAGTACAGAGTGAGGATCACTATGTATCATCAAAAGAAACTACAGTATCGCTATATATTGGCGTATTGGCCATAGAACTGAGCTCTCAAAGGCAAAATTCACATCTACCTGGTGCAAAGGGATGTAACATTTCTGATCACAGTGGAGTTATATCTGCTTAAAACTGGTCTGAATTTAGCTCTAACTATGTACTCTCAGTCCATAATATTTGCCTTCTTTAAACCTTCATCTTAAATAGTGATTTCTTATCTCCCTCCTCTTAATTTTTTCCTTTAATTCCTTTAAGGAATCTCAATCGATTGACTTTTAAAAAAAATAGAATTTGGCTGTAGGAAGGGCTGAAAATAAAAAACTCTCCCAGAGAGTAGCTAGTGAATTTTTGCCTACCTCTAATTAGGTGGTATTCATTACTGTGAATTTCTTAAACCATTTTTAGAAATCTTATAGGGAGTTTCCATAAGGCACACCAAGAACAATGAAAAGGGAGCCTTGTCCCACAAGGCTTTTATTATTTTGAACTAAAAGTTGAACAAGCAAAAATGAAACTGAAGACCATTGCCCATAGAGTCAGGATTTCTGACTTCCAAATGTTAATGCAACATGCAAGAGCAAGAGGAGCCCACAAATAGCATAAAGGGGTTTATATACCTCCTTTGTAATTTTACAGATTTGCTGTATGGTTTTTCTCTAAAGCATCACCCCAAAGCTCACTACTTTCAGTTCCAAGTGCAAAGCACAATTCTTCAACCTGGCCTTCTGTAATAAAAACCTAGTGCTTCATAACAAACAAAGACAAATCCTTACACCTTTTTCCCTGCTGGAAAGAGCAGAGGAGTGGGAAAGTCACCGTACATGACAGATACCAGTCACACCACTTAATTCATCACTCACAAGTGCTCAGATACCATGGTGAGGGCACAGTATAAGAACTTGAACAGAATAGGGATATAGAGTGCTGCTTAACTTGAGCTATGCAGTGAATCTGCTAAGTTTTGCAAGTTTGATGTCCTTGACAGAAATAGTCTTACACGTGATTTCAAAGTTTCTCTTTTTAAAAAAGAAATACCACCAAGATTGCCTATTCTGGCTCTTCCTCTGGGGCTTGGCTGTGCACTGCAGCTGCAAGATACTGTCTTAACAATCTACAGCTGGAAAAACATTGTAGCTGCAGAAATAAGGGAAGCTAAGATGTGAGCAGTAAGTATTAATTAGGGGATCTATTTACATGATTTGGTCACTTTTCTCCCTTTTCTGTGTAAATATATGTGAATTTCTTTCTCTTCCCTCATGTATATATCTATTTATGAATAGAAACCAGAGTGTTAAACTCATTCACTATAGCTTACTATTCACTTTTTCTACTTTGAATTTCTTACTAAGGTAAGATATTTACCTTTTGTGCATCTCTCACTCCCAAGAGTTTATCATGATGGACAGTTAAGACTAGCTTAGTATATGCACAACTGCTCTACTTTATCTTGGCTTCTTTTCAAAGAACTTGTTAACTTCAGCAGTAGACAAATTGGTTGAAATATAGTAAAGAACAGAATTATAAGATACAAAGATAAATATGATATGTTGGGAAAGAGTCAACATGGCATTGGTAAAGGGAAGTCATGCCTCACCAGTCTGTTAGAATTCTTTGAGGATGTCAACAAGCATATGGACAAGAGTGAGCCAATTGATACAGTGTACTTGGATTTTCAGAAAGCCTTTGAAAAGGGCAAACACCAAAGGCTCTTACATAAAGTAAGCAGTACTGCTGGGGGAATTCTGCACCACTGTGCAATGCAGAATTTTGCAGAAATTAATGGTTTTTGCACAGAATTTCCTTTCCCCCACAGAAACGAACTGCAGTGCTGCTGGTCGCCACTAGGGGGCAGCTGGGTTCTGGGAGGGAGTGGGTTAATGTCTTTGCTGGGGGAGCCGCGGCTGCATTCGGGGAGGGAGGGGGGCTGGTGTCTGGGTTGGGGGGGGACATGGCTGGGTTCTGGGAGGGAGGGGGGCTGGTGTCTGGGCTGGGGGGGGCACGGCTAGGCTTGAGGGGAAGGAGGTTTGGGTGTATTGACTGCGGGGGGCCCTGTGTGTGGACTCTGGGGGAGGGGTTGTTGGTGGCTGCCCTCCCGGCTGGGCTCTTGGATGGGGGTGGGTGCAGAGAAACAGGAACTGGGTTGGTCATAGGTGTTTCTTTAACACTCTACTCCTGAGGGAATTCTTGTATGTGTCTGTGTTGTTAGAGACATACTTGCTGACAGGTGTTTTGAAATAGGGTGACCAGACAGCAAATGTGTAAAATCAGGACAGGGGGTGGGGGGTGATAGGAGCCAATATAAGAAAAAGACCCAAAAATCGGGACTGTCCCTATAAAATTGGGACATCTGGTCACCCTAGTTTTGAAATAAACAAAATAATTGAAACTGGCGTGATTATGTAGTATTATTTTGACAAATAAAATTTGCAGAATTTTACAATATTGTATGCAAAACTTTTAATTTTTTGATGCAGAATTTTTAATTTTTGGCAAAGAATTCCCCAGAAGTAAAGCAGTCATTGGATAGGAAGGAAGGTCCCCTCATGAATCAGTAATTGAGTACAAGATAGGGAATAAAGATTAGGAGTAATGGACAGTTTTCACAGTGGAGAGAGGTAAATAGTGGTGTCCCCAAAGGATCTGTACTGGCTCCTATGCTGTTCAACATATTCATAAATCATCTGGAAAAAAGGGTAAACAGCCGGGTGGCAAAGTTTGCAGACAATAACAAATTACTTAAGATAGTTAAGTCCAACACTGACTGCGAAGAGTTACAAAGGGATCTCACAAAACTGAGTGACTGGGCAACGAAATGACAGATGAAATTCAATGTTGATAAATGCAGAGTAATGCACATTGGAAAACATAATCCTAACTCTACATACAAAACGAGGGGTATAAATTAGCTTTTACCACTCAAGAAAGAGATCTTGGAGTCCTTGTAGATAGTTCTCTGAAAACATCTGCTCAATGTGCAGCTGCAGTCAAAAAAGTTAACAGAATGTTAGGAACCATTAGGAAAGGGATAGCTAATAAGACAGAAAATATCATAATGCCACTATATAAATGCATAGCACACTCCCATCTTGAATACTATGTGCAGTTCTGGTCACTCCATCTCTAAAAAAGATATATTAGAATTGGAAAAAGTACAGGGAAGGGCAATAAAAATGATTAGGGGTATTAAACTGCTTCCAAATGAGGAGAGATTAAAAAAGCCTGGGACTCCTCAGTTTAGAAAAGAGACAACTGAGAAGGGGACCTGATAGAGGTCTATAAAATCATGCGTGATATGGAGAAAGTGAATAAGGAAGTGTTATTTATCACTTCACATAATAAAAGAACCAGGGGTCACCCAATGAAATGAATAGGCAGCTAATTTAAAACAAAGAAAAGGAAATATTTCTTCACACAGCACACAACGCACTGTGGAACTTGTTGCCGGGGGATGTTGTGAAGGCCAAAAGTATAACTGGGTTTAAAAAAGAATTAGATAAGTTCATTTGAGGATAGGTCCATCAATGGCTATTAGCCAAGATGGTCAGGGATGCAACCCCATGCTCTGGGTGTCCCTAAACCTCTGATTGCCAGAAGCTAGGACTGGATGATGGGGTGGATCACTCGATAATTACCCTGTTCTGTTCATTCTCTCTGAAGCATCTGGCACCAGCCACTTGTCGGAAGACAGGATACTGGGCTTGATGGACCATTGGTCCAACCCACTATGGCCATTCTTACGTTCTTATAATATTTTGCACAATTCCTACCTGGATAGTTTTCATGCAATAATGGGGTAATAAACTTTCATGCTTCAGGCTGTAAATTGATTGCAGCAGTTCTGTGACAATGCATTTCATAGGGGATGTGGCCAACGGAAAGGTACAGTAGCTGGAATGCTTCTGCACTCTAGGAATAGCTAGTTGCCTGAACAGCCTCATAATCTGGGGTAGTGGAAAAGACAAGCTTGCCCAGACCTGAGAATCAGGTCAGTAGAATTTCAAAAGGATGAAACCAACCATCTTCTATAAAAATTACTCTTAAACATATAGTGTGTAAAAGGTCCTTCCTATAAAAGTTCTAAATCAGCCTGAAGAACTGAATAGAGCACTTTATACTTGCTTTTGTACCAGCTATATGTGGTTTTAAAAAATCTTATGGAAAAGACAGAGTTCTCTATTAAACTTCATAGGATAAATTGGGTGTGGGTGTAAATGTCACAAACCATGGAACCTTTCAAGCTTTACATCTCTAGATCAAAAAATAAAAATAGGCAGATCTAGATTGGAGTGACGCTTATTTGAGTAGTTTTGTACAAGCAAATGACCCAGTGAAAGACTTGTTAAAATGAATGTTCTGTTGGCTGCTGCTAGATATACTGCCTTGTTAAGTACCTAATAGAACTATAGTAAATAATAATTAACATAAAGTAAGAAGAACTATTGTTCACAATCACAAGAACAGTCCTGGTGTGTTAGTCTTGTGAAAAATGTGTCCATGAAGCCCTCTTTAATATCCTTTCTTTTTTTGGTCATCCAGTCTGAGCAGGAAGGAACATTGCCATGTGACTATTCCCCAGTCACACACCAAAAACAGTCTAAGACATAGTTTGTGGACACAGACTTTGTAAAGTGTTACAACAGTTTCAAAAAACAAATTAATACAAAAACAAATGTTTTATTATTATTATTATATTTATATTATTTGTTTATGGATAAGAGAGCAAAATACAGTTGAATAAATTTACTGTGAATAGCTGTAGTCGTATGAACACTAGGTGGTGGTGTTTCTCATGCTAGAACTGTTGAGAATTCATATTAAATTTGTATGCTACTGTTTTGTTTTCTCTGTCTTTCTGGTGTTGTGTTCCTAGTGGAAAATGTAGCTTCTGATCTTAGTCCTTTTGTGCATTATGACTTGCTACAGTATTTCTTCTGAGAGCAGAATAATCTGGTTCTTCATTCAATTCTAATCTTTTGTCTGTTTCTAGGGAATGACTAAATCCTCAAAAGAAACATCACAAACAATCCTTTGAAAATGTTCAAAAACTTTTAGAATTCCTGGATTTGTAAGCTATGCTTCTCTGAGCCCCAACTTGCAGTCAGATTCACACAGACTGTTTTTGCACCTGTATGGAGCCTCATTGATTGTGCTCAGAAACTGTAAGTGCAAGGGTCTGCTCCTCTGGATCTAATTGCAGGTGTGGGGGCCTTAATTTGCTAGTTAGCCCTCTTTCTTAAATGGCTGAAAAGATTAAATCCTGGTGCTGCAGTATATTTTCATAGTTTTATTTCCAGTTTCAATTCTTGATTTAGTACATAATTTTTCAGAATTTATCATAATGGCTACATATTCAAACACTACATCAAAAATTCTTAGCAGAGATTAACATAAAAATAAAATATCAGGTTTAAATAGACGTGTATATAATCTCCTGGAATAAATGGTGGGGAAACAATCCATTTTTTGTACTGAAAGTATCATGCTGGCAGCTGAGTGGTGTTTTAGTAATAGGAGGGTTAATAAGATTTTTATGACAGATCTGTCAGTTTCAGATTCGAGAATGAGTAATGATCTGTTTTGGGATGGGCATTATAGTGGGATATAAGAATCAAACCATAATTTCGGAGAATGAGAAATTCAGTACTGCTTAGCAGTACTCAGAATTTCAGAGAAGGCTTTCAGATGAAACAAAGAGACTACTTTTCCAAAGTAATTATACCGCACTTGGATATCTGACTCCCTGCGTGTAAGAATTACTTCCATTTTTTCAAAAAATACAAAAAAAAGAAGCATATTAGAAATAAAATCTTTTCATCAGGTTTCCAACTCTGGCAAACTGTAGTCATGCTTGAGATAGACTATATTATAGCATTAATATTACAGCATATTGGTGAACAGCAGGTCCTAAAAAATACTTCAGCTTTATAGTGCTAGAAAAGTCTTGGGGGAATCCTGTTCTCCAAGCTTGCCAGTTTATTTGGTAAGTGGATAAACAAAGACTATTTCAGTTTTATCATTTATGCAAAAAAACATAAAACATTAGCAATTATTTGTAAAAATACTCATAAATTCATTTAGCAACAGTGCATAATGGCAAATACTTTAAGGATTGTATTTTATTTCTCTATTTGATGCACATAACTCAGAAAATGTATACAATTTGAGTCAGTGAATTATTTACTTGAAACTTTCTTCCACCACTGTTTTAACAACCCTTGTTTTCCTGCAGAGAGAACTATTATAGTTTGTTTCGTGGGTTACAATATTTAGAAATCCTAGTTTAAATATGTAGAATGAGGTTTTACTATTACTTAACTATAAGAAGTCTTATCATCTTATGTTTTGTAGCATTATTTACCACAAAACCTTCCTCAAAGAAAATTTCTTCTCTACCTTAGTCTTACTCAAAATCTGTTTTGGGATATATCTATGCTTAGAATACTACAGCAGCACATCTGCTCAACTGCAGCGCTTCAGTTTAGATGCTACCTACACCGACAGGAGCGATTCTCCTATCAGCATAGGTACTCCCCAAGAAGCGGTAGCTAGGTCAATGGAAGAATTCTTCCATCCATATAGCACTGTCTATGTGGGGACTTAGGTCGGCTTAACTAGGGTATGGATTTTTCACAACTCTGAGCAACATGGTTATGGTGACCTAATTTTCTAGTGTAGACCAGGTCTTAGAGTGCTACAGCTGGGCCCATGGGGAAGAAACTTCTAAGGCCCATTTCATTCTACGTTTCCTAATTATAATACTTTATTTAGAGAACATGAAGTATATGTAACTGTTTTGTTCAGCTTTGAACTTGGTGGAAAATATTGCAGCTCTGCAGAAGGCTAGTCAGAGAGGTTTATTTTCTAGATCCCACTCTTTTATGATAATTAGTTGCTCCAGGGGTGAGTCGGAGGCCTCCTGCAGACACACCCTCTGCCTGGTGCCTTAAATTTGATGGGTCCAATTCATTAACATACTTTGGAATGTACCTCCTCTTTTGGAGCCCATGTAGTGTATTGTCTTTTCAAAGGAGACAGATCTTTTTGAAATAGCTTTAGTCTCGAAACTCAGAATACTTAAGCTGAGAGCTGACATTGGAACAAAAGAGTTTAGAGTTTGAAATATCTACTCTCACAAAAAGTTTGAGAGACAAGGTAGGCGAGGTAATATCTTTTATTGGACCAACTTCTGTTGCTGACAAAGAGAAGCTTTTGAGCTTATAGAGAGCTCTTCTTCGGTTTTCTTCCCTTCAGACACATACTTGTTGATAGCTTTCATGTGCCCACATTGACCTGCTGGGCAGGATTATGGGTGTAGTCTTTGCCACTTGTAATCCACTGGGATCTGACAGCTGGTGTGCCCATTGAAATGCCTGGGTTTTAATTTGTGAAGTCTTAATAACTTAAGCAAATGAGGTGATTTTGTAAGCAGAATATAGTATTGCTTTGGCAGAATATAGCAAGTTCTTGGCTAAAAAACAAACAAAAAACCAAAACAATTTCCCAGTGCTGATATTTAAACAGCTATCTTAAAATATACAGTTTTTCAAAAGCTCCTGATTTAGCTATTCAGTTGTCTTTCTCCTCTGCTCTTAGAACAGTGTATGAGACTAAAGGAATTTGTTACTTAATGTGGTTCCAGTTTTTGACTCTACTGGAAGCAAAAGGACTCTGACTATTTTAGCTATATGTGCTTTATAGCATCTATTGTAGACTTAAAAACTCCAGACATGTATGTAAAATAATGCAAAATGGTGTACTTGTACATCTACAATTATAGCAGTAGATGCAGTTTCTCTTTGATTTTGTATTACTAGCTGAATAGCATGCAGCATTGCCTCATGTTGTGATCATGTATGAAATAAACTGTTGAAATACATGCATGCAAACGTTTGGGAAGAGTTAAGGTTATTGTGAAATCCACTTCTTTGTGCAATTTAAAATGAGGGGTTGCAAAGAATTTCCTATTTTAAAAAAATTAATTATTTTAAAGTGGGAGAAGTGCAGCAAGAGAAAGTATGAATATTCTAGTGCACAAAAGAGAAAACTCCTTGGAATTGTCCTCTCCGAGTTCAGACCAAGGCATATCTTGCTTAGTTTATAAACTCTGAAAAGGTCACATGTCCACGGGGATATGGCTGTAAGATAGCAATTCTTTTTTTCTGGTTTTGTTTTCATGGACACCCCAGAGGGCAAGTTTGATAGGAGCAGGAATCAAAACGTCAGATTATAGAGCCATGTAGCAATTCTGTAGTCTGTAACAGGCTTACCAGTGTAACACTTAACATTCTAAGTTAAATTTCCTCCCCCTAATAGTCTTTAAAACAAATAACAACAAAATCCTCTTTTCTACCTAAAATGTTGTGGTCTCTAACTGGATACACATCTTATTCTGGATATTTGAGGTTAATTGAACTATGTGCTTCTGAGATAATTTTTTAAAATAGGCTTTTTGGTAAAGTCATATTTAAAAAATGAGATTGTGTGACCAAGAAACTACTGGTGAATACAACAAAACTGTTCTCATTGAAAACTAGTATAGGGAACTCATTTTATCTTTTGAAAAAAGGTTGAAGGCAAAATTTTAGTTACTTGTTATGAAAGTATGAATCTCTGTGAGGTCCCAGCGTTTTCTATTTCTGTCTCTTCTCTTGAAACTTATAAAGTCCAGTAGCATAGGTTGCAAATTCTGTTACTCTAACAGATAAATATTGTTTGACTTCATTTGTATCACATTCAGTCACCAGTTTCCTTAAACTTTTCTCATGTGCTCTGTGACGATACTGTACTGTAGTGCCTTCTTTGTAATATTTTGTGGCCTATTGTTTTGTATGTCTCATCTTTGTGCATACGTTTGTTTAGACTTCTCAGGGCAGGAGCTTGTTAATGCATATAATGAATTAACTCCACCCACATCGAGCTCAAGGGATTGGTCTGGATATAGGAGGGTGGAGCTGCTGCACAGATTCCATTCCAGCCTATAGGCAGACAATTGTGCAGGGGGTGTAGTCTATTGGGTAAGAGTAAACACCGATATTTGGCCTGCTCCCAGCATGTCCTTTCACAGGCAGTAGGATAAGTGACCAGCACAGAAATCCTTTCCATGACAAGTATGAAGTGCACCAGTACTTTTGCACTTCAGTGCCATCCCCAGCTCACACCTGTGCAGGGCAATTAGTAATGAAGAGGGTCTTCTGCCGGCCCACCACACCACATGAATCTCTCCATGTATGCGTCATTGGCGATCACAGGCTAGTGATGTATATTCTGTAGAAGTATGATTATGAGAGCTAGTGGGGGGGGGGGGGGAGGAGTCAAAACTCTTTTTTTAATGAAAAATGAGTTGGTTTTGGGCAACTTAGAAATTCTCATGGAAATGTCCACCTTTGTTGAAAAACTGAAAATTTTCATGGAAATTTTCTATGGAACTAAGAGAAATTCCATGGAAAATGTAGACAAAAATATTCTTTTTTATGTAAAACAAAATACAGTTTTTGGACCAGATGTAATAATTATAAAGCTGAAGTTCCTACCTCAGAATATAGAATCATAGGACCTGAAGGGACCTTGAGAGGTCATCTAGTCCAGTCCCCTACATTCATGGCAGAACTAAGTATTATCTAGACCATCCCTGACAGGTGTTTGTCCAACCTGCTCTTAAAAATCCCCAATGACACAGATTCCATAACCTCCCTAGGCAATTTATTCCAGTGCTTAACCTCTCTGACAGTTAGGAAGTTTTTCCTAATGTCCAACCTAAACCACCCTTGCTGCAATTTAAGCCTATTGCTTCTTGTCCTATCCTCAGAGGTTAAGGAGAATAATTTTTCTTCCTCCTTGTAACAACCTTTTATGTACTTGAAAACTGTTATCATGTCCCCGCTCAGTCTTCTGTTCTCCAGACTAAACAAACCTAATTTTTTCAATCTTCCCTCATAGGTCATGTTTGCTAGATCTTTAATCATTTTTGTTTCTCTTCTCTGGACTTTCTCCAGTTTGTCCATATCTTTCTTGAAATATGGTGTCCAGAACTGGAGACAATACTCCAGCTGAGGCCTAATCAGTGAGGAGTAGAGCGGAAGAATTACTTCTCGTGTCTTGCTTATAACTCTCCTGCTAAAACGTCCCAGAATGATGTTTGCTTTTTTTGCAGTAGTGTTTGTTACACTGCTGATTTATATTTAGCTTGTGATCCCCTATGGCCCCTAGATCCCTTTCTGCCGTACTCCTTTCTATGCAGTGATTTCCCATTTTACATATGTGCAACTGATTGTTTTGTCCTAAGTGGTGTACTTTGCATTTGTCCTTTTTGAATTTCATCCTATTTACTTCAGACCATTTCTCCAGTTTGTCCAGATCATTTTGAATTTTAATCCTATCCTCCAAAACACTTGCAACTCCTCCCAGCTTGGTATCGTCCGCAAACTTTATACGTGTACTCTCTATGCTGTTATCTAATCATTGATGAAGATATTGAACAAAACCGGACCCAGAACTGATCTCTGCAGTACCCCACTCGTTATGTCCTTCCAGCTTGACTGTGAACCACTGATAACTACTCTCTGAGAACCAGTTATGCACCCACCTTATAGTAGTTCCATCTAGATTGTACTTCCCTCTTTTGTTTATGAGAAGGTCATGCAAGACAGTATCAAAAGACTTACTAAAGTCAAGATATATCACATCTACCGCTTCCTCTCTATCCACAATGCTTGTTACCCTGTCAAAGAAAGCTATTAGGTTGGTTTGACATGATTTGTTCTTGAGAAATCCATGCTGACTGATACTTATCACCTTATTTTCTTCTAGGTGTTTGCAAATTGATTGCTTAATTATTTGCTCCATTATATTTCCGGGTACTGAAGATAAGCTGACTGCTCTGTAATTCCCTGGGTTGTCCTTATTTCCCTTTTTATAGGTGGGCACTATGTTTGCCCTTTTCAGGTCCTCTGGAATCTCTCCTGTCTTCCATGACTTTTTAGAGATAATCACTAATGGCTCAGATACCACCTCAGTCAACTCCTTGAGTATTCTAGGGTGTATTTCATCAGGCCCTGCTGACTTGAAGACATCTTACTTGCCTAAGTAATTTTTAACTTGTTCTTTCCCTATTTAGCCTCTGAGCCTACCTCATTTTCACTGGCATTCCCTATGTTAGCCATCCAATTGCTACTAACCTTTTTGGTGAAAACTGAAACAAAAAAGTAATGTAATACTTCTGCCATTTCCACATTTTCTGTTATTGTTTTTCCCCCTTCATTGAGTAAGGGCCCTTACCCTATCCTTGGTCTTCCTCTTGCTTCTACTGTATTTGTTGAATGTTTTCTTGTTACCCTTTAAATTTCTAGCTAGTTTAATCTCCTTTTGTGGCTTGGCCTTTCTAATTTTGTCCCTACATACTTGTGTTATTTGTTTATATTGATCCTTTGTAATTTGACTTATTTTCCACTTTTTGTAGGATTCTTTTTTGAGTTTCAGCTCACTGAAGACTTCCTGATTAAGCCAGAGTGGTCTCTTGCCATACTTGGTATCTTTCTTACACAGTGGGATAGTTTGCTTTTGTGGCCTTAAAAAAACTGCCAACTCTCTTGAACTGTTTTCCCCTTAGACTAGCTTCCCATGGGATCTTACCTACCAACTCCCTGAGTCTGCTCAAGTCTGTCTTCTTGAAATCCATTGTCTTTATTTTGCTGTTCTCCCTCCTACCGTTCCTTAGAATCATGAACTCTACCATTTCATGATCACTTTCACCCAAGCTACCTTCCACTTTCAAATTCTCAGCCAGTTCCACCCTATTTGTCAAAATCAAATCTAGAACAGCCTCTCCCCAGTAGCTTTCTCCACCTTCTGAACTAAAAAATTGTCTCCAGCCAGGAAATATGAACCAGGAAAGCATTTTATGAATTTAAATTAGAGTTTTATATCTAATTTTCCTAGGGAGGGCTATTTTTCATTCACAGTGCATTAAAGTTATATGGGTTAGATGCAAAGCAGGGTCAACAAAATATCCTATAAGGTTGGCAAGTGAACAGGGAAGCTGATTCCTTCAGTTTCCACTAATAGTATGCTTAGATATTCAAGTTGTGCCGCAGTGCACTTGCTATCCTTTTATAGGTCTTGAAAGTTGCACATTGTTTAACCTTTTGCACATGACAGTTGGATTCACTGGAATGTGCACTTCTAATTACTTTCAAATGAATTATTCTCCCTTTTATCTCTCCTTTCTTTGTCTTCCTTCAAAACATTTGCAAGAAAGATTGAAACGTTCAAATTTTTTTTAAATAGTCCTTTGACTCCTGTTCTGATTCTGGAAGCTGTACTGCATGGCCATCATTGATGCAGTTGTATGTTCATGAATACTGATAAGGGCTGAATTGTCAAGTGTCTGTTTCCTTTTTGATACAGCTTCCCAAGGGAGAGAAGGTAAATTAATGTATTAAACTCTGTCTGAGAAGACTAAGATGTCTGTTTAATGTCTGGTAACAATAAGAAGAAAAAAACACAAGAGGAGCCGACAATTGTAAGAGGAAAACTGAGCCTAGGATACATTCTTGGTGGGATTAGAGGTAGGGTTGGTCACCATGATAGTTTATTTTATAATTTCCATAATCTCCATATTATGGATCCCTCTTTTATAGCCTTAAGTGCCATGGTTTAAGGTTTCCTGTCTGATAACCAGGATCAGTTTAGGCAAAAATGACACAAAATTTTCTCCCCTCCTGCAGTTTAAAATTATTGGCTGAACTGGAAGCAAAAACTGTCATGTTGTCTAGTTAATATCCCACACTGATGCATGTTGGTATGATGAAGTTTTTTATTGGAGAATTCACAAGAGCTAAAATTGTTTAAATAACACGTGCAGTGAACTAAAAGATGATCCGTCGTAGGTTTTCCCTAAAACTGAAGAAGATCAATATGCTCATATTTTCACTGAGAGTGGAGGATGTACAGATGAAAAATAAGAAGATTGGAATTCTGATCACATTCTCTGGGTGTATTTACTTCTAAAGTTATGGAAGAGTTAGGCTGGTTTGCGTGTGTCCAATCAGTTTAGCATTGTGTTTGACAACCTATGTTCTGGAACCAGGCAACCTCAAACTGACCTGGCTCTTCCCTTGGGATAGGGTGTGCAGCCATTCTGTTTGGCTGAAGGGAGAAGTCCCATGGCCTTATAGTTGGAACTTGGGATAAAGACATGTATATTTTCAACCACAACTATGCATGGGAGACAGGACACATGGGTGGGGAAATCAGTTATTTTCCCTCTAGATACTGTATGCATCTAAGGCTAATGAGTCCATCAGTGTAGCGATATAAAATGGCTACACATCAGTGGATGGGTGAAATTAAATCTGTATATATAGAGTTGACAGATTAAATTAATTACTGATGATGTTGTAGCAGGAGTTACCAAAAAAATGAAAAATAAAAGCTTAAGTACTTATTTTGGTAAGGAACAATATTGTTCAATGTTTCGCTAAAAATAAAGAATAATTCCTCTTATATTCTCATGAATTTTTTTTCTGTGACTAATTTAAGAGTTCTGCTGTAATTAATTTTTTAAGTGGGCTATCTGCATGCTTGACTTAAGTACACAATCATAAGTGAAAAATTTGGTGAAAGGTAAAGGTTATGACGTGACAGAAAAGCTAGAAGCTAGAACAAACACTTCTTGAATGTTGTTCTGTTTGCATTAGTTGTAGGGGTTCGTGACTACATTACTGAATATTTACATTGGGAACTGGTATTCATCCCACTGTATTATGAACTGTACTGGTGCTGTGTTTATGCAGTTAAGGTTTGTGTGTTTTCTATGTCAAGCCTAGTTTAGCTATTTTTTTATATACTAATTTTGATTATTTTAAAATTTCTGAGACATACTAGCTTTCAGTTGCTAGCATATGCTTCTGTAATTAATTGAAGTGTCCTGTTTATAAAGCTTTAGTTAGCAGGCCATTGGATAAGTATGTGGTTTTAATGCCTTTATAGTTTTGAGAAATAATGGGCCAGTCTCTGGCCTCTGCTACAGATCCTTTGAGTCACTCCAGTGGTGCAAAAGAGCTGAAAGCTGCCCTAAACTGGCAGCTGGTGAAATTTTGCCTGGCAAAGCCATTTCTCTGCCAACTCCGCTCCCTCTGGCGTAGGGAGTGTGTTGGGTAGGGGAGGTGCTACAGCATTCCTTTGCTGGCATAAGTGCTGCCGTAGGGCTGATACAAGCCAGTATAAATTAGAGAACAGCCCTGAGGTATCCAGATAAAGGTGCTGTAAAAGTGGTATACCTTTTGGGCTTCCCATTTCACCGCCAGGTAGTACTATCTTGAGCAGCATGTAACTAGATTTGAGGATAAAGCTAATGATTATGCTCGAATCCCTCTCCTTGACCTGGTCTATGTCTTCACTCCACCAACAGGTCCCTCATGAAAACATAATTCTTCTATGAGGCCTATGTTATTGTCAGGTTCCTAAGGGAGAATTCTGCACATCACCAAAAATCTCTGCCATCATCACCCTTAGTTCCCTTCTTGGAGGTCTCAGCCAAATGGTCAAGGACTGACTGCATGTGCCTGAACTATAGTTTCAACCCTATAAGTTAAATTCCTCTAGGTCAGAGTTGAGAGACATGGGCAGGGAGGTATTAGAGAATCTGGCCCATCTACTGCTTGTGCTATGTCTGTTCTTTGGTAAATTAATTTATTTCAGTCTGGAGTATTAGCTGGGAGGAAGAGAAGGAAAGACGAAAATGTACAATGTACAGTCAGCCTGTGGAACTCCTTGCCAGAGGATGTTGTGAAGGCCAAGACTAGAACAAGGTTCAAAAAAGAACTAGATAAGTTTATTTAGTATAGGTCCATCAATGGCTATTAGCCAGGATGGACAGGAATGGTGTCCCTAGCCTCTGGGCAGGTCTTCACTACAGGGGGGGGGTCGATTTAAGATACGCAAATTCAGCTACGCGAATAGCGTAGCTGAATTCGACGTATCTCAGCCGACTTACCCCGCTGTGAGGACGGCAGCAAAATCGACCTCCGCCGCTCCCAGTCGACGGCGCTTACTCCCACCTCCGCTGGTGGAGTAAGAGCGTCGATTCGGGGATCGATTGTCGTGTCCCGACGAGACGCGATAATTTGATCCCCGAGAGATCGATTTCTACCCGCCGATTCAGGCGGGTAGTGTAGACCTGGCCTCTTTTTGCCAGAAGCTGGGAATGGGTGATAGGGGATGGATCACTTGATGATTACCTGTTTTGTTCATTCCCTCTGGGGCACCTGGCATTGGCCACTGTCGGAAGACAGGATACTGGGCTAGATGGACCTTTCGGTGTGATCCAGTAGGGCCGTTCTTATGTTTTTATGTTACCAAGCCTATTTTTAAAAGGGGAGGGAGGGAGAAGTGTGTTTTGTATCCATGGTGTCTATGGAATTGATACTGGGCTGTTTATAATTTTGCCTGGATGGAGTCCCATATTTTATTTGCACAAATGTAAAATATGTCAAATAATAATAAACAGCTAGCATCCTGAACTGTCTGGCCTATTAATTAGTGCATCTGATCTCATGAAAATTTGTGGTGGATCAATTAGAATTTCTAACCGATCAGGAAGATGAGCTGTGTGTAGCTAGAACCCTGCACCTACACAGAGTCACTGGGTCTGCATGTGGTCCGCTCACATAGAGCTCACTGAAGAAACAGGATTATATGGTATAAGTACAATATTCAGACTATGAGATAAAATAGTTCTTAACCACTGCAGAATGGTATTCAGCGCTATTTCCAACAGACAGGAAATACTGGGAACAGAAAGATATTGTCAGTAATAAAATGCTGGAATTGAAATTTCATAAGGTGGAAATCAGGCCCATATTTCTCCAGATTTGCTTCCTCTGAAGTCAGTGTCTGAAAACTCCCATTGATACAAATGGCCAATATCAGCACCTGGATTAAACATGTTTAGATTGGATGGTGTTCAAACTGGATGAGAGAGAGACACCTGAAGAAAGAATAAAGATGGGTTAAGAGTGTGGAGACTTTAAATTCACATTTGATAACAACATTTGATAACACATTTGATGTTAAGGAAAGAGAGCCTGAATAGATAGAAGGTACAGATATGGGCACAATGCAAGTGCATGTCCAATTAAGCATGACATTTCCAGTTTTAGGTTTCCAATACAAATGCATTGTTTAAATAATGTAGCCCTATCCTGGTAACATAAGATAGATTTACAAAAGGGATTCTCTTTTACAAAAGGCATTCTCTTGACACGAGTGTCCAAAATTCTGTACATATGCGAGAGCAAATATATCTCTGTGTGCACTTCAGAAATTCTAATACCTACACCAGTAGGGTTACCATATTTCAGCAAGCAAAAAAGAGGACGGGAGGAGCCCCGCCCTAGCCCCGCCCCCGTCCTGCCCTAGCTCCGCCCCTGCCCCTCCCACTTCCCGCCCCCCTCAGAACTCCCAACCCTCCCCCCCGCTCCTTGTCCCCTGACTGCCCACTCCTGGGACCCCTGCCCCTAACTGCCCCCCAGGACTCCACCCCCTACCTAAGCCTCCCTGCCTCTTGTCCCC
>NW_020664417.1:62316305-62418156 GCF_002925995.2 Terrapene triunguis | reverse complement strand
CCCCCCGGACGCTATTTTTAGCTCGAAAATCCGGACATGTCCAGGGGAATCCGGACAAATGGTAACCCTATACACCAGTACTTCCAATAGTTAAGCACCTGCACACACAAATATTAACACTTGCATCTGCAAAATCCATTGGTTCCACTTGCACTTGGATAGGTGTTTAGACTATTGAGACTGCTTATGCATGGGTTAAAGTGCACACAGATGTTTGCGCTTGCAAAGTTTAGATGCATACATAGTACATTTTTTACATGTGCACAAGTGGCAGCAGGCCTTTGAAAAAGTGCCCTTTTATTTGACTATGAAACCTAAATGGGTAATGCTCATTTCTGTCTCTTGAAGATTACTCTGAATTGGGAGATCTTCCACCCAGGTCCCCATTAGAACCAGTTTGTGAAGATGGCCCCTTTGGGCCAGTGAAAGAAGACAGGAAACGGACAACTCGGGAGCTTCGAGAACTGTGGCAGAAAGCCATTCTTCAACAGATACTGCTCCTCAGAATGGAAAAAGAAAATCAAAAGTTGCAAGGTTCGTAAAAATTTTGATTAGATCCTATGGAGAACAAATTATGTTCTTGGTTTGTATTGAAGCTTTCGCGGTGAATAGGATCAGGTCTTAACAAAATGTTTTAGAAGCAATATAGATAAGTCAATCTAGCACTGTCTCTCCCAATCCTCTTTATTTATGTATGGTGTTTCCTTCTTTCCTTCATTTACTCTTAATCTTTTACCTATGGCTTATTTACTTTATCTTAATTGCCACTTTATTGTTGGTATTTCATTGGATGTTTTTAGACTGGTGCCTGGAAGTGCTGATAAGAAGCTCAGTGCTGTCCTTCTGAACTGCCTCTTTAGTATATTCTGATGCACAGGTGTTTGTTTAAATATTGGTCATTCACTAAATCCTGTTTAGCCATTCTGGGAGTTAAACAGAGTCCTCAAAGAGCTGGCCTTGTACTTTAAGCTATGGGTGAAATACTGATTACCATGGTGCTGACAATTATGCGCACGTTATGTAGACACTTCATAACATAATAGGAACTGTGTAATATAATGTTAACTGTGCGTTTTGTTTAGGAAGATCAGAAAACAGTTATAAGGTATTAGAAATGAAGATAGAGTAGTAATACTTACGTGCTTTTCATCCTAGTAGAGTTTCTCCCTTCTGCTTAATTGTTTTTTAATCTTTTTATTTTGTCATTTTTAATATACATGAAATTTCCATACAAATATTAACAAATCTTATGCATAACCTGGTTTTGTTACCTTTTTCATAGACCTATTTGTGTATAGTCAACCTCTTATACAAATTCCAAAAGACTGCAACATCTACTTGATCCTGATGCAAAGGGGTCTGTCATTTTTCCATTAAAAGGGTTCCCTATACTTTTCTCCATGATGCTAATGTTGGGGGGACCTGTCCTTTTCCAAAAGTGAGATATGTTATATCTGTCTGCTAGCAGTGTAATTGTGTTATCAGTGGGTCCTTCCCTGAGTCAGTAACCTCCTTTGGACTGTAACCTAAAAGAATCATTATGGGTTCTGTGGGTAACCTAACTTTAGTTATTTTGAAAATTTTATTTGTTGTTTATCCTCTAGAACACTATTAACTTAGGGCATTCCCACCATATATGCAGAAAGGTCACTATTCCCTCACATCATCTCCAGCACTTATGACTCCCTTTTTAATGTATATTTCCTTTAATTTAAATAGACTGAGGTACCACTATTAAAGTATTTTGAAAATGTCTTTAATGGTTACTTAAATAGATGAGGTTTCTGGCCTTCCCATTCATTTCTTTCCCTAGGGTACGTCTACACTTACATCTGGGTCCGGATGTAAGCAATCGATGTTCTGAGTTCGATTTATCGCGTCTGGTTAAGACGCGATAAATCGATCCCGGATCGATCCCGGAAGTGCCCCGGATCAATCCCGGAAGTGCTCGCCTTCGACGCTGGTACTCCAGCTCGGCGAGCGGAGTACGCAGCATCGACGGGGGAGCCTTCCTGACGCGTCTGGACCGTGGTAAGTTCAGACTAAGGTACTTCGAATTCAGCTACGTTATTAACGTAGCTGAATTTGCGTACCTTAGTCCGAAGTGGGGGGGTTAGTGTAGACCAGGCCCTATTCTCCATGTCCTCCATTTTACAGAAAGCCCAAGATTAAACTTTATTTGTTGGCTTGGCCACACCTCTCTGATTTGAGGTGAGATCAGAGGGAGTCCAAAGACCGTTTGGGATTTGGAGGAGGAGGACCTCTTAGCCCTGTCAAAGACACTAATGGTGAGAGTGGCGATGATGATCCTCTGAAGACTTCTGAGGGAGGGAGCACCTGGCACCAAGATTGTGTGTGAGGGTGGACACCCCTCCTTCCCCCCACCCTCGGATAAATCTCTGAGTAAGATGTGTGGAGAGGAAGGGTTGTCTATCAAGGCGGACAAATGTATAGAAAGAGGCCTAGGGTTGTAGGAGCTGCAGTAGTCCTGAATGGAATCCTCTCTCAAAGCTGAGCTAAAGCTCTTGGGAGACAGTGAAACCTGGGTCCAGGTTTCTGTGGTACCTTGAAATCTGAATGGATGATTGAGCTATATGATGTGCACTGTGTTGTATTTCCTTAAGCATCTACTTGTGTTTCTGTACTTGTCTTACCTTTTTTAGAAAGAATCTACATCATTCCATTATTAGCCCTTCTTGTTTTAAGGATCAGGTTGTTGACATTAAAATCAGGTTGACTTAATTTGGTGTCTCACTACAAAGTCAAAATATTGAGACCTAGGGTAAAATTTTCAAAAGTGCTTAAGTCCCATTTTCAGTCTTGACTTGGGGGCAGATTTTTCAAAGGTATATTTAGCTCCTAACTCCCATTGACTTTCAGTGGGAGTTAGGCACCTAAGTGCCATTTGTGCCCTTGAAAAATCAGCCCAAGTCACTTCTGAAAATGGGACTTACGTACCTGAGTCACTTTTAACAATGTTATCCGTTGTCCTAGATAGCTGTGATGGAGTGGTCATTGACTGAGTGATTGCTGATGGATTGGAGTTTAATGGGGGTGGGGTTAAGGAGCTACAAAGCTTGTCCCAACTGTGAAAGTGTCAAGTCTAGCCTGGGAGCTTGGCTTAGGCAAACTCCTGCTCCAATTTCTGAAGTCAGCCTGTAACTGAAGTTAGCTTGGAAGCCTGGCTCAGGCAAAGGCCTGCCCAACACAAAAGATTTGCGCCAGTCTTGAAAGACCTAGCCTAGCCTGGGAGTCTAGTCTTTAAAGATTAGCCCAACCCAGGGAAGGTTGGTTTAGGCAGAGGTCCGTGCCAGTCCTGAAAGATTTTGTGTAATATGGAAGCTCAACTCAGGCAGAGATTTCTAAAACTTCCAGTTGGAACTTTAGCTGGTAGCTGTATTATGCAGTTGCTGTGGGAATTTCTGAACATGTGGGAACCTAAGGTTTTTTCTGTTCTTAGGGGACTTAACGTTAAAAAGTATATTTTTCCTCTTTTTTTTTTAAATACTCCGATGATTTATTTCTTGCCTCTTCCACTTTCAAAGTGAAACCCACATGAAACCCACGGATAACATGTTAAATCACTGTGTGACACTTATATCTATGAAAAGTAAGAAAATAAGCTTAGTCAGATGTTGATCACCACTCTGTCCAGAGAAAATAGACACTAATTACTAAACAACCACAAATACACTAAAAATAGGTATGTCTGAAACTTGTCAATAAATGAAAGAAACAAGTCTTGGGTGTGTGCTATGAATTTCAAAGAAACGGGAGCACATGCATCTTGGAATTGCTTTTTCTTCTTCCTTGCAGGCAGATACATTTCAAGAAGTGTTCTGAGTTGCTGTTATATAAAGGAACCAGCCCATGACACATGTTTTGAAAAGCAGATGAGAACATGCTTTAGCAGGCTTGGCAGCCACATATTCTGGGGTTTTCATCTTTGGGAACTAACAGTAAATATTTTAATATGCAATATAATGTTTCAATAAGCACAAAATACGTTCATTTTGACTACTACTAAATTAAGCAGTAAAAGTGCTAACATTAAATGTGCAGTATAATATTCATTACTTACCATCTTTAGCTCCTGATACATTATTGCACATTTAAATATTTACTGTTGCTGTCCAGGTGTTCTCACTTACTAAGGGTATATCCTACCCTCAGTCTTTGCATACCACTACCATTGACTTTCATGGGCATTCTGTATGTTGAACAGCAAGGTAAAACTATGCTTCCAAATGTTCAAGTACCAGATAATACTGTTAATTGCAAAAGATAAACAAAAAGTGACTAACAGTGAGTTTGCCCATCAGCTCTAATGCAAGCTGCCACTGCGGAGCTTATTTTAAAATTATCTTCAGGTAGGAAAACCAGGGGCCTCCTGGTGGTTGTTGTTTTTTTTTTATATGATATTCCTTTTGACTTGAAGAAAATGTGAACCAGTTGGCTCCTCTATTGAATGGAGTTGCATTTATTTAGAGATATAGAGTTACTTTCTAAGCTGACACATAACTATAATGCTCATTGGTGCTGTAATTCTTTTAATTCAATGTTTAAGCATAGATCAATTTGTAGTAAAAAAGATGTTGGAACATCAGGGTGTAACTTATGACATGTCCTAACAAGAACGTGTAGATAAATCACACTTCAATAGAAGTGTAAGCACAATATGTCTGAATTCGTTTAGCCCGAGAGTGCCTAATTCTTGTCCTACAGAAAGATCAACATGTATAATAATACCCTATTCTAATTTTGCTATAGTAGTTTGGCTCACCTCTAATTACATATTGCATATTTGTTGACCATAACAGTACAGTGCGTCTAAACACTGATCTGAAAGGAGTAGTCCTGGCTAACATAGCAACAGACAATTTTTTTCCCTTCAGTCTGGAGCTCCCTCCCTTTGGTAGGTAGGTGCGCAGACCTACGGGAGAATAAATCACATTATTTGTATGTTATTCTCTGCACAAACCTCCTTTGTCACTAGCACTGCTCACGTTCACTGCAAAAGTCTCATCATTTGAAGGAGGGACATCTCCAGACTGCAGAAATTGAAGAGTGAGGTCACAGGAGGTTAGATTCTTTGAAGCCTTGCTTTCAGCAGTACTGAAGGTAAACAGCCATGATGGCAGTGTGAAGAGGAGAAAAGAGAAGGAGAAGTTAAGGAGTTAGACTTTTTTTTTAATTTGCAGCCAACCATTACAAAAACAAAGGTGCATTGCTTTCTTTTAATCTTTAGGGTTTCTTTTTGTATCCTAGTTTCACTAACTCCTCTCATGGCTTCTCACCAAAAGTCCCCATGTAGATGTGTCCTTTGTTTTGTGGTTGTAATTCCATTCCTGGGCCAACTTTATATGACCCTGGGCAGGCCCTCTCTGAGGTCCAGAGGGGCCCAGGCCACTTCCAGCTTTTGAGGACCCTAGCCATAGTAAAAAAAAGACAACACACGAAAACAAAGTAAGGCATCAAAAAAAGAGTGAGACATAATTTGAATATTTTTTTATTTAACAAATGCTTTTCTGGTCCGATAGGGGTGCACATAAAAACAAGTTGCGAAACTTATCAAATGCCAAAGCATTAACAAATGTCTAAATTTGAGGCCCCCTTTGAGCTTGAGACCCAGGCCAAATGGCCCTCCTGCCCCCCTCCCCCCACATTCCTTTCCTCGGAATCAAATCTCTGGTATATTAAAAGAAAATTCTGGATAAAATTTATGTTTGGGTTTTTTAACCATACCTTTGGCATAGCAGGATGGATATGTGGAACAGACATGCCAAACCCGCAAAAAAAAATGGAGAAATCAGGCTTGTTTTTGGCTTACTTGACTTGTGAGTTGCTTGTTGGCTAGTTTTTGGCTTGTAGCTTGTTGCTTGTTTGGCTTGTTGCTTGTTGTAGCTTGTTGCTTCTGTTTTTTTGATCGGCTCCCGGCAAGCAGGGACGAAGGGGGGAGAGAGAGTCAGGGGTGCACAGAGGGCCTACCACAGTCCCAGACTGCACGCTGGGGGGATCTAGTCACATAGAGTGTTGGGGTTCTTAGGGATTGGCTTGTTTTGGCCTTGTTTTGAAATGGGATTAGCTTGATTTTTGGCTTATTGTGAAAGACGGGGTGCTTATTTACAACGTGAAAGTTGGCAACTGTGATTTGGAAACAGACAAACACGAAAAAAGCGACCTCTTACAAGCATTTTAAATAATAATTTCTAGTTAGAATGCATCATTTCAAATCCTAAAACAAATCAATCTTAAGGACTTTTGAGTATGGAAACATAGAGGTTCTTTATCAGAAAGTTTAGGGTAACAGACAGAGATTAGAAGCATATGGTAAACTATACCACTAATTCTCATGTTAGTTCTTATCATAATTGCAGTCAGTTATCTTGAAGATTAATGTTAAACAATTTCATATTTGACATCATCAAAGGTTTGGGCAGGTCACTTGGAGCTATCTTTATAAAGATACACCTCTACCTCGATATAACGCTGTCCTTGGGAGCCAAAAAATCTTACCGTGTTATAGGTGAAACCAGGTTATATTGAACTTGCTTTGATCCACCGGAGTGCGCAGCCCCGCCCCCCCGGAGCACTGCTTTACCGCTTTATATCCGAATTCGTGTTATATCAGGTCGCGTTATATTGAGGTAGAGGTGTATTTAAGCCCCTAAAGATGCAGTCAGGTACCCAGTGGGATTTACAGATGTACATAAGCAGGTTAGGCACCTAACTCAATGGGAGTTAAGTGCCTAACCCGATTAGGTGTTTTTGTAAGGTGCCTGTCTGCATCTTTAGGCACATGCCTTTGTAAATCTAATCTGTGATGTCCCTGTGACTCGGTTTATCCATCTGGAAAATGGTGGTCATTATAATGATATCCAGTAAGGGTGAAGCATTTTTGTTTTTAATTTTGTAAATTCCTACGTAGTTAACTTGGGAGGAGGAAAAACCACATAGTTGAAACAGAAGTGGGAATTCAGTCTTGTGCCATATGAGTGTAACTGTTTAGTTTGCGTAATCTTCCCTACACAGTCTGAATTCAGTATTCAGTGCTGCAATCTATGCTTCTAAGGCCAGATAGCATTCTAGAAGAGTATATCATACTAGTGTGGGATGTGAAACAAAACAGCTGGATTCACTGGTTACTTTTGCTTGCCTGAGCCCCAGTAAACTAAGTTATAAGATGGGCTCGCTTGCCCTGGAAAACACTGCCGGAATTAAAGTCTCTGCTGATGCCTTTAACTTACTTTCTAGGAAACCTGTTACCTCAAAATGGATTTATAAACAAAAAAAATTTTTAAATACATTTCAAGGATTTAGGTTATTCAGATTAATGAAATGTCATAAAAGGCCTACAAATTGTTTCATTGGGAAACTAAACAGCCCTGATCCTGCAAAAACTCATAATTTAACTCACACAAGTAATTCCACTGAGTTGTTCACATGCATAAAAGCTGGCAGGATCAGGGCCTGAATTGTTATATAATTTAAAGGTGAAAATTTTCTAACTATATCCAATTTACCATTCTTTTCTGACAAATTGAAAAATAGCCCTTGCTTCATATGACCCACAAAAATCAGTGCTTTAAAAACTTCAGTGGCAGTAGTTATATAACAAACTATACCCAGAGCTGTAATGACACAGTCAATAGTGCTGTTACACAAAGTATTTTGGCATGATCAGAGATTCTGTAAATTAATTTTTTTTTAAAGTATTGTTCTCAATATACTAACTACAGCAAATGGGAGAGAGGAAAAACCAGCAAGGAAAACAAGACTTGAATTTGTATAAACAGCTTTAACAATTGAGAGTTAAACTATTAAAAAATTACTTTGTCCTTTTAACTTAGATTGTCTCAACACAGTAATAAATAGGAGTGTTGTTTTGATGAAGTATTATGGTATTAAATCACCAAAGTGACAGTAGTCTTATGATGTATGGTAATATGTCCTCAGAATGACTGTACACTGTAATGCATAGTCACAGCAACTAGGTATTATGCATATATTACACACACATCATTAGAGAGATGGAAACTTTATGACACTACTTTTTAAACATGGTTTCAACTCAGGAGAGCTGCTTGGGATTTAATATGAGTTAATTTTTTTAACACTTTAAATCCTCATTCCTCTTTGGGTATGCCTGCACAGCAATCAAAAGTCTGCAGCTGGCCTGTGCCAGCTGACTCAGGCTAAGGGACTGTTTAATTGCAATGTAGACATTCAGGCTCGGGCTACAGCCCAGGCACTAGGATCCTGCTGACACCACAGTTAGCCCGAGCCCCACAAGCCAGAGCGGGTGTCTACAGTGTAGACATACCCTTTATCTCCTCTTGTCTCTCTCTCATTTCTAGGGTCTCCCCAAGCCTCCCCATGCTCAAAATAGTGCTTCTGCTCACTTTCCCACATGTGCAAAGACTCTGACCATATCACCACCATCCTCCAACAAAATCAACTGACTCCCTGATCCCTTCAAAATCCTGTTAAAAAATGCTATCCCTAAAATTCTCGGTAGACTTGCCACAGACTTTTATTATGGCATGTGCTCTGTTGTAACTGTGTTGTACTCCTAATAAATAGCAGTACTCCTCGATAATTCTGAATCGAAAGGGAGAGTAGCTTACAAAGGGGCAGACTACATTACTTTTATATCTCATATTCAGTTTTGGTCTTGTTTACACTAAATCCTTTTTGTGAAGAGGAAAAAGTTAGACAATTGTGATATCTTGCCTATTTCATTAACCATCTTCAATGTCTCTTTCAGTTTTAAAGATTTTACTAGTTGTGAGGCTCTTCATCTGAGCTGCCATGCAGAATGTATTTTAACAGAATGGCTTCCAACAGAACGGCACAACTAGAACAGTTTAAAACAAAAAAGCATCCTGAAATTCTTACGGTGCTTGTCAAAAGTTCTACATCTTCAGTTATGTAGACAGGCATCAGCGTGGATGTTTGCATGATAAGGCCCTGTGTAAGTGAATCTGTTTGATAGTATTGTACAGTCTTAACTGGTACACTGTTAATATCATTTCTTAGCTTCTGAAAACAATTTGCTGAACAGGCGTCTGAAACTTGATTATGAAGAAATCACTCCGTGCTTGAAAGATGTAACTTTGGTTTGGGAAAAAATGCTGAGTACACCAGGAAGGTCAAAGACAAAAATTGACATGGAAACAATACATTCTGCTGTTGGGCGAGGTAAGCATAGCCTATATTTTTGAAATGGTGGAATTCATGTACAACTTAATGTTAGAAGTCACTCTAATTGTTTTTCTCTACCAATATCAGTTCTCTCTTATCACCTTATTAAATGGGGGTGTTCACAGTGGTCTAAATAAACAATGGACACTGTTCAAATTGATACATTTGAGGTCCACTGCCCCTTAGCTACACATGTGCCACCCCCATTGATTTTAAACCATAGTTGCAACCATGGAGCTGAGTATAAAGTATGTGACATTCACTTTTAATAAACTTCATCCTAAGGGGAAAAGAGATTTGGACAGCAAAATTGTTGAGCCTGTCTATCTATCCACTGTTAGATAGGCAAGTGACACCAGACCAGTTGATTTATAACTCCAAAATACCAGTGTGAGGCTTCAAGTTTCTAACTTAATTCCCGACCATGAAAAAAATGTCCTTAAATTGATTTTAGAAAGAAACTCCACCAAAAAAGAAAAAAACGGGGAGGAAAACATGAGATGAATGGCAAAAAAAAAAAAAAAAAAGGCAGAATTTAACAAATATATATTATACACCAAATCCTAATTCAAAATGAGTTTTTTCTAGTAACTTTTTACTGTTATACTAAATATATTTATCTGCTTGCTTCAACCAGTATGAGTCTTAGTCAATAATAGAATATCTAAATACAAAATATCTTCAATTGTGGAAATGCTGGACTAAATACCTTGTTTATGTGGATGTTGCAGTGTGCACAGCTATAATTGATATGGGAATAATTTATCAACTATTTGCCCTGAAGGGGATTTAATTGATCTATAATGGTGTGTACAGTAGCAATAGATTTATACTGTTGGCCAAAGTCTACTGTCAATTACCTATTCACCCAATTGAAGCTAATGGAATTGCAGGAGCGTAACTGAGAACAGAATCTGGTTCCTTCAGTGAATCCAAAAGCCTGTTTACGCCATTTGATGTGTTTTTATTCAGTAACCAAGTTCAAAACACTGAAAGTAGTTTGTGAAAATACTCCCTTTGTACATTGTGTTGTGGTTTTGCTTCAAATATCAGTTTTGCTCTTAACTTGTTCCTACTGAAGTTTCATTATAAAGTAATGATCTGGAGATAACGATGATCTATTAAAAATACATATCAGAAAAATACTTATTCATTTTAGTTTTTATGTAAGGAAGTACTGTAAAATTGTTCTTGTATATATTTCTTCTAGAGCTAAGCCAATAACAGATTTTTTCAATTCATGGGCAATTCTGAAAAGTCAAGGAAAATTTTTTGTTTTGTTTAACAAAACATCTTTGATTTCAACCTTTCAATGTTTTTTTTTTAATTTAAAATAAAATTAAAAGAAATTTCAAAACACAAAGCTGTTTTGAATAAAAATAATTTTTCTCACAAATATCAAAAATGAAACATTTATGTTTTCCCCCCAATTGAAACAATTGAATGAAATTGACAAAAGTTGTTTTAGTGTAGCAGAATCTGCATTCCTCTCTCCCCCCCCCCCCCCCCCGCCCCCAAAAAAGAAAAAAGTTTTGGTCTGACTTCACTCAGCCCGTATTTGATAATTGAGTTAATTTTGACCTCCTATATTGACCTCTTCCTATGTTTTAAATATTTACCAAAAGAAACAATAAAAACCACAACTCATAGATTACTCTAAAACTGAACCCTTGATTCCAACACATTTAAGATTAGATTGGAATATCCTTATTTGCATTGAGTAGAATCTTATGCTATGAGTAGTCCTATTTACTTCTTAGTGTAAAGTACCTTTACGCATGTTGAATAGTAACACAGCCTGACCCAGTATAATTAGGGCCCTACCAAATTCACAGTCATGAAAAACACATCACAGACCATGAAATCTGGTCTTTTGCCCTATACTATACAGATTACACGGGGAGACCAGTTTTTCTCAAATTGGGGGTCCTGACCTAAAAGGGAGTTGCAGGGAGTTCACAAGGTTATTTTAGGGGGGAATTGCAGTATTGCCACCCTTACTTCTGCACTGCCTTCAGAGCTGGGTAGAGCCAGAGAGCAGCGGCTGTTGGCCAGATGCCCAGCTCTGAAGGCAGTGCCCCACCAGCAGCAGCACAGAAGTAAGGGTGGCAATAGCATACCATGTCATCCTTAATTCTGCGCTGCTGCTGGCGGCAGCTCTGCCTTCAGAGCTGGGATCCCAGCCAGCAGCCACTGTTCTCCAGCTGCCCAGCTCTGAAAGCAACTCTTCATGAGCTGAAAGCCAACAGCAGCACAGAAGTAAGTATAGCAGTTCCGCAACCTGCCCTACAATAACCGTGTGGCCCCCCCACAACTCTTTTTTGGGTCAGGACCCCTACAATTACAACACCATGAAATTTCAGATTTAAATAGCTGAAATCATGAAACTTATGATTTTTAAAATCCTATGACCGTGAAATTGACCAAAATGTACCGTGAATTTGGTAGGGCCCTAGTTATGATAATACTCTGCACTTCTCTATCTACAGATTTCAGTGCATTGCAAGTAATTATGAATTAAGCCTCCCATCACCTATGTGATTTGGGAAAGTAGCATTATCTCCTCTTCCAGATGGGGAAAGTGAGGCTTTAAAACATGGTTACTTGCCCAAGGTCACACAGCAAGCCTGTAGCAGAAGTAGGAATAGGACACATGTCTCCTAACTGTCAGGCCTGTGTTTTAATCTCTAGATGATGTCTGAATTGCACATGCTGGGTGCTTACGGTGTGCATGAATCCTAGTGCACTGTACCTTGTGCCAACCAGAAGGACAACAGTGCAGTTTGCGGTATTAGAAAGTAATCTATATCAATTCCATCAAAAAGCTTTAAGTTGTGTACTTCAGCTTGGAAAGCTGTGGAGAAGACTAGTAACTTCACAGTTTGAAAGTCTTAGGTTGCTTAGAGGCCTATGTGGCTGGTACTTGCGTAAGGAAGCTGGTACAGCAGCTGTTTGTTAATGGTGCTTTTCTCTCGAAATGGATGCATAATGCTAATTTCAGCCTTATGCAGCTGCCAGGCCAACCCCATGACCAGTGTGTTCCTCCCCTGTTAGGATTTTTATGCTTTGGCAGGTGGGGGAAAGAGGGTACATTTTGCAAACCAGATCAACCTGAATTCCAACTAAGTAGGCGTGCTGTATAGCCAGCTTCTATAGTCTTTCGCAGGAATGTTACAGATAATTTCTGTTAGATAGATCTCCCAAGCCTCACTCCTGCTAATACAGTAGAACCTCAGAGTTATGAACACCTCAGGAATGGAGGTTGTTCGTAACTCTGGGGTTCAGAACTCTCAGGTTCTACTGGACTGTTTACTTGAGACATATTGTAACTCTTGTGATTAGAAGAGTAATGTATTTCCCACTCACCCTTATTTTTTTCCCTTTCTTGCAAGGAGTACCACGTCATCACAGGGGTGAGATCTGGAAGTTTTTAGCAGAACAATACCATCTTAAACATCAGTTTCCAAGTAAGCAGCAGCCAAAGGACACTCCCTACAAAGAACTCTTAAAACAATTAACTTCCCAGCAACATGCAATACTTATCGACCTTGGTAAGTCTACAGCAGTATTGTGAAATGAGAACTAAAGTTTCACAACCTTTGGAGCCGGAGAATTCTAACAAAGAAAATAACTAGTAAAAATGTTTCTTGGGTTAATAACAGATTATGGGTGAGAAGTGATTTTAATCTGATATAACTGACAATAATTACTTCAGATTATTAGCAAATCGTTAAATCCATATTTCAAATACAGAAATGTTCTACAATCTCCTCTCATTAGATAGGGCATTAATAAGCACTTTGGTATATGTGATTAATGCAGCTATACTTCAGATATTGACAGGGAGCTGCTAAAGTCAATGGGACAGAAACTGTCAGGGAATCAAATCTGTTTGTAAGAGTTGAGGCTTGTTTAAAAATAGGCGTTTTATTTTGGTAAAACAACTCTCTCTGATGGAAGTTCAAATATCTTGCAAGATATTTATTGAGTCTCACTCAGTTTCTCCTCTAAAATACTGTGTGTCATGCTGTCTGGAGTGGCTCACGACCAGAATGCCAACCTCCGGGCAGACTGTCAAAAAGCAAGGCAGACACCCCACCCGGGGTATGTTCTGTCATTAGATTTCACCAACCCAGAACCAAATGTGAACTCCCAAAGTAATACAATAGTCTTATAGTGGAGTCACAGACAGCTTCCTTCGACACTCCAGGCTATCTTGCCACCCAGGCAAGCTGGACTATGTGATAAATGGTCACTTACACCAAAAATTACAAAATATTCAGTTTACACTGACTCCCAAGAGACCAGTCACTCACCCAGGTCAGTTTGTACCATAGATCTCACACCAAAGACAACGCTATAGAAGTTACTTCCATAGTAAACTAACCAAAGATTTATTAGCTAAGAAAAAGGAATGAGAGTTATTGAGAGGTTAAAGCAGGTAAAAATATATGTACATGTGAGTCACGGTCTGTAATTTCAAAAGGCAGCAGAGATGTAGTACTCTGACCGTTTCCTAAAAGTCTTTAAGGGCTACCCAGAGTAACTCTGGGGATCTCAAACTTCTTGTTCAGTTATTCTGCTCTGTTAGAATCCAGACCAGTGGTTCTCAACTTATCTATCGTGGCCCACAATGTGTTACCTGGGCCGCAGGGACCGGGTGGCATGGCAGCGGCAGCCCTGCCCCCGACCCCCGCCGTGCAGGGCCAGCCAGCTGCCCACATGCCCAGCCCCCTGGGCACCAGACTCCTGTGGCACGTCTGCCCTGGAGCTTGCGGGGCCGGGCGGTTGCGCCTGACCCCATGGGGCCGGCCGGAAGCCCCAGACACCCACTGCGCGGCTGCCCCGGAGTTCACGGAGCCAGGCTGCAGTCCTGAACCCCACTGTGCTGGGTAACCGTGAACCTGGACCCCACCCCAGGACCCGCAGCTGTGTGCTAATTGGGCCACTGGTTGAGAACCACTGATCCGGACACTCCAGATATGAAGGATTTTTTCTTGTGTCCGATTTATAGCTTATTCTCACAGAAACCAAACTGACAGTCCCCACACAGGTCCCTTCTTCACGTGGAGGGCGAATGCGCTTAAAGTCTTTGATCTTTGATTCCATACCATGGCTCATTTGCATTTAATGAACAGAATTTAACATTTTCTTGTCAGACCACCATCATTTTCATTACACAATGTTTTTTTCCTGTTTGATGAGTTACATAGTTACAGAGGTTTACAATGCAAATGATTGCTTTCTCTTTACAACATGTGATATAGCTGAGTGAGAACAATACCATGCAGCATCCTACAAGCATTTCAGAAAACACTGAACACATTCTTATCAACATAACATTTAACATTTATTTTGATAATGCTAACACACAGGTAAGGAAGACTGGTTTCCAGCTATGAATTTTAAGTGTTCAGTGAGGCCTGAGGCCTTGGCATGAGCTGGCATCTGGTCTGCCAGTGTCACACTATGGTCAAGGTTTTTAAAAAGAGGAGCCTAGATTAGGTTCTTAAATTCATATCTAGGCATCTGAACAAGCAGCCTGACTTTCAAAGGTGCTGAGCACTCAGCAGTTGCCCTTGGGTTTCATAGGGAGCTATTGAATGTTCAGCACCCTTGTTAGTCAAGCCAGTTACTATGGATTTAGGAGTCTTAACCTTAGGCAAACATTTTAGAAAATCTTTGCCTGTACCCACCTTCCATTTCATTCTTGTATCTCATTTAAAGCTTGTCAGGGTGTTCATAATATCAGGATGAAATACAAGATACTAAGACTAAATTGTGTGAAACTGTTGTTTTAGGGTGGGGTCAAGGAGGAGTGATTTGAGCTAATTTTATTAAGAGTGAGAGGGAGTTAAAGGTGACAGTCTTTGGCCACCCAAAAGACATTATTTCATACTGTGACAGACCCAGACCATTGGGGTACAGGAGTCTGGTAGAGGGCAAATATACTGGTCACTGGATGAGTAGTTTTCTGTTCCCTGAGTGACCAGAGCAGGGGCTGCACTAGAGTAATCAGGAACCTGCTAGAACCAGTTAAGGCAGGCAGGCTAATTAGGACACCTGGAGCCAATTAAGAAGAAACTGCTGGAATCAATTAAGGCAGGCTAATCAGGGCACCTGGGCTTTAAAAAGGAGCTCACTTCAGTTTGTGGTGCGAGTGTGAGGAGCTGGGAGCAAGAGGCGCAAGGAGCTGAGAGTCAGAGGGTGTGCTGCTGGAGGACTGAGGAGCACAAGCGTTATCAGACACCAGGAGGAAGGTCCTGTGGTGAGACTAAGGAAGGTGTTTGGAGGAGGCCATGGGGAAGTAGCCCAGGGAGTTGTAGCTGTCATGCAGCTGTTACAGGAGGCACTATAGACAGCTGCAGTCCACAGGGCCCTGGGCTGGAACCCGGAGTAGAGGGCGGGCCTGGGTTCCCCCCAAACCTCCCAATTGACCTGGACTGTGGGTTCTTCCAGAGGGGAAGGTCTCTGGGCTGTTCCCCAACCCACATGGTGAATCTCTGAGGCAAGAAAATCCACCAATAAGCGCAGGACCCACCAAGATAGAGGAGGAACTTTGTCACAATACATATCAGTTCATTTTCCTTTTCCTTTTCTCTGTCCTTGTCAGCATTACTTCTCTCTCTCAAATTGCCAAAATATAACAGTTCTGCCCCAAAACACAAAAGAGGACTAAGCTCAAAAGACTTTGAATCCTAAAAGCATGTATTCTTTAAGATGTGGATCCCTATTGAACACTATTATGTCGGCGCATTGCCAAGACTGACCTCTTAAGAGCTGTGACCAGCAGCGATGCTCTTCTCCGGCCAGCATACCAGCCATGTTCACTCATTTTCTTTCACAAACTTTGTTAGTCTGCTTTCTTGTCCTCTCCTGGTATTTTCTATTGCAGTCTTTCTCCTCTTTCAACGATAGTTCCCTACCAACTCCAGCCTCTCCTCCCCACTGGCAGTATATACCTTCCACCCAAAAGAGATTTGTTTTTTCCGTTCCGAGATAGGTTTCCCTTGACTGTCCCTACCTTCCATGATCCCAGCCACAGGCTTATCCTTACCGTTAGCTGTCTTTCCTCATTGGAACCCAGATATCTTGAGGCATCTACTACTCTTGGAGGAATTCTGTGCCTCTTTGCATGCACAGAATTCATGTCCCCTACAGACTACTCTCCCCTCCCCCTGCAGAAAATACGTTTTGCCAGGAAGGTGCTGCAATTACACCTTTCGCCCATCAGGGGCTGCTGTGGCACCAGAAGAGAGGGCAGCCAGCTAAGCCAACCGTGGAGGGCAGCCAGCTAAGCCAACCGTGGAGAGGAAGGGGGAGAGGCTGCCTTACTCACAGCTCCTTGCCCGGGAGCCAAGTAAAGATGTACGGGATATAAGGGGGATGGATCGAGCAGGGCATGAGGAGCTGCTGGGGGTGGGGGGGGGTCACGTAGACTAGTGGAGGGGCTAGTGGTGGGAACAGATGGGGTGGGGTCACAGGAGCTAGTGGGGTGACAGCATTGAGCTAGGGGCTCAATGGGAGTGGGGGTGCAGGGCCACATGGGGCTGCGGGGACCAGGGGGTGCAGAGACATATGGGGACAGGAGAGGATGGTTGGCGGAGTGGGGGTGCAGGATACATGGGGATGGGGGACCACAGGTAGCTGAGTGGGGGTGCAGGGACAATTGGGGCTGGAGGGAGACGGGTTGGCTATGTGGGGATGCAGGGACACGTGAGGATGGGGGGAGGAGCGGTGGCCGAGTGGGGATGCAGGGACACATGGGAGGGTGCAGGGACATACAAGGACAGATGTGCTTGACTAAATGGGAGAGGCTAGGGGTCAGCCAGGGTCTGCACGGGGGAGGCTTCCCAACTCCCTAACAGTCCCTCCCCCACAAAAAACCCTCTGTTGCATACTTTTCCCACGCGCACCCAACAGCTTTCCAAGATCACACCCAGGCTCCTTCTCAGCAATTACGTCCCTCAGCTCCTCTGTTACCCCCCCCCTTCCCCCAGCCTTTGCACTGCTTTTGAGGGGTGCAGGGAATACGTTTCTGTATTGTAGTTTAAATTAATTTGCATTCAGAGTTCAGTGTTACTATGCCTAGTAAGGAATCTGTTTGTCAAAAAACATTTCCTGAATCTTTTTTGTTGTCTGTATTGTTACAGGAATACTTGCTGACAGATATTCTAAAATAAATTACAATATAATCAGGCCAGTTTCAATTATTTTGGTATTATTTTAACAAATAAAATATGCAGAATTTTGAAATATTGTGCACAGAATTTTTTGGCACGGAATTCCCCCAGGAGTAATCTGCTAGGGGCTGAAGGGCAATTAAAATGTTGCCTACATAGCCATAATTACTTGGTATGTTGTGGCCTGTAGCCCTGTTGAAAACATTAGAATTCAAATAAATATTCTCTTTTTTCCTCCTAGATATTGTTTTAATGCAGTGTACAGTCTCAAACACAAACATTTAATCTATTTTTCTAAGAAGACTCCAACTATTCCTCGGTTGTAATCCCTGATTAACTCTAAGACTAAAGACCATGCATTGAATTCTACAATAATAAATGAATAAACTGGTCCTGTATTTCAGAGTACTATGGAAGGAGAATGTGGTTTATGATTTGGTCTTTTTCACGTGTCCATGAAAGAATAATCTTTAGGATTGATTACTAAAAATTGTAATGAAACTGTTGTCATTTATGGAAGGCATGAATTGTAAATAGCTAACCAACTGTCATTTGGTTAATTGGTTAAAACTTGAGGGAAAATCGGTACTACTTTTTGCTTTAATCTAAATGACTAATACACGTTGCGCATTTTAGATGACGTTTGGTAATCCTAAAGAGGTAGCACATAGCTAACCTAGTGGACCTCATGTTTCTTATTATTATTAGTCCAATAAAGAATTTTTGTAGAATAGTAATTTAGCTGAGAGCAATAGGGGCTAAACTGCTGCATTAAACCTCAGCTCCATGTTAGGGAGATGCACTCACCACTCCAGCAAGTGCACCTGCGAGGCATTGTGCCTCACACAAGGTCGATGCTTTCAGGAGTGGCAAGAAAGCATGGCTGCTGTGTCACCCTTGAAGAGGGTGTAACATTTTCTCCGTCTGCCCCTATCTAATATCACTGGCTGGTGTGGAATAGGTTGGCCATGGCCTGATTCTTAATATAGAAGTTGTCATCGATACAGTATACAGTCTTTGCTCTCTCTGAGAGGTTGGGCACAACTGAGCCTTCAGATTCTGATCCTGCAATTGAATCTTTTTATTTTTATTTTTTTGCATCAGCACAGAGCCGTAATCAACCCCTTGCGGGATTGGGGCCCTAGGTTGGTTTTCCCCAGTAACCAAGTATTATGGTAAAATTGTGTTTGAGACTAATAAAATCAGTAAACTTTGGCAATAATATGCATGTGGGAAGACAAACTACAATTCTTTGTATAGAGAGTATAACTGAATGAACTATACTTTAAACCTAGAATCTAGGTTTACCAGAAGTAGTTGGGTATGAGGAGGTTTTACATCCTTTCCTGAAATACAGTAGAACCTCAGAGTTATGAACACCTCGGGAATGGAGGTTATTTGTAACTCTGAAAAAAAGTCATGGTTCTTCCAAACATTTGCAACTGAACATTGACTTAATACAGCTTTGAACTTTACTAGGTAGAAGAAAAATGCTGCTTTCCCTTTATTTTTTAGTAGTTTAGGTTTAACACAGCACTGTACTGTATTTGCTTTTGGGGGGGGGGGTCTCTGCTGCTGCCTGATTGCATATTTCTGGTTCCAAATGAGGTGTGTGGTTGACTGGTCAGTTTGTAACTCTGGTGTTCATAACTCTGAGGTTCTACTGTAAGAGATTATCTTAGTGGTTAGGGTTGTACCTGAACAACTCCATGTGTAGACAAGCTCTTACTTGTGAGGAACAGAGGTAAATTCCTTCAGCAGAGGCAGGTGAGCTTACACAGGTACCAAGCTGTGAGGGAATTGGCTAGGATTAGTTAAAGTGACACACATGTTGTATGGTAGAGAAGAATGTTTCCTCTCCCCTCTAGTTGGTGGATGGCCACACTTGCATCTACTACAGAGAGCTTAGCATTCTTCGGAAAAGTGGAGAGAGATGGTTAATTACTAATAAAGGAGAGGGATTCTGACTAAATATTTTTGTTATATTACAAAGCTATTTGTTTTATGGCTGATAGTAAAAGGCCAAAAGCACATTAAAAATGAGGACATTTTTGTGCAGGGTTTTTGGCTGACGTAGATTTGATCATGATATTACTTCTACGGCTGCCAACCAACTGCTTGCAATTCACATTATGAGTATTTAAATATTTGTGTTACCCAGTGCCACTGCTCTGTCACAGCCAGTGCTGAGGATTATTAGCCTATCGCATTCCAACATTTAGCAGCACAAAAAATAAGGAAAAAGAAAAAGAATATAGAGCACTTCCGGTTGTACAGTTTGTTGGCTGAGCAGTGGCCTTTGATCTGCCTTTAATAACTTTTAAGAATGGTCCCAATGTGACACTTCCCAGCGGTACCTAGTGTTGTGAGGCACTACCCGTCCTTAGCATCAGGAAGCCTTGGCTGTGCCTGCCCTGGTCAGCTCCCCATCTTCACCGGCCACAGGCAACACACAAGCACTCTACTCTACACCTCGCAGGACCCACTGTCCCTCTGCACATAGGCGGCAAATTATATGGGCCCGTGGTGCCCGTGCTCCACCAATATTCAGGAACGTGGGCCCAGCTCCACCAATGTTTGGGCTGTCCATAGGACAGACTGGGGCAACTGCCCGGGGCCCCGCGTGTTGGGGGACCCCATGCTTCAGGGGGATTTGGGGTCCAGGGCGGCCTGAGAGATAGCGGGGGGCTTGGCACCGGCAGCAGGAAGCGACCTGGCCCCAGCCTGGTCTGCCCCGCCTCTTCCAGCCCCTGCTCTGCCCCTGACCCGCCTCTTTCCCACCTCTTCCTGCCCCTGCTTTGCCCCCTCATGCCCCCATTCCACCCCTTCCCCCCAAGTCCCCACCCCCGCCACACCTCTTTCCGGCTTCCGCCCCCTCCTAACACATGTTCTAGACTGAGCCTAGAGTTAATTAACAAGATACTCTCATGTCTAACCAAGTATTGCTGATCCAAAATCCTTGCAGTGCTTTATAGCAGGTAGGCTATGACCCTTCTTCCATGAGGCAGGCATGCTGTCAGTTGCCTCCTAGGTGAAGATGTTTCTTTGAACTCCAAGATGTACCACACCGATCCTTTGTCTGGATTCATTAACAGGGCAGCTCCCTACTGTTTGTTTGGTCCTGTAGATCAGTGGTTCTCAACCAGGGGTACGCAGAGGTCTTCCAGGGGATACATCATCTTATCTAGATATTGGCCTAATTCTACAAGTTACATAAAAAGCACTATTGAAGTCAGTACAAACTCAAATTTCATACAATTACTTGTTTATACTGCTTTATATACTATACACTGACATGTAAGTACAATATTTATATTCCAATTTTATTTTATAATTATATGGTAAAAATGAGAAAGTAAGCAATTTTTCAGTAATAGTGTGCTGTGACACTAGTATTTTTCTGTCTGATTTTGTAAGCAAGTACACCTCTACCCCGATATAACACGAATTCGGATATAACGCGGTAAAGCAGTGCTCCGGGGGGGCGGGGCTGCGCACTCCAGCGGATCAAAGCAATTTCGCTATAACGCGATAAGATTTTTTGGCTCCCGAGGACAGCGTTATATCGGGGTAGAGGTGTAGTTTTTAAGTGAGGTGAAACTTAGGGTATGCAAGACAAATCAGACTCCTGAAAGGGGTACAATAGCCTGGAAAGGTTGAGACCCTCTGCTGTAGATTTTCTCTCCTGTAAATTTTGCAATCTCTCAATTTGCACCTGGATCAGTTTGCAAAATAGCATACACTGAGAGACATACAATACACAAATGGCCAGAAAGGGAGATAGGTGTATGCAGTGTTGTAGCCACGTCAGCACCAGGATATTAGAGAAACAAAGTGGTTGTGGTAATATCTTTTATTGGACCAACTATACGTGTCAGTTACGTCCTGCCTGACAGGAACATTTCCAAGGTATGTCACCTCTCGGTGACCTGACTTAACTCTAAGATCTTAAGAGCATAATTTTCAGTATAGATACCCAACTCTTTAAGGATTATCTATATGTACATCTCACAATGATTGTGTCGACCAGTGAGCAACTGACTCTTGGTAGAGACCTCACATGCCACCTTTGGTGAACTATTATGCAGATATCCAACCCAGGGGATCCCTCTAAAACCCTGTACAATCCCTGTTTCCTCTGCCAGTTGGTACCAAGGGGTACCTGGGTCATGCCCCAGTGTGACACAGATAAGCTAAGAATAGAGAAGGGAATATAGGCTTCAGTGATCTTATTTGAAATCAACTCTGGCTAGTCAGCTCCACAGTATGAAGGTGGGTTTTTTTGGCGGGGGAGGGTGGGCGTGTTGGCTAGCCTTTCCTGTAGTTAGTCAATAGTGCACGGTATGGCTCACCAGCAGACTTTTGGGGCTTGATGGTTCAGTAGTCTACAGGTCTTTTGCCCCATGCTAATAAAAGTGCGTGTGCACACACTGTCTCTTCATGGTCTCAGTTATGTGCTCAGATATATAAAACAAATGCATGTCCTGGCAAAAGTAGTAATTGTGCGCTTTTGCATAAATTCAGTCATTAACGTTTTCAAACTGTATGAGAAAGCTGTATCTGAAAGATGGACCAAGCCCTAAAACTTTAATAAGATGAACCAAGAAAACTAAATACTCCTAAGGAGGGAGGTTAAAAAAAAAATGTTGTGAACAGGCAAGCAGCAACAGCTGGACAGGTAGTTACAAAGAATTTGCATGTTTCAACTAGCATTTCTCTAGGCTATCAGATATGTTTATCTGAAATAGATCTTCAAGAATTCTTGTGTAAGAATGCATAGCTGTGTGGTGGAACCTGTGTGTTGTGAGGACAAGACGGATTTTCTCAACATGTAGCTTAAAATTTTTATTAAAGCTAATGTTTAAAAAATTATATAATACATAGGTTGAGAAAAGAGTGTCTGTACATCTGGGTATAGTGCTTAGATCATCCACAAATACAGAGTTTGTTTTTCAAGGCATATGATACATAGAGTACATAATAAACAATAACCCAAATTTAGGTGAATAGATTTAATAATACAGTTTAGATACACCTCTATGCCGATATAACATGATCCGATATAACACGAATTCGGATATAACGCAGTAAAGCAGTGCTCCGGGGAGGCGGGGCTGCACACTCCGGCGGATCAAAGCAAGTTCGATATAACGTGGTTTCACCTATAACGCAGTAAGATTTTTTTGGCTCCCGAGGACAGCATTATATCGGGGTAGAGGTGTATTAGAATCTGAATACTCGGGTACATCACTCATGAAAAGTTGTACAGAGATTTGGTTGTGGAAAGCAAAATATATCAATGAGTGGAGATTGTCCCTCAGTAATTGAGAATTAGGTTGGTTGTCCATGAGGAAAGTATTTGTTACTTTCCTGACTGTGCTTCTCATCGGCACTCCAGCTCATCTCTCCTGGTATTGCTGGGCCATGGCTCTTGCCATTCTCTGCCCACATGCAGTAGCAGCCCACTGGAAGATGCCGGCCTTTTCTCCCTCCCTGTGTTGCAGCTGGCAATGTGAGTAGTTCATGCCCCCACTCCTGAGCAGGTGCACAGCCAGGCTCATAGTTAAGACTAATGAGCAGCACAAGAAGTGCCAATGAATTCACGGAATTGAAAAGTACAGCTAACTATGAGTAAGGGCGTCGGAATCTGACCTTGTCAGAGCTGGAATAGCGAAGAAAGACAAATCCTTGTTGATGTTAACCTTGCCTAAGAAAACAAGGTTCAAAAGGACGTGAATTGTATTAAACAATGCCCAGTGTGCTGCTAGGCACTGAAGACTCTGCATTGACAGCACAGCTGCCATGAATCAATATAAATCAGTTCAGCTAGAGCATCCAGTTAAAATAAATAAAATAAAAATAAATTAATGGAGATATCCTATCTCCTAGAACTGGAAGGGACCTTGAAAGGTCATCGAGTCCAGCCCCCTGCCTTCATTAGCAGGACCAAGTACTGATTTTGTCCCAGATCCCTAGGTGGCCCCCTCAAGGATTGAATTCACAGCCCTGGGTTTAGCAGGCCAATGCTCAAACCACTGAGCTATTCCTCCCCCCCTGTTGTGATTATGGATTAGTAGAAATATTTGTCTCTCATTCTGAAGTCACACTGAATTGTACAGTGGTACAGCCATTGTTATCAGAACCATCAGATGATCACTGTCTACTTGAAATGTATTTGTATTGGTATTGCGATAGTGACTAGGACCCCATTGTGCTAGGCACTGTATAAACATGGAACAAAAAATCAGTCCCTGCCCCAAGGAGCTTACACTCTGCTCAATTAAAAAAAATTTAGAATTATGTACTGCACCTGCCTCAGTTTCTCTGCCTTTTTTTTTTATTATTATTTTTTTAATCACATTTTCCTGTTTGGGTTTTTAAAAAACTTCTTTTCCCTCTTGTTCTGTGAAGTATCTATACAAACTGAGGGGCCAATCCTGCAAAGACTTACACATGAGCATCTCTGCTCACCTTAGAGCCACGAGGTTCATTTGATGTAGGTCCTGATCCTCCAAAGTCTTAACTGGCGAGTCGAGGGGGATAATCTGAGATTGTCTCGCTTGTGGATTTGACAGCACTTTGTGTATGAACAAAATAAATTAAAAATTAGAGGATTTTTTTGGTCTCATCTTTCAGTTACAGAACTCTTAGGAGTTTGTTGTAGCTTCAGTACATTTTAAAAAAAAATCAGTCTACCTAACTTTAAGATGACTTTTATATTTTGCCTTTCATGGGACTTGATCCAAAGCCTATTGAAGTCAATGGGAGACTTCTGACCCAAAATGCACGAGTGAATGTGGAACAAATAACTGGATTTACATTCACTTTTTTCTCCTGCTGAGCTTGTTGGCTTGTGGCTTTTTGGCGCTGTTCAGAGGTAAATACCTGCAGTATTCTTGCTCCTCCCAAACTTACCAACTTCAAGCATTCAAAAATCACAAGATTAGCGTAAAAATTAGTATTTTTCAAAAATAAATTTAGGGTTTTTTTATTTACCTTTTAGTATCTAAGCCTTTAAGGGTGCATTTAGATCACATTTTAAAGCTTTTTCTCTGCAGTTATGAGGGCCACAAACTTTTTTGTTTTAAGGAAAAGCTGATTTTCATCTAATTACAGGACTCCAGCAGCAGCTAGAGCTTTAAGAAATACACCAAATAGTGAGATTAGCAACATTGCTTCCAGCCCACCCACTCCTTTTTCAGGACCCCTCTGTACTGGATTTTTTCCAGACCCCAATTTATACCTTCTCCCTGAATGACTTGTGCCGGAGGGGCCTTGCTGCTGACAGAGAGAAGCTACATGGGTCTCTCATCAGAATGTATTAGAATAACTTCTAGCTTAGGCAAAGAAGTCCCTGCAGAAAAATGCAAGCTGCTCTTTCGCTTGGGAAGCTAATCACACTGCCTCTGCAGCGCTCAATTCCTTAACAGCCTTGGCAGCCATGAGACCAGACTCAGAAATAATCAAATGCAGGTTTTTCACTTGGTAGCTCAGAGCACTAACCAGAATGCAGGAAGAACCAGCCCCAGGCTTTGTCTTTTTGAAACAAGAGCCCTGATGTTATCTGCCAGCACACCTCCAGCAGGAGCAATACAGCAACATTCCAGAAGCTGAAGGGTGGGGTGATACTTAACAAGCGAGCAACTACAAAAGACACTTCACTTGTCCTGGAACAAAAGAAGTATTAAAACTTCCTCTGAATTCAGATAACTTGTTGGGGGGAAATCTCATGGTTGTTTTTTATTCTTCCAAAAAGGTAAATGTTCTGTTTCTGAAACACCTGCTAATATTCTGTGAACATTAGACCTTCAATGTGATCATTTACATACTGATAGGAATCTGTAGGGAAAGTTCAATAAAATGGCTCTGTTTGATAAAAAACCTGATTTTAATTGATAATTGAGTAGAGGGGGGAAGTGGTGGACCTGTTTGCTTTAGGTTTAGAGGATCAGATTCTTATCATTAGTAGCCACAAGTACTCCTGTTCTTTTTGCGGATACAGACTAACACGGCTGCTACTCTGAAACCTATTCTTATCATTGCATCACTATAAATCTGAAGTTTACACCATTGACTTCAATTTATGATTGAGAAACTGAGATCAGAATCTGGCCCAGATAGCTGAACATTGGTCTAAGACTTCTTTATTTGGACCCCAGCAGTTGTCCATAAGCCATGTCTTTTTTTAAATTACAAAAATATATATTTCTAAGGTACAAAAGCTCTCCTTGCCTTATATAATAAACTCAATAATGTCAGCATTGAAAGTTGACTTTAAAAGATTGTTTGTTTAACTTGGTAACCTAGCAAGCTTGTTTTGTTTTGTTTAAAGTTCGAATTGCTAACCTCAGTTGTTTTCACAGGACGCACCTTTCCAACACATCCTTATTTCTCAGCACAACTGGGAGCTGGGCAGCTGTCACTCTACAATATTTTGAAGGCCTATTCTCTTCTGGACCCGGAAGTAGGGTATTGCCAGGGCCTTAGTTTTGTAGCAGGAGTTCTGCTGCTTCATATGACTGAAGAAGATGCTTTTAAGATGTTGAAGTTTCTTATGTTTGACATGGGCCTAAGGAAACAGTATCGTCCCGACATGACTATTTTACAGGTATTTGTTTTTATGCCTCTGTAAAAAGGATGCTGCTGATAATAGCAATATAATTTGTTAGTGATGTGATTGTCAGATTCTGCTTTTTGACTCCACTGCAGAATCACTAAAGAGGAGAAGGGGCGCTATAAAGAGGATTAGATCTTAAAGAGATTAATGTTTCAGTTTGAGAGAGGCCATTGGGAAATTATGAAAAACACACACAACTCTGTTGCTTAAGACTAATTTACATTCAAGTAGCCCTTGTATGAAAGTGTGTCTTCAGATAGCCCTGCATAGTTTGCTATTGTAGGGAGAAAATACAGGGAACCCTGAAACAGGGAGCATTACCTCTGCCAGCTTAGGGGTGAGAGGGATGGTTAATGTGAGCAATCATGAAGTGCTACCCACTGAGTCACTGAAAAGGCTCCAGGTTACTTTAGTTTCTTATAAGTGTGTTTGAACATTAATTGGTAGATATTTTTCACTCCTTCTTTCTCATGAGAAAGTATAGCATGAGCTTTGTTCTTATAACTTCCAGCTAGTCTGTTATTCTTAGTCAGTTCTTCATTGCTTTTTCTCTTTCTCTTCTTTGCAGATCCAGATGTATCAACTTTCCAGACTTCTTCACGATTACCATAGAGATCTCTACAATCACTTGGAGGAGCATGAGATTGGCCCTAGTCTCTATGCTGCCCCCTGGTTTCTGACCATGTTTGCCTCTCAGTTTCCCCTGGGATTTGTTGCCAGAGTGTTCGGTAACTCTTCATAAAAATATCTTTCTGGTCTTCTTGAAACTGTGTTTGCATTGCTACAGGTTCCAGCCTGTTTCATACACCTAAGACAATATTTATGCTATTTTTGATTAATAGTCCCTTCCACTGATGTATTGTGTAGTGACAAAAGTCAACTTATAGGAAGTGAATGTGTGGAGTTTATAGCAAAATGCTGTTCAGAGACCGTAGAAGGTTGGAACTGACTGTCTTGTCTCTTCACCTCTATTGTTAATTTTTTTTCTCTTTGGATTTCCTCATTCTTCTCATTTCAGCTGAGTGCTATAATACTTCCCAATTACTGAGCCCTCCTGCGTTCATTAAGTTGGAAATCCCACTTCAGCAATGTCCCAGGCTTTCCCTTCACAAAGGAATGCTGGCATTGCTGCAGTGAGGCTCTACCAACATTGTTCTGTGCTGTATAATCGTGCTAACTTTAGCCTGCTTTGCTCCTGAAGTATTCAGTGTGGATCTAATCTTTTCATTTAACATCTGGTCGGACACTTTCTGAGATTTTACACTGTTCTGCTTGCCTGACTCCAGACCCATCATTGCCCATTCTCTTGCAGGCATTACATCTGTTGTATTGTCACACAGTGGTCTAGGAATACAATACAATACATACTCAAGAGGGGCACGAAACCAGGCAATTGGTGTCCCATGACTAAATCAGTATACCCATAAATGGGTGGCTCAATTAACTATACGTACATATTGAAATAAAAAGTGTGTTTTGCCTGGATCACTGTAGTGGAGCCACGCTTAGATGAATGACTTGCCTCACTAAGAACAAATACAGTGGCCAAAAGTTAATAAGACACAGCAAGAATGACTTATTTCAACCAGATTAGTTGCTTGCTTAGGGCAGTGGTTCTCACCAAGGGTACGCGTACCCCTGGGGTACATCAACTCATCTAGATATTTGCCTAGTTTTACAACAGGCTACATAAAAAGCACTAGTGAAGTCAGTGCAAACTAAAATTTCATACAGACAATAGCTTGTTTATACTGCTATATATACTGTACACTGAAATGGAAATACAATATTTATATTCCAGTTGATTTATTTAGTAATTATATGGTAAAAATGAGAAAGTAAGCAATTTTTCAGTAAGAGTGTGCTATGACACTTGTATTTTTATGTCTGATTTTGTAAGCTAGTAGTTTTTAAGTGAGGTAAAACTTGGGGGTATGCAAGACAGATCAGACTCCTGTAAGGGGTACAGTAGTCTGGAGAGCGACTGGCTTAGGCAGTAGGCAGGAGCTGATGCACGTAAGAGCCAAGGAGACAGTATAGCACAGTGGTGCTATATATCCTAGAAATACATTAGCTTCACGGCACAAAGAAACACATCGAGAGAAACATACAATCAAGCATTGTTTTCAGAGCGTAGGAATTGTTGTAAAATCAGTGGTCCACATACTCCAGTATGCTTGCGTCCAAAATTGTCTGGGCCAGCTGCTTCTGAAAGTGGTGCAAAAAACCTTTCAGTCACAGTTATGGAACAACTTCTCCACAGGGAAAGTTTCTTCCTAAATAACATTTAGTTAGTTAGAGATTGGGTGATGCCCCGAAGAATAACCCTGGCTATTTTAACTCTGGCTATTGAGTAAAATTTTCAAAAGCACCTAAGTCCCAACGTGATTTAGGCTGCTGTATCACTTTTTTGAAAATTGTTACCCATTGTCTGCATCCATGTAAATGTCCAGTTCTTTTTAAAAAAAAAAAAAAAAAAAAATCCTATTAAGAACTTGGCCTCAATAATATCATGTGGCAATGAGTTCCGTATACTAACTTCATGTTACGTGAAAAGGTATTTATGTCCCTTTATCAGTTTTAAATGTTCTGCTTTTCTATTTCATTGAATGTCCCCATGATCTTATTCTTATGAGAATGAGCACTTCTATTTACCAGTCTACCTTCTCTATGCCCTTCATCATTGCATATATCTTTAGCGTGTCCTCTCATTTGTCTCCTCTCTTCCCAATCTTTTAAAGCTTTCTTTATATGGAAGTTGTTTCTGTACCTCTAATCATTCTCATTTCCTATCTTGGTAAATAGATTTGAGGGATCAAGCATACAAGGTGCAATGATTTACTCATGCATTAAAATGACCACTTTCCTAACCTTTTTAATCAGTCTCTTTTTCAATACAAAAGCAAATAATAAATATATATTTCAAGGAGAATAGTCCTGTTCCTATTTAAGTCAATGCAAAATATGGAATTGGAAAATACCATGGTGATAAGGATGGAATAGATTATATAGATAAAATCTATATTTGCTGCATTTTTTGATACACAGCTAGTTATGGTGAGCACAGCACCTAATCAAGGAACAAGGTTGTGTTCTAAACAGGTTAGCCTCACAATAATCAATGTCTAACTGACAATAATTCTGTTCAGGAATGGAATGAAAATGAAAGTGTCATGCACTGAGTTTATAATCAACATTCCTCTTTTCAATCATCCATGATTAACTGTATTATCAATTATCATGTTTCAGTATGCTCCTGTGTGAACTGCTTGACTGCAGATATACAAAAGACACATGCTTTTAGTTTATGCCCAACCTAATACATTTGTGACTCCTCAATATATAGATTTGCATATCATGTGTTTTGCTTTTAATTTGCCACTGGAAGATTATAGAGCTTTAAAAAGCAAAGAATTTACAGTGGAATAAAAGGTTGAGATAAGTAAATGACTTATGTGGAACTAGGGTCTTGTCACAGCAGAGGAGCATGTGAGACTAAAACCACCTCCTAAAAATCATTGTTGTTTCCCAGAAGAACAAGTCCAGCGTTGAAAGTCTCACAATATTTGGTGGTTTTCTTTAAACAGCAACTCCTGGAAGCATATGATTAGGTGAGAATCTTGAACTGACACCTTTATAAAATGAAAGTTTCTCACCCTCAGCCATGCCAAAGGCTCAGAAATCTGAAGAAAGATAGAAACCTAAAACTTCTTTTTTAATTGTCACGATTTTAAGCCAATCTTATGATTTTTGAATGGTTGGAGTTGGCAATACTGCACATAGTGCTGGGAACCAGGTAATTCCTACACAACTGGTCACTCAGTTTTGCACAACCTGACAGGTTTTGGTTTTATCACTCGTTTATTAGATTCCTAGGGAGGAAGAAAAAAAAGTTGAATTCTAGTGTTTCAAATGCAGACTAACCAAGGAAAACTGATTTACCTGCCAACTTTTGACTGTGCAGCCCATTCAATGGAAAGCTACTTACCCTACAGGAACTGGAGTTCTTTGGAGGTGTTGTCCATATGCACTTTCCATTATAGGTGCATGGGTACCTCATTCCCTTGAGTCTGGAATCTTTGGCCAGCAGTATCCAGACAGTGTGCGTGCACCCTGAGTTCTCATGCTCTGTATCGATGGCATATAAGAACAGAGTGCACCAGTGCTCCTCAGTTTCCTCTCAACTGCAGCATCTCAAGGATCAGGACTCTAAACGTGAGGGGTGGTGGGTAAGTTGTGGAATGTGCATGTAGACAACACATCTCGAAGAACTCCTGTTACTGTACAGGTAAGTAACTTCACATTCTCCTTCGCATGGTTGTCCATATGCACATTCCAGTATTGCTTACTCCCAGGCAGTAACCTCAGAGTCTCCGCTTTGACCACTTCATACTGAAAGCTATTAAAAATATCAAAACTATTAACTACTCAGTAGAAATTAGCTGGCAGTCGCACAGACTGCAAGCTCCCTCTCAAAGCCAGAAGCACTGAGGAGCACTGGTGCACTCTGCCCTTACATGCCCTTGATGCAGAGCATGAGGATTCTCAGGGCGCATGCACACTGCCTGGTCCTGCTGGGTAAAGACCAGGGTGCATGCCAGGATACTGCTGGCTAAAGACTCTGGACTGAAGTGCATGAGGCACATGTGCACCAATAGTGGACAGGCCATTGACTCCTGCAACCCAGTAACAATGTAGTAGTTAAAGGTACAATGCGTTTAGACTACCTTAGAGCCCACTGTCTTCTGAAGGCTATACTCCAGTGTATTAAAGCCATAGGTTATAAAGAAGTTCTGGAGTTACAAAGCTGTGTTATGCTAGAAAGTAGCAAAATTGCCTTTTTCCTTTTTTCTCCATCTGTCCAAACTTTCAACACTTCAGAATAGAAGGTTATGTGAGGGTACTGCAAAACAAAGGTTCTCTAAAACCTCCTATTTACTTAGTGGTGGAGGAGACTTGGAAGAACAACATTTATTCTGTTCCAAGATTGTAGATAACTTGATTTTAAATCCTGATGTCTGCCAGTCATGCTGACGTTAATTTGGATGCCTACATTGCATTGTCGCTGGCTTGCAGCCCACTTACAGCAAGCCTTAGGGATGGATAAGCTCCTAAAACAAATGGGCCTTTGTTCACTGCTCACTATTTTATATACGAGTGAGGGATTTCAGAAGTATATAATCAATCCAGCTCATACCTTAATACCGAATAGGTCACTTTGAGTTAATCTGCATCTTTTCTAGGGGCAAGTGTTGGGTCATGTAGATGTATTATTCTCTGCTTAATTAGGTTCTGCTTTGTACTTCATCTTTCTTGATTCTTGCTTGGTGTTCGCTATATTAATATTAAATACTGTAGATTCCCTTAAAGAGCAGTGTCCTGTATTTTTGAAGTTTAGCTCAGTGGTTTGAGCATTGGCCTGCTAAACCCAGGGTTGTGAATTCAATCCTTGAGGGGGCCATTTAGGGAACTGGGGTAAAAAAAAAAAAAAAAAACTGTCTGAGGATTTGTCCTGCTTTGAGCAGGGGGTTGGACTAGATGATCTCCTGAGGTCCCTTCCAACCCTGATATTCTCTGATTTCTATAGACATATGAAGACAGATGCTCACTTTCCATTACATCTTTCAGAGCAGCCCTCCTCTTATAGAATGTACCGAATTGGAACTGGAGCTGTTTGCACTGTTTTTAGGATGACTGGGGCAGAAATATAAGATTTATTATCAGTTATTGCATGTGCTTCATGCTCTTTCTGTCCCTCTGTGTGAGAGAGAGATGAATACAGGAAAGGAGTGAAATGAGTTATGACTTCAGGGTAAAGTCAAGGAACTGTAGGGGGAAACTTTCATTCTGATGCAAGCTTCAAAGGGGAGAATATTTGTACAGAGAAATGTAGTCAGCAAGTGTTTTCTTATGTTCTTTGCTGCACTGGAGAGACTTGAGGTTTTGACATCAGCATTTTCCCTCATTGCTCAGTTTCTTCTTCTATTTGATCATGAAGTCCTAATGTGTTTGGCATCAGCCTATTACCATGTAAGTTATTGTGATGCTACCAGTTCAGCAGCATGACTTCATTTGCAGGTTCAAGTAGAAGGAAGAGCGATAGGAAGCTTTTGTATAAACACAGATATATTTGGTAATTAGCAAACCTGAACTGAAAACAAAAATCCACTTACTCTCCATATGGTTTCCTCCTCCCCTTAATAACTTTTTGTAATATACTGGATACTTCCTCCTGTATGAAAGTCGCTCTTTAAAACCCAGAGCAGATTTTGAGGTCTAGTAGCAAGAGAGTCTATGGAGGAAAAGAGCTTTTTGTATCTCCCCTGGCCAGATGGATTGTGAGCGGTATCGTTGGCTGCTGCAGGGTTGCTCTCATGTATTTCCTGTCTCCGTGAAGACCTGTGCTAGATTGTAGGTTGTTTGTAAAGGAAAAAGGAAGAGATGGAAAGGAAGTTAATGCTGAAAGGTAGCTAGTTACTGTGGCTGCACTGTGCTGAATGTGTACCAGGATGCTGTCTTTATGGGGCCACCTGCAGCATTAATACACAGCCTACATTAGTGAGATATCAAGATACACTACAAATGTGATTACTAGTGTGGCTTGTTAGGATATTAATATGTTTATCAGATACTTATATTAAAAAGCAAATAAACCAAATGCTGTTAGAAAACTGATTTCTTTAACTCAAGTCCCATACGCAGTGTGGTATGTTTTCCTAATGCAGTTTTCCACTTCCCTCCAGTAGGTAAGAAATAGGGCTGAAGAAAGATTACACTCAGTCCTTATAATTAAAGTGTAGGTACCTACTGATTTATTAAAGTTCTTTAATTTATAATCCCATTCAAGCTCAGAACTGACAGCTGAACAATAAATTCTGCTGCTTCCATTTACTTCCTCATAGAGTTCTCATGACCCCCTTCAAAAAACATAACACATACAAGAAGAAGTAACACTGTCCAATTTCACTGCATTGCCTAGCTTATACATAGCTTAAATATGTACTGGATGTCTCGGGTGATAACTCACCAACCAGTAGGGGGACCAGATGTCCCGATTTTATAGGGACAGTTCCGATTTTTGGGTCTTTTTCTTATATAGGCTCCTATTACTCTCCACCCCCGTCCTGATTTTTCACATTTGCTGTCTGATCACCCTACCAACCAGGGTAATTGATCTAGCTAGTGAAACACACTATTGTCACTTAAAAAATTGGATAATAATGGTCCTGATGTATTGTGACGGGTTCCCCCTGGGGTGCCACCTGGAACTGGGGTACCACTGAGCCCACCTGACCCACCAGCCTGGGCTTCCTTTACACTATATTGCTGTGACAGGCCCTCAACCCCCCTCCAGCACACGTACATGTAGGGACACACCCAGCTGCAGCTACACAGAGATGCTGAGATCAGCTCTTCAAGGGAAGGCTCAGCTAAGGCACCTCCCAGTTCCTAAGGCACGCACTCACCTCTGGAGTGTAAACCCAAAATTGTATCATTTTGCGTTTCACAGGGAACTGTACAGTATAAGCTCATGAAATTAGCCCCCTCCCTCAATGTGGAGAGGAATATACACAGGTTTCTGCCCCAACTAATAACTCCTGCACACACTGGTTTTAGACAAAACAAAAACAAGTTTATTAACTACAAAAGATAGATTCTAAGTGATTATAAGGATAGCAAACAGATCAAAGCAGATTACCTAGCAAATAAAACAAAAACGCAATCTAAGCTTAATATACTAAATAAATTGGATATGAGTAGCAAATTCTCACCCTAAATGATGATTTAAGCTGGCTGGGGGCTCTTAAGGGCATGCTTCACTTGCTTGCAGCTTAAAACCCCAGGTATTCCTTTCACAGGCTAGAAATCCCTATAGCCTGGGTTCATCCCTTCTCCCCCAGTTCCTTTTTTCTCAGGTGTTTCTAAGCATCTCCTTTGGGCAGGGAGTCAGTGAAGAACCACGTTATGTCACTCCCCTTAAATAGCTTTTGCATATGGCAGGAACTCTTTGTCTCCAACTTTAGTTCCCATGCCTTTCAGTGGAAACACACTGGTATTCCAAGATGGAGTCCAGTACCAGGTGACTTGGTCACATGTCCCTGTAGGGTCATAGCAGCCATGAGTCAGAGGCTGTTTATAGCGTCCTCAGGAAGGCTCCCTGGTGGGAGATTAGCATCTTCTAAGACCTAATGGCCCTTCCCAGCCAGCCATCTAGACTGATTGCCTTCTGCCTACTGGGCGTTCCCCAGGTGTAAACACATTTGTAATAGGTGCATAAGCAATATTCCTAACTTCAGATACCAAAATGATACACGCATACAAATAGGATAATCATATTCAGTGAATCATAACTTTTTTTCAATGATATCTTACATGACCCCTCTTGCATAAAATACATCATAGTTATGCCATAATCATATCATATAATAATATTGCTATGAAGAATATGGGGCATAATGCCACATGTATGTTAATGCTTTAGAAAAAATCACAGCCCACTACACAACACATGCATGTGTGGACACGCACATTCACTCTCTCTTACATGTGGCTATTTGTACACTATTTCGGCAGAACAGGAGAAGGAACTCCTTTACATAGCATTGCTCAGTTCATGACCTTGAAGCATATGACTTAGCTAGCATAGCTGAAAATACAGTTCCTACATAAAATATATGTATATATGATCCTTTCAAAAATCCCACACATTGTGTGTCTTATTGACTTCCTGTGATGCAGATTCCATGGATTAAAGAAATGTTTCTTTTTCAGTGTAAAACTTTTACAAAAGTTCCGTTTCCCCTTTCAGTGTAAGGTACTATTAAAAAAAAAAACTGTTTAACTAGAAAACACAATTACAAAAATGCCTGATTGGTGAATATTTCTAGCCTCTTGATCTCTATAGTATATGAAGGTGTTATACTTTGGAAATTTTACTGTTGTATTATTCTTATCAAAAGATGTGCTTGTTTTATATACTTTTGGTTTTTCTTTGTTTTCACAGATATGCTCTTTCTTCAGGGATCAGAGGTTATATTTAAAGTGGCTTTAAGCCTGTTGGGAAGTCACAAACCCTTGATTCTGCAACATGAGAACTTAGAAACCATAGTGGATTTTATTAAAAACACTCTCCCAAACCTGGGCTTGGTACAGATGGAAAAGACCATTAATCAAGTATGAGACAATCTGAACATTTACCTATTATCAAGAGAAATGATGTTCTTATTAGCAGAAGTTAGGAGCAGTAGTATTCTTTTGTAAAATCACAATGGAGAAAAGTGCTTGTGCTATTCCTAGTTGAGAATAGGTTACTAATTGTAGTTTGGAATATGTTAAAGAAGCTTTCGAACCATTTAACTTATACAGTACCTGGGCATCCTTACATATTAGTTAGTCATCATTAATTACATTGTTAATTACATTTACAGTTCTGATTTTTACTAAGTGTATTTAATTGATTTTCATTTTGTTGGCAATAATACTGTATCCCAGATACAGTGCATTCTACAGGATAGGCAATAAGGTGGGCTGAATGACTACTAGGCTTACCCATTTCCAGAGTCTGATTCTCTACATCTAATTTCAGAAGAAAAAAATAGTTTTACGAGAGCCTCGTGCATGTTAACTTTTCTTACCCACGCCATAGACTTCTCTTTGTTGATGATGTCTGCTCTGCCAAGTTGTATGATGCAAGTTTGTTAATACGTAGCAAAATGCTGTGGAACATCAAACTTGTCTTCCAGGCAGAGGAGATGGGATGGTGCAGTCTCCTGCATTCAGTCATAGTACTGGGAAACATTGAGTCATCCCTCAAGATGGCAGTTACTCCATTGGGGAGGGAAATGATGAAACACTACTGTGATTAAAAGGTGGTTCTAACGGATGCACAGTGTAGTCTCATTTATCCAAATCTCTTCCTTGTCCCTCAGTGTGAGGTACATGCTACAGAGGGCATCTATCTCATGCTGGGGGACAAGGAAGGGATTGGGATAATGTGGAGGTCTGGATAATAGAGAAAAGACCCACAGTCAGCATTGCAAAGAGGAGGACGAGACCCCGGGTGCAGAGGAGGCCACCCTGCTGCTGAATGGCTCCTGTGGCAGCCAGGGAGACCTCTGCAGCCTCGCTGTCACATAAGTGAGGGAGCCGGGTCATGACAGCAGAGCTGCAGAGTTTTCCCGTCACTGCTGCAGGACCAGTGACACCTGATCCCAAAAGGTGCCGGGGGATGGTAGGGTGGCTGTGGTTCTGGCAGGATAGAGCAGAGACAACTCCCCCTAGCCTGGACTGCAAGGAGGAGGACCTGGTGGCCACCCCACTGCTGAACGGCTCCAGCCCTGTCGATTATCCGAAATCCCGATTATCTGTCGCCCAGGATGTTTGGATAATCGGGAGTATACTGTATTTGTGGGTCTGTAAAGAACACGGATAACCCGTGTTTGCAGTGATCTGCATATAGACCCTATTATCCTGAAAATGACCTGGCCATGACAACTGATTCACAGTGTGGGGAAATACAGACAGCAAGTATTGCTATTTTATTATCGGTATTGCTGTAGTGCCTAGGAGCCCTAATCATGGACCAGGATCTCCTTTTGCTAGGTGCTGTACAAACACAGAACAGAAATGTGGTGACTTTTTCCCCTTTCCTTTCCCCAAAGCATGGTGAGGTTCACTCTGCAGTTGGAGCTGCATTTGCCTGTCCACAGATAGCCTTGGGGGCGAGAAATGAGAGTGGGCTTCAAACCAGAAGGATCCATGGTGAAAGCACTACAACCCTGCAGAATGGCCTTGGGTGAATGGCTTTCCATTTGCTTGCAGCAATGCTCCTTTAAAACAAACAGGCTCATTAAACTAGCTAAGGATTTTTCCCAACACTTAATATCAGAGGAAGGTGGGCAAAATTAGAGGGGATTGGTGTCTAAGGGGGAAGGACATTAACAGTGTTGGTACTCTCCGGAGGGGAGGGGTAGATTATGTACAGTGCACAAAAGCCAGAGTGCAGGGTTGTACAGAGAGACCTATGCCTAGGTGAGCTGAGGGAAACTGCTAGGTCTGAGCAGAAGCGACGGGGTATTTTGCCCCGCGTTCAAACTGCTCTAATTTCAGAGCAGGCAGGTAAAATGACCTGAGGACTGAACAGCTGCTCTCCTTTGATAAGGACTGCTGCTAGAGAGAGCAGCTGATTGATCGCAGATTCTACAAGGCTACTAGGCAACTCCGTATCCTCCCACCTCCCCCAACTGTAGCCTGTGGCTTCCATGCCATAACTTGCCCTAAGTTTGTTAGCTTTTTAGGTGAAATTTTTGATTTGCCTAATGTTCTGTCCTTTTGGAGTTGATGCTTTGGTTATGACAGAAGGGACTTCCCTCCCCTCTCTGAGTGCAAAGGAGTTTGGAAGACAGCGGTCATGACAAAACTAACAGTTTGCTTTGCTGAATTGCATAGATTGATTCTGAAAGTCACAACTGTGTATTTTCTACTGAAATTTTCATTTTCATAGAAAATGGAAATCCCATACATGCAAATGAAAAATAGGAAGAATAGTAAGCGGCCAATGAGGCTCCCTCAGGAGCGCTTTAATGACCTGAAAATCAAAAAGAAATCCTACAGAAAGTGGAAATGTGGACAAATTGCTACAGATGAGTACAAAAGATAGCAAAAGCATATAAGGACAAAATCAGAAAGGCTAAGGCACAACATGAGTTATACCTTGAAAGGGACATAAAAAGCAATAAGAAGAGGTTCCATAAATACATTGGGAGCAAGGAAAAGCTGAAGGAAAGTGTAGGTCCTCTACTTAGTGGGGAAGGAGAGCTAATGGATGCCATCAAGAAAGCTGAGGTGTTCAATTCCTATTTTGCTTCAGTCTTTACTAAAAAGGTAAATTGTGACCAGATTCTTAACACAATTAATGTTAACAAGGGGGAAGGAACACAAGCCAAAATAGGGAAAGAAAAAGTTAAAGAATATTTAGATAAGTTAGATGTATACATCTAACAGCAGAGGCTTATGAAATTCACCCTAGAGTACTTAACAAACTAGCCGATTCAATCTCAGAACCATTAGCGATTATCTTCAAGATCTCATGGGTGATGGGTGAGGTCCCAGAGGACTGAAGAAGGGCAAACATAGTAACTGTTCTTTTTTAAAGGGAACAAAGTGCCAGGGAATTCTAGACCAATCAACCAAACATAGATACATGGAAAGATACTGGAACAAGTTATTAAACAATCAATTTGTAAACATCTAGAGGATAATAGGATAATAAGTAATAGCCAACATGTATTTGTCAAGAACAATTCATGCCAAACCAACCTCACATCCTTCTTTGACAGGGTTACTAGCCTAGTGGATCAGGGGAAACTGTAGATGTGATATATCTTGATTTTAGTAAGGTTTTTACAGACCCACATGACATTCTCATAAGCAAACTAGGAGAAGTTGTCTAGATGAAATTACTGTAAGATGGGTTGAAAGACCATATTCAAATAGTAGTTATCAATGGTTCGCTGTCAAACTGAGAGGCTATATCTAGTGGGTCCAGCATAGATCTGGCCTTGGCCCGATACTATTCAATATTTTCATTAATGACTTGGATAATGGAGTGGAGAGTACACTTATAAAATTTGCAGATAACACCAAGCTGGGAGGGGTTGCAAGCACTAGGGAGGATAGGATTAGAATTCAAAATGACCTTGATAAATTGGAGAATTGGTCTGAAATCAACAAGATGAGATTCAATAAAGTACTACCTTTAGGGAGGAAAAATCAAATGCACAACTATAAAATGGGGAATAACTGCCTGGGCAGCAGTACTGATCAAAAGGATCTGGGGGTTATAGTGGGTCACAAATTGAATGAGTCAACAGTGTGATGCACCTTCTAAAAAGGCTAATATAATTCTGAGGTATGTTAACAGGAGTGTCATATATAAGATATGGGAGGTACTTGTCCTGCTCCACACAGCACTGGTGAGGCCTCAGCTGGAGTACTGTGTCCAGTTCTGGGTGCCACGCTTTAGGAAAGATATGGACAAATTGGAGAGAGTCTAGAGGAGAGCAGCAAAAATGTTAAAAGTTTTAGAAAACCTGACCTGTAAATTTTAAAAAAACCTGGTTTGTTTAGTCTTGGGAAAAGAAGACCGGGGGGGACCTATAACAATCTTCAAATATGTTAAGGGCTGCTATTAAGAAGATGGTGTCAGGGATAATCTATGTATTCTCGGTCCTGTTTCTTGAGGTCCCCTCTAATCTTATGTTTCTATGATTCTGTGATTTACTTGTACCTAAACTATGTTTGAGATCCAGTCTTTAATGTTCAGAAGCCCAAACATTTACACTCATGCTGCAGTAAAACTATTAGGGATCATTTTTATAGTGTGAGTAATAAACAGGTAACATGAATTCTAAGATTGTTACAGTCATTTTATTATATAGCTGATATCTTCTTAAATTATATCCCTCCTGTAGCAATGAAAACTTTACCCCTTGTGTCCCAAAGCAAAGGAGGGAAACGGGCAATATTTCTCATTACTTCAATGAGTATCTCAGATGGGAATTGACTTTTGACTCCTTTCCAAGAGAAATATGATACAAGAAGTTAAAATAAGGAACAATGATTAACTTCCGTACTTGGGGTATTTTCCTATTGTATCTTTATTGAGTGACTCAAGTTTAGTTTTCCATTCGTTTCTGTGATTTGACATTTGTGTCATTCTCATTTCATCTTTTCATTGCATTCAGTGAGGTACTTCAGGGGCCTTAGAGTAATACGGTCTACCACTTAGCTTTCCTGGAAAATTGGAAAGCAGATATACTAAGACCACAAGCAGAGGGGAGAACATTATAGTATTTCTTTCCTCTGGCTGTCTCTCAATGTACTTTGCTTTATTTGTCTGCCTTTAAAGTATAAGGTCTCTTGAGCAGGGTGTGGCTCAATATTTGTCTTGATACAGACTGAGGATACTGTCAATAATTAACAGCTATTGATTAAAAATAGAATTCTGCTCCAACATGGTTTAATGTTTGCTCTATTAAATCTTTTGAAGTAATGATAGAATTTTAATATTTTTTCAGACACTAAAAATGTTGTTATATAACAAGATCAGAAATAGGTGAAGTAGTTTGCACACAGTACTTTTCATGTGAAGCTTTTACTGTGCTATATGAAGGTAGATAGGTATTATCCACATTTTACTTGTGTGGTGGCTGAGGCACAAAGGGGTTTGAGCTACAGTTTTCAAAAGTGACACCTAAATTTGAGCACCTCCATTTTTGGATGCCCAACTTGACTTAAGTTTGGTACCTAAAAATGGAAACACCTAAAACGGGTGGCCACTTTTTGGAAACTTTGGTGTAAGTGACCTCTCAAAGTCATACAACAAGTTAATGTCAGAATTTGAAATGAACTCATGTCTGACTCCCGTGCGTGTCCTCTACCCATTGGACATCACTGTCTCAAGACTATGGGACATAAGCTAGAAAAGTACTCTACACCCTAAAAATAAACCAACAGAATTTGTATGCATTTGATTCTCTTGATCTTCATAACATCTAATACCGATATGTATATAACAGGTGTTTGAAATGGATATCGCCAAGCAATTGCAAGCTTACGAAGTTGAATATCACGTGCTTCAGGATGAGTTGATAGATTCGTCTCTCAATGACAATCAGAGAATGGATAAGTTGGAAAAGGCAAACACTAGTTTGAGAAAACAGAACTTTGATCTACTGGAGGAATTGCAGGTACTGTTTATATTTCCAGCTAACGAGCCATTGAACCATTGTTTGTACATATTTTCAGAAGAGACCATTGTATAGAGGAGACGTGGGCCAGATTTGATCCAGGTTAAGGCATAACTGAAATTACTGTCTTCAGTATTTCCTATTTACAGTTGGTACCAGGTGGACTTACCAGTATTTAAAACCTTTTAAGTTTGTCTGGAGCAAAGGTTCCCGAATGTAGGGCTTGCTGGTGGCCTGTGGAAAGCTGGCTGGGGTCACATGATGCTGGCTCACTTCAGTTAATGAAATTTAGCAGCTGGAGAAGACAGCTGAAGATACATTAATGCAGTCTTAACATTATTTTCGCATTTAAGCAATTGCTGTAGTCAGGCAGTCACAAATTGGAGAGATGTCTATGAGACACATTCTCTATTAAGAGGCGATCCTTGTTATGAGAAAGTTTGAGAACCCATGATCCAGGATGATGAGAAAGACATGAAATAGTACATCTTGGATGTCCAGTACCTGCCCTCAGTCCATTCAGTCTGCAGTTGTGTCGGTGGCTGCTTCAAAACTTGCCCTCTGTGGGATGAGAGAGACAAGGCAGGTCTTCAGAGATGGTACAGTTGGTCTCTGAAGGAGCTGATCCACTCTGAACTCCTCAGGGCTCCTTCTTTCTGTCTGATTTGCAAAGAAACGTTAATATAACTTCTGAGTACATGGGTAGTTTAAAGGGAATATGGGGGTAAGAGATGGGCTCTATATTTAGATTTTCAAGCTTCTTGGATCAAAAACAAAAACTTGGAAGCTAGATGACAGAGTAGGTAAGATGGAATACAGGCCTTTGGATGCTTATTCAAATCCTACTCAGCTTGGTTTGTTCCTCAATCATTGGCAGACACATTTTTTCCTTCTGAGTCATGATGTTTCTGCACCTTGATACCTATGGAGTGTAGTTTTGTAGTGAGTAGAGCCCTGGATTAATAGTGATGCTACCTTTAATTAAAAGGTGGCAGCTAATAAATGTAAAGATCTATTAGCTAATTATTTGTAGATTTAACTTTTAATCTGCTCTGTAGTATATTCTAGGTTTAATCATATTAGAGCCTAAACAATAAAGATTAGAGAGAGAAAGAGAAAAAAATGGATTGTTGTCTGTAGACAATGCTATTTATAAGTAATACTAAGTTTGTGGAAGTAGCGGTACTTACGTTTTAATTCAGTGTGTGTTTTCTACATAATTAGAAAATCTGTTGCAAACATGACATATCTCAGTAGGACTTTTTAAAAGCCTGAAGGACTGAGGAGAACTCCGTCTGTAAGGTCCACTGGTTTCACAGTTTTTAGGAAATTCTTGTTTTCTTTTTCCCCTTAAGGTGGCAAATGGAAAGATACAAAACCTAGAAGCTACAGTAGAATTTTTACTGAACAACGAGTGCAAATTGAAGCAATCCATTCTCACTTTAGAGCTGGAGAGGAAAGCTTTGCTGCAGACAGTGGAAGATCTACGCACGCAGACAGGCAGCCCAGGTGGAAAACATCTACTTACCAGGCAAGAGTGCATGGATGCCAACTGACAGCTACAATTGTAATGGAGCAGACAAGTTCCACAAAGAGAAAGGGAAGAACTGTTTTTTACTGTCATCATTGGGATTTGACACTGTCTTCTTAGCATTGTCCATGCCTTACTGTAGCCGAGTGAGGGAATGGGAGTTTCTGCAAAAATACGAGAAGCACGTTTCTCAGGGAGGAGACTCTTGCTTGTTAACTTATAGAATTCTTGTGAACTATAAAATATTGCAATATAATGATGGGCAGGAATAAATAACTAAATAACATATGTACACTCCAGATACAATGTACTGTAAATATCTGCGGTCATGGACTCTTCCATAAGTGCTTCTAAACCTAAGTGCTTCATATTGGTTACGTGTGTTCCTTTTTCTATTAGAAAACTCCACGTTTAATAGGTGTCCTGTAAAAGGCTGGAGAACTACAGCAGTGAAGAGCTTTTGAACTGACTCTGCCTTTTTGGGACTACAAAGTATTAGCATTCACAGATAAGTTTGTGATCATACTCGATAGATTTCTGAGGGTGTAATTCTCCTGTGGCTTGGCTGGGTTCCACTAATCATGTTATTAAGGCCTCTGATAACTGCTTTGTGTGCTTAAAGGTGTTAACTTAGTGGACCCTGGAGAGCTGGACTTGGTTGTACGTAACTATAATTGTGGGGCATTTTGCCATCAGTCTTTATAAAACATACTGTTTTAATACGTTTTGTTTTGACATCCATTGTTTTAGTACTGTTGATTGACATGATCTGATAAATGTACCATTGAAGGTAACTGCATTTTACTTTCTCAACAGAATACACTGACATTGTCATGGCGGAGTCTGTCACTCTCACAGCATTGTAGTGGATTTATCATCATGCCTAAAGGCGTCATTTTATTTATTTCTGATCTGCTATGTGATGTCAGACAGCCTCTTTCGGGGAACTGAATGCCTGTTGATTTTTAGTTTCATTTGGTACTCGGTGCCCATCCACCCTTTGGAGAAAAACAATATTTAAGACTCTTTCTCTGAAATGATGGAGGCACTTCAAAGCTTGATTTTGTGCCAGACATACTTACACTGCTTTATAAAGGATATTGGGCTAAAGTATGAATTAGGACCGCGGCCTATTTACAATGCCTCTTTTGAGGAAGATTACACATTTTAAAAAGCTCACTTTTCTGGAATATACAATGAAAGTAGTTTTCCGGCCAGTTAAAGCACCACTGTTTCAACTACAGGTGCAATAATATCCAAGGAGATCCAGTTAACTTGTTGTTTAATTAGACCAAATAGTATCACAAATTTCTTCTTCCCCAAACTCAGTGTTACAGGTATCAACTTGCTGCTATAGTGGAGATTAGTATTTCAGATGTGAGTTTCCTAAATTGTCAATTTCTTATTCTTAAAATTTTAGGGCACATTTATTTCTCCAATCCACAATGTGGTGGAAGATCTTTTACTTCATGCATGTTTCTCTATGGTACATTCTGCTTACAGCTGTAATGTGCACTCTGGTGCGAATCCAATACCAGCATGTGGATTAAAGTGGAGAATTTGCTCTTTAATTTCTAAGTTACAGATTGATTCCTGTAATTTCTTAGATGTGGCTGGTTCTCCAAATCCACATTGTTTGCTTAGAGACTAAATTCCATACAAGCCAGACGTTACAAATCTGTTTACCTCTTGTGTTTTTTTTTAATTGAGAAACCATACAGAAGCTCACACTTCACATTTTAAAATCTCTTTACATCATACCCTTTTACAGTTTGAGGGCTAAGTTATGTTGCATTTGGACATCTAGGGGCCATTACTCATACACTGGCTTTTTACATTAAACAAAAGAGCAACAGAGAAAAGTTAGTGATCCATGCCAAAATTTATGTTTGCACGTTTTGTTGCATCTAAGAACAAAAACAAAGTTTTCTGTGTGATAGTTCAGAAGCTAATATGTTAAGAGTTTCCCTGAGATCACAGTATCATTTTTAAATAGTTATTAATGAAAACTGATGGACATCAAACTTTTTTAGACACACTAAGAACCCCGGTTGTGAACTCGGGACCTGCGTCTGTATCTCTTGGCTCAGGATGTATATTTTTGGTATGACTCAAGTTGTGCAGTAATTCGGCTCATGTTCTGCTTCTCTCCCAGTGTAAGTGGAGGAAAGCCCCTGGCCCAACGACTTTTTCAAGAATTTATTTTCCTTCAGACAATATGACGCTGAGTTGAAAGGGGGCTAGAACAACTGTTCCCAGAGGAGAGTGTGGTTAGTAGGTAGGCATCCGTTTTCAGTCTCAAGTGTCCACATGTTTGTGACAGTTTGATTTTGCCAAGAAGCAGAGCTTTCCAGGGTGAAACCTGTCCATGTACAAATGCACCAGATTTTGCTAAAGTTGCAAATAGCATACCTGACTGACACACTGAGGCCCAGGCCATCCCCAGCACAGGATCTGAGCATTAATGGGACAACTGCATTAGGTTCTCCCTTGCTTACATGGAATCAGATGAGCGTGCTGTTTCTGTGGGATCATTTTCCTGCCTCTTCTGCCCTGTGCCACTCGATCTCAAGGGGGGGCAGGAAGGAAGAACATGGAGTAAGGGAGGTGCCCTGCTCCAAGTCACCAACCCTTGCAAAGCGCAGGCGTTTCCATGCAGAAATGAGAGAGAAGTAATACAGCTTGGTGCTGTATGACACCCCTGACACACACCTTCAGGTCCCCTCTGCTTCTGGGGACTCTACCAATAGCAGTATAGTTCTGTGTTGCCAGGTGGAGAGGATCCTGAACTATCCCTACAGGCTGGCTGCTGTATCAGAACAGAAGGCAGCTCCCTTACCTGTAGTTAAGAGATACTAGCGAGTTGGAAACCCATAAATCCATGTGCTAGCCTCCAAAAGGGAAAACTCCTCCCTCTCGAGGGAACGGTCTGAGGAAAGCTGCAAGTTGAAGCTCACAGAATTTTCTCCCCCTTGCCTCTCCCACAGGTGATTAGTCTCTCTCCCTCTCCCCCCCCCACCCCGATGGTACACAGAAAAGGGGGAGAAAAAAGAAAGGGGGAAAAAGAGAGCGACTTCCAAGGATTCCCCAGGAGATGGTCCCAAGAGTTCACACACCCTGCCCCCCCTCTGCCCCTGCCCCACCCCCAGCACACGCCCTGCCCCCCATGCACAACTTGCGTCTTATGAGGTGCTCTGCTGTGCTCGTTCTGTGACTAATATAAGGGTGCTGATGACGCACACTAGCGTACCAGCTCAGAGATGCACTGTGAACAGGAGAGGGTGTCAGCTAGTGCAGAAGAGAGACTTGGCCTGTAATGTGGCAGGAGCTAATCATGCCGTCTGTGACAAGAAAGAATCTGCTCCACTAGTGCTTTGCAGTCAACAGTGCCCCGTGGACTGCGGAGCTGGTCTGGCATGTGGAATGCCACCCTGCAATAGCAGGCTTTCTTTTCCTTGTCCCGCATCTGAGAACATGCTGCTGCCCTCATTGCTGGCTCATTGGCATGTCAATACCTTGGCCCATTTATTTTTAAGAGATCATTATATAGAACCTGAGAATGACACAGCGCCCATCATCTGAGGAGGTCGATGCACTTTACAAAGGTGGGTAAGCATTATGATTCCCCTTTAATACAGAGTGAGGAAGTGAGTCACAAAGGAGTTGAGAGACTTGTCACAGGTTGCACAATGTGTTAGTGGTAGCTGGGACTAAAATCCAGGTCTTCTGAGTCCCAGACCTGCACTCTCAAACACTAAATAATTCTGCCCCTCGTTGGTTACTGCAAAATCTCTGGCTTTCTCTGATGTTACTGTATCAGAGGGGTAGCCGTGTTAGTCTGGATCTGTAAAAAGCAACAGAGAGCCCTGTGGCACCTTTAAGTCTAACAGATGTATTGGAGCATAAGCTTTCGTGGGTGAATGCCCACTTCGTCGGATGCATGTAATGGAAATTTCCAAAGGCAGGTATAAATATGCTGGCAAGAATCAGTATGGAGATAACGAGGTTAGTTCAATCAGGGAGGGTGAGGTCCTCTGCTAGCAGTTGAAGTGTGATGTTACTATGGTCTTCAGAGCCGTGACATTTTCTTTTCACTTTCAATTCCCCTTTTTCCTCCCCCTCCCCGCTCCAAAATGAGCGTGCTTCTTCACGCTTTCAAAGGAGGTGGATAAACCTTAGGCCAGATTCTGTGCTGCAACTCTCAGGAGAGACAACACGGGAAGGCAGAGGGGATCGATGGTGGCTTCAGCCTAACTTTGTGGCTCTCAGATTCTAGCACTAATTAGAGCAGTGTCTTGGGGCTGGTCCGACTACTAACAGCTTCCTCAGACTTTCTAATCTGCTATTCTGCAGCCCAGAATGTCCAGAGGACACAGTGCTGGAGCAGTGTAAAAAGCAGAGCATGGGCAGAGCACGGGCTGGAATCTGATCCAATGACTGTAATTACACTCTTCTCCCGTTGATCTCACACCCACACACCCTCAGAGCCTGATGGGCAGGCGTAGTTCAGCTGGGAAGCTTGGCTCATGGAGAAGAATGGGAGCCTGAGGCACCATGAATGTATTTTCATATTGGAGGTTTTGGGTCTTTGGTTTTTCAACACAAATTGAAATTTTCCATGGAAACCAAACACTTCACATTAAGCATTTCATTTAGTCAAAACCCAATTTTCTGTCCAAAACCAGGTTAGATGGAAAATTTCTGACCCACCCTACTTAATACGCTACATTAATGTATGTGTCCCCATCTCTGAGACACATGTAGATATTACGGAACTGCTGGAGCAATTTTTAAAAAAAATTCTGCCCTCTTACAATTGCAGAATTTGAATATTGAACTAAAGCGTTATTTGTTTACTGTAGTGAAAATTAAGCTCTGTTTGTTTCATCAGTGCTTGCTGTATGGGGGCGTCTTGTGTTGGGCTGTGGGACTCATTTGAAAATGGGTGTATTGGCAAAAAGGATATAGCTTTATTTGGGTGGTTTGGCCACTTTCCCTTTCTTGGAGCAGATTAATATTTGTTAAATTGGTTCCCTTTCCCAAGCTATTGAGAGGTGAAGTAAAGAAGCCTTTGGAAATGCACAGCAACAAGAGTCTTGGACCTAAAAGACCTGGGAAGTGTGCTGTGTATTCCTGAGTGCTATCTACTGGTACTTATCAACTAACTCTTAACAGATGTACAGATATCTCTTTTATAGAGCACTCCTATAACACAGACAAGGTGGTCTGGTGTCAGGGGGCAGAGATGCGATGGACAGCAAATCCTTTTGGCCTGAGGGTGAGAGATTCTGTCTGTTTTTGCTAGTCATTAGGAATCAATTGCTAGGTCTGGGCTAGAGAGCAGGGATGAGAGCAAGTTCCACAAAAGGACATAGAATTTCGTAGAATCCTATTTGTCTCATTGGTCAGAGGAAAGAATGGGGTAGAAGTGTGAGTTCCTTTGGGCAGGGGAGAGCATCTGGGGAGGTTGGGGCCCTACAATGATTTATGTATTGTATTTGAATATTAATGAGAACCCAGCATGGGCATTCTTTTATGTTGCGTTCAAATAAACATCCATTAATTAATAGAAATTCTGTAGCTGGCTTGTGGGAGAAGAATAAGCCACATTTTTACTTTATATGCATACACCTTTCCCATTCTTTTCAGTGCATGTATCATGTCTATTTGAAGACAATTTCACCCTTATTATGGAATAAGAACAACACATCTGTCAAGTTTTAAGGCTACCCAGTAATGGTCTCCACATTCAACCTTAACAATTACACATTTCTCCCCTTGAATTTAAGAGACTTAAGACCATTCCTGCGAGCCTTACATATGTGAGCAGTCTCTGGGCAGTACAGATCTGTCGCATCTTACGCACATTTAACATGCGCGATTTCAACTTTACACGGTCGGCAAAAACAACAATTTTAATACTATACCTGTAGTGCGGGCAATTTCGCCTGCCATTGAACTCAATGGGGTTTTGGCTATACGCGGTTTTCGCTTTACGCGTTAACCGCGGAACGGAACCCCTGCGTAAGATGAGACAGACCTGTATCATTGCGAGTGACAGGAGTGAAGCTTTGCATGATCATATCCTGAACTTTATTCCTGGTTTCTAGCTGTGTAAATGATTTCCATATATATTTTGTGTGTATACAACATATAAATGACTTGTATTTTTATATCAGTGAACTTAAGTTTGCACATTGCAGTTTTTACCCAGTAAATTTAATTTTTGAATGTTAACCTCTTCTGGTCTTGTTTTATCAAATTACTGTAGTGATAGTGTGTGTGAATATCAGTGTTTCCATTACACTCATTTCCACCTGTATATTTTTTGCTATAGTAAGCACATTCTGCATGGAGGTTAGTGCGCTATAACTGAATATACAGCTGATTAACAAAATGAAAATAAAGCACTAGAATATTTATATAACTTAAAATTGAAATCTATTTGATGGGCTTCTATTGCATAGGGCAAAACCAATTGCTACGGTTTGAAAGACCCAAGCGCCATCCAAGTCAATGACGTATGGAACTGTCTTCCACAATGATCAGTCTGATGCATTCACACCCAGATTGGATACGTGTATTACTAACTTTTTACACTCCTCTTCTGTCAACACAGACGAGCATGTATTACACGATAATGTGACCATTAAACTGCATGCTTTAATTTTAAAAGAACAAAATGCTCAATGGCTGAAATCCTGGCCTCATCGCAGTCAGTGAGAGTTTTGCCACTGACTGCAACGGGACCAGGATTTCACTCAGTCTATATATGAAAACATAAGATCTTTATATCCCACTTCTCCTCTGCACTCCCCTTACTGAATACAGAAGGCATGGAAGACTAGAGCAGAGAAAAATATTTTCCTAAATCTAATGGATTTAACATTTTAAATCACGTCATTACCAGCTGAAGGAATTCCTGTTTTTTCTAGACACGTCTGATCTTTGTTGCTGATTCCTTCCAGCTGCTGTTTCTCTCCATCCTGTACAGAAGCCCATCCCATGTCACTCCCCAGATCCCATTTCCTTTCTCTCCAAAACTCAAACTTCCCTGCCAATATGTCTGGAGTTGAAACATTTTACAATTAGGTTGCATCTGTACTAAAAGGGTGAGGGTATGAGGGAATGGATCATACCAGCATCATAGCCTCCATTTGCCCATCGAATGTCTCCAAGTTGCCGGCTAATTGGAGTGTTGATTGGGTGAATGGGGATTCTGAGGGCTGAGCATCTCAATTTTCTCTCTCAAATCCAAAAATCTTTTCCTGTACATGATCTGATTACTATAATTAATCTTGATATTTTACTAGGTTTTTTCCCCCTCTTGCAAGTGACCTATTTTTAGAAGAGTGTTTTTACTTGTGTGCACATAACTTTCATTTAAAGCATAATGCAACTGAGGGAGACACTAGAGTGACCTGTAACAGCTGAGCAGTTTTTTATGGGTATTTCCCTATATACACAAGAGGCTGCAATGGAGGTATCTCAGATACCATTGTGTGGCACCTGTACCTAAACGGTGACTTCCTAATGGTGACCAGAGCTGATTGAATACTATTTGTTCCATGATATTTGGCTAATATCCGTGTTTCTTAATTGAAAAATCATTGTACCCTGTTTGATAAGTTCTAATAGTGACTGCTGCAGTGTCATTTTTTCCCCTCTCCCCAAAATACTCTGAGTGTCTAGCACCTTGTAGCATTAGTGATGTAGTTAGTGCGAGAGTGTTGCCAAAAACCATCTAACAATTACACAGTACAGCACTGTCAGCAAACCTCTGTCCTAAGATTTTTTTTTTCCAAATTTAAACATAGTAACACCAGAAGAATGGCCCAGTGGTTAGTGTGCTGACTTGGAACTCAGGTGGTAGAGGTTCAATTCCCTGCTCCCCCACATAGTTTCTGTGACTTTGGGCATGTCACTTAATTCCAGATCCTCAGAAGTATTTAAGCACCTAACTCTGTGGGTGTTAGGTGCCTAAAAACTTTCAGGTATGTCTACACGGCAAAGAAAAACCTGCAGCTGGCCCATGCCAGCCAGCTTGGGCTGCAGGGCTGTTTCATTGCTGTGTGGACTTCTGGGTTTGGGCTAGAGCCTGCGGCCTCCCACCTCACAGGGTGCTCCAGCCGAGCCCAGAAGTGAACACAGCAATGAAACAGCCCCACAGCCTGAGCCTGAGTCAGCTGGCACAGGCCAGCCGCGGGTGTCTAGTTGCTGTGTACACATACCCTTTGGAGGGCTTTAGTCTCTCTCTGCCTTCATTCTCCATCTGTTTAGAGATATTGGGATTTACATCCTTCCCTTACCAGGAGTGTCGCAAGAATAAATATGTTAAAGACTGTGAAATGATATAATGCCATGGCGATGTGGCCACGTAAGTACCTAGATAGAATTGATTACCCAGTAAATATGATGACCACATGCTTTGAATACAGGAGGCCAAACCTTCCTTAGGTCGATCTACTGGGTGTAGAGTTTCACTTATGACCACAGACACCTTGTGATGTGGAATAGTCTTTCTTTAATAGAGCTTCACTAAAATGAATGTGGGAGGACAAAGAATGGGCAATAAAACTAACTGATTCGGGTAGAACCCGGACACCTCCTTTGAAAGGCGAATGTGATGGTTACCCCTCCTTAGTTTTATATAACCTAACACAGGGTGGATCGTTTGCTGATGAATGATGTTGCCAGAAAATGTTACTTTCACCTGAATAGTCTGAGGCTGCAAGGTCCAGTCCCTCAAAACAGGCCTTTTCAGGTTAACCAAAAGCAAGTCAACAAATATTTCATAACCAGGGAGACTCTTCTGGCCTCTATATAAATGGCTTCAAGGGGATTACTCTTTTAACAAACTGGACACCACTGAAGTTGTCACGATTGTAGTTTATATATGAAAAGCAAGACAGAATGGGCTATTCTTATAGAGAATAGATGGAGACAATAAAATTGTGATTATAAGGAAGGCATAGGGATGTTCTGGGTCTTTTAGGGACGTTCCCCTCCCCTCCAATCAGTAATGTAAAACTATATGCATTATTTGGAAACCACAAAGAGGTTTTGGGAAACTTTTATCTAATATTTCTAAAAGGGAATGTTTCTTTAGCAGGAGGTGGTGAGAGAGAGTGAGAGGTGGAATCCTAAATCTGCTCTGGAATTGGATCCAGGTCCCAGGAAGGAAAACACTCTGATATTACATGATCATATCAGCCCCCAGGTATCATTTTGATAAGACGACTATTTCCCTCAGAAGTGACTATGACAATTCTTTAATCTCTCTCCTTGCTTTAACATGATGTGCTAGAATAACTGATTTAAAATGTGACTGAGTAAGTTTCTTTTCTGCCGACTAAAAGTGGAATGTGGCCATTACCCAACTGTGGCTTTCTCTTCTTCCAAGATGGCAAGTTTCCAATTAAAAGGTTATTTGTAAGTAAACTTACTCAGGGTGACCCTTGGGAGGAGAGAGCCTGCTTGCTACTCCTTGATACATCTTGTTCCTCAGAAAGTGCTTGTTCCTGACTAGTTAACTAGGAATTAGGAAGTTGTCCTCTGTTTCCAGAAACGGCATGGTTTGTCCTGTTTTCGCAGATTTATTTGCAAAATCTATTGTAGAATGTATAGGCGTATTACTTCTCCCGCCTGGAGTCTGTTTCTTGTACATTTCCAGCACTGGATTTCCTCTGTTTCAGGATGTTTTCCCTGTCAGTACTGGCTTCTGCAGTATGAAAGGTTTTGGAATGGAAGTGTAGCCTTGGTCCCTTCACAGCTGCATTTCTTGCCAGTGTTAGTTGGAAAGAGCAGAGGAGCCTGGAAAGTTGAATAGTTGTTGAGTTCTGTGTTCTCAGTCAAGCCAGAGATACTTGAAATTACACCGCTAGGTGTCGTGGCTTTCAACTGAGGAAAATAGTTTGTTTCTGTAGGGCACCTCATCCCAAGCCAAACCATCAGAGAGGCCAGTACCACAGAGTGTGATCCATATCTGCTGACTAATCTTTGACCTGCTACACACCTTACGCTAAGTATTTTTGGTGAGGAATCCAGAATAGTGATTTCAGTGTTGGGAGTTGAAGCAATATACAGATAAAAAAGAATATGGGACCCTACAAATGGCTACAGTGCAATGAAATTAGAAATATTAAAGTGAGCAATAATAATAATGCATTTTGAGTGGACTCCATACAGGAAAAATGAGCCATCAGAGAGGTAATAAGTATTTTGCTACTTTTTTCAGAAGGGGTAAATATTTGGGTACTTTTTAGAAGTTGGGAGAAGTGGACTGAGCTTGACGGCAAAGGGAGAATAAGCAATGTACCTTCAGGCCCATCGTCTCAGAGACATGATTTTGTGCTTAGTTAAGTACATCCAAGGCCTACAAAATTGACTGTGCCAGCTTAACAAAATGTGCAACTTTATTTGCAGCCAGTGGAATGCATGCGGGACGGCCTAAGTGTGTTCATGGCTTCTCAAACCAGTGAGTAAATGCACTGTCCAATTCTAAGCAGTGAAGAAGCCCTACCAAGAACCAATTACAGTAACTGAGCCTTGGTGTCGTGAAGGTTTGTGACTGTTGCAAGAGAGAGAGGGGAAAGTGGTCTGCGTAATAGGAAAACCTCTTCAAACTGCATCTGAGATATCAGTGGGGGCACAATACTTCAGACAACCAGGCCATTCATTATTTAATTTTGGTTTCTCAATAGTAACAAGCAGCAGTTCAGTGCCTTGGGTCAGACAGAAATAAATATAGTTAGTCCATTGCACTGCCCTACAACTCGAAGGTCCTCACCAGAATCGTATCACTAAGCTATCCGCAGTTAACCTCAAACCTTGCCACAGTCTCCTCTTTAAATGCCTGAAAAAAGATGAAGGTACTTAAATATGGATTTAATTTTTAGGCACCTGAGTTCAACAGTGTGGCCATAAAATCTTTGTAATCATTAGGTTGCTAAACTAGATCAATAGGGTCAGATCACTGCTTTAATTCACTGACTTTTTTGGGGGGGCTGGGAAAAGGGAGGTGGGGTATTGAAGTGGGAGCCCCAGCGGAAACTGCAGCTGACTCACTTAGGGTTCCTATTGGCGCTTAAGGGGAGCCCATGGTGGTGCCGCATATCCCCTCTCCTTTGAAAAGCTGAACCATGCATATCTCACGTCAGTTCTGTTGGCAAGTGTAGAAGGTAGGATGGTAAGGCATACTTGCATCTGCATTCCAATTGTGGTAGACATTGCATGGGGGAAGGAGAAAGTTCCATAAAACTTCTTTCTCACAGAATCTGTCCCATGGCGAACAAAATTGTTGGCGTGTCTTATCCTCAGAACATCTTTAGGTAGCTTATTTAATTACTGTTCATTATTTCTATTCTGCCAATGCAACATTGTAGATCCTCTCCTTTAGAAGGTGCATTGTGAAATGGATGCCTCTTTCAAACCATGTACATTAGTTTCAGAAAGAAGAGAATGTCTATTTTCCTTCCACCAGATGTTTACAAGACATTATTAAACTGCCTCAGAATGGGGCAGCCCTGACTGCAGATTCTGGGCTAACTAAGAGCTTAGTGTTAATGGGTTCATATAAATTATTAATCACCAGGCATTTGCTTATGCCTTGAAAGGCAGTAAATCTTGTTTCCCCTTTTTTATGGCTTCATGCCTCACCCAAAGGGGAAAAAAAATTCCATTGTCAGCCTTTACTTAAAAAAGAAGTAGGAAGTTCAATGGTTATAGGACATTTTAGAATAAAAGCATGCGTGAAAGAAGGAGGAAATGAGAGTTTAAGAAGTAAAGAGCTGACAACAGGGATTTATCCAAAACCTCTGGGTGACTTGTAGGTTTTAGCAAACCCAGCCAGAGCCCAGCAAGTGCCATGAAATGTCTCTGCACTGTGGACTACATGGGTGACTTTGGAAAAAAAAGATGAAGCCATAGTGTTTTGATTCCATAAGGAAGGTTGATGTAGACTTTCCATTAAAAGCCCATTCTCAATTCCTCTCCCATCATCCACCATATCTCATAAACCAAAGATGGGACACAAAGACCCAAGATGAGTCTTCTGTGAGCTGTGTTGCCTACCACTTAGCCTAATGGCATTAAGATGTAACAGCTATAGTAGTTGAATACTGAGGTACTTGATGGAGTATCCATAGAGTTTAAGGCTAGAAGGGACCATTAGATCATCTAGTTTGGCCTTGTGTGTATTGCAGGATATTAAATTTCACACAGTTTCCCCTGTATTGTGCCCAGTAGCTTGTGATTGGCTAGAGCATATAATCCAGAACAGCACAGAGTCTTGACTGGAAGACATGAAGAGATGGAGAACCCACCAATTCCCTTGGGAATCACCCTCACTGTTTAAAGTTATGCCTTGTTTGTAATTTGAGTTTGTCTGGCTCCAGCTTCCAGCCATTGGTTCTTGTTATGCCATTCTCTAGTAGATTAAAGAGCCCTTCAGTGCCAAGTATTTTCTCCCCAGTGAAGGTACTTATTCATCCTAATCAAGGCACCGCTGAGTCTTCTTTTTGATACACTAGATAGATTGAGCTCTGTAAGTCTCACTGTAAGGCATTTTCTCCAGCTATCAAGTAATTTGTGACTTTTCTGCACTTATATTTTTTTAAATTATTTTATGTTTATCAGGAAGGGAAGAAGTAGCTTTTAAAACAAAGACCCCTTTTGGCAGAGCCCCCTCTTCTTGTTTCATTTTATCTCCTCTTTATTGCTTAATATTAGGGACCCAGACTTGTTTCCAGAGAGAGTTTTATAATTAATTTCAACAGGGGCATGATCTGGCCCTTACTTTTTTCCATATTAGATGGGCAGTCTGCCGGGGGGGGGGTGGGGAGAGCAGTTTTTTTTCCCCTCGTGCATTTATTCCCCCTAAAGTTTAGACCTAGGCCTATGATTCTCCAAAGCAGATAAGCAGTTTTTCTCTGACCGAAGTAGGTATGAGAGGCACTTAGTTCTACTCAGTGTGGTGCAGGCTAAATGTAGTTTACACTTTGTATCACTCGGGCAGAGCAGAGACACGAATGGCCAGCAGAGAATCCCCCTCTGAGATGAGAGCTCCCTACTGGTGTAACTGTGCCACTACTCGGTCCTGTGCTATCACCCTGCTCCCATTCTGCACCCTCCCAGCATAGAGCTGCATTGGTGGAAGAAAAGAGTGGAGAGAAGAGATGTATCAGCCCAGAGCTCTTCTATGCCTAACCTCTACTGGCATAGGAAGTACACCTTTAATGGAACCTACCCCTGTGGCTTAACTTAGAGCAGTTGCGGGGCTGTCTATTGATGGAGCTAATGCACACTGGCCCTGAGAATCAGGGAGCCGTAACTGCCTGACATGCCCTCCCACCATCCACACTCTCTCCTGCACCAAGTACCAAATCTGTCACTGACATCTGAATGCCTCACAAAATGGTAAATTGTTCACAGAGAGGGGTATTTTTCTCTGTTTAATACTGTTTTCTTGCTAAATTCATAGGTTTTAAGGCCATAAGGAACCATTATGACATAGTCTGACTTCCTGCATAACACAGGCCATAAAACCCCAGCCAGTAATTCTTTCATCAAGTCCATAATTTCTGGTTGAACTAGAGCAAATCTATCCAATCTATAGGGATGGATTCTGATCCCATACACTGCTCCAAAGAGCTTACAATCTCATTTGAGAAAAGATGCAACAAGAGTATGACAGACAAAAGGAGGGATGGGAGGACATGGGTAACAAAAATAAGATCACTGTTAAATAGGTAACTTTTGCGCAATTTGACGGTTCCTGATTGTTCTGAATTTCCCAACTGACCCCAAAACAAACCATAGCTTCCTATGCCAGTACCAAGAAATCAACTGGCCCTGAAAAAGTGTTTTAAAGAGAACTGATAAACAAGGCATATGTTAATGAGGAAAATGTAGATAGGGAGGGGTGAAGGAGAAGGAACTGAAACTCCTGTAGCCAGCACTACTTTGTTAATAGACCAATCAACTGTAACAGATGTTACATCAGTTGAAACCACTACAGTCTTCATCCTCACTGGTACCAACCTTCCTATAAATGGAAAAATCATTTTTAAAGGACAACAAGGGGGTTGGTCATGCCCAATTATTGAGGCATCAGGAGCAACTCCCTAGTTAAGGCTGTGTTCTGATTTCCACTTAAAGCATTGCTAAAAAAAAAAATCCTTTACTGATTGACTTAGTCTCCAAATTTGATATGTATTTAGAAGTCAGCTGAATTGTCTCTATTTTTTTTTCTTTCAGAAAAAGAAAATGTGGTGGAGTAAACATTTAAATGCTTTCCTTTTGAAAAGGTTATAAATATGGAGTTACAAATGATATTTTTAGGCTCTTGTTCACTGTTAAAGAGTTTTCTATAAAGACCTGAACTACAGGACAAATCAAAGACCCTTATGTTCTTAAAGTGGTGAATAGGCCTTGAGTTTCAAAATGGGTATCTAAAGTTAGGCTCTTAAGGCCACATATAGGCAGCTAAACATTTTCAAAAGTGCTGAGCTCCCAGCAGCTTCTACTAACCCCTTTAAGTAGTTAAATGTGGAATTAGGAGCGTAACGTCACGCATGCATTTCTGAAAATCTTGGCCCTTGGATTCATATTTTGGACTGGAATATCTTTGTGACTTTGGGCAAGTCACTTAACTTTTCTGTGCTTTAGTTTTCCCATTGCAAAGTAGGGATATACTCACTGTTTGTAAATCTTTGAGAGATTTGGATGGAGGAACGTCTTAGATGGGGACAGTATCTCGTTGTTTATTTAAGGAATACTCTTTAACAGTGAATCTAGTTCTCCACTAGATGGCGATGTTGTTTCAGACAACTTGTGTTTAAAGATGTTTTCCCTGGCCAAGAAACAAACTCCTAAAGGTGGTGGTAGTTATGAGAAGAGCTGGTCAGGAAGTCATTTTTTCCCCAGTACAGTTTCTCACTCACTCACTCACACACACAATCTATTTTTTGTGACAATTTCCATTTAATAAACATTTTTTGTTGAAAAGATTTTTTTTATAGAAAATTTGACCAGCGCTGATAACTTTCAAGAGAATCCTAACGCATGAGCAACTACTGGGGTGGGGAGAACCTTTGGGAAAGACTAGTATAATACCTTATACAATTATACTACTTATCTCAGGTATTACTATAGTATCTGAGAACCTCAAAATCTTTGGTGCCTTGATCCCTACCTCACAGGGATGTTGTAAGAAGGTACTATTATCCCCATTTTACAGAGGAGGAAATTAAGTACAGAAAGACTAAATCACTTACTGATGGTCAAACAGGTAGTTCAAGACAGAACTAGGACTTGAACTCAGGTCTCCTGCATCCCATGCTAGCACCCTAACCACTGACTTCACTTCATATACTGTGTTTGGAAAGCTTCAATATATATACACCTCTACCCCGATATAACGCCACCCGATATAACACGAATTCAGATATAACGCGGTAAAGCTGCGCTCCGGGGGGGGGGCGGGGCTGCGCACTCCGGTGGATCAAAGCAAGTTCAATATAATGCGGTTTCACCTATCACACGGTAAGATTTTTTGGCTCCTGAGGACGGCGTTATATCGAGGTAGAGGTGTATATAGTAGGAAAGGTCAAAACTAAATACCTTGGCATTTCTACCTGTACTAGCTCCATACAGATATACTCTTAATATTTACGTTACCTGTGTGCCAGGAACAAAAGAGGGAATGGACTGATTGGAGCAGAGCCGGATTAACTCTCCTGTGGGCCCTGGGCTATTAGATTTTGTGGGGCCCTTTATCCTAATTTAAAACAAAATGATCACAATTGTGGCATCGAGGCTACTAATGCTATACTAAACTTGCCTTTTAATTAACATAAAGCCATTCTGTGGTTACATTTCAGTCTTAAAACATGTAGAATATAGTTAAGTTAATTCAAAATAGCCTACTTCTTACCTTAGAACAGCTGTTATCAGTTTCTTTCTGGGAGGGAGATTGGGTGCAGGAGGGGGCTCCAGGCTGGGGCAAAGTGTTGGGGTGCAGGAGAGGGTGAGGGGTGTGGGCTCTGGGAGGGAGTTTGGGTGCAGAAGGGGATTCTGACCTGGGGCAGGTGGTTGGGGTGCGAGGTGCACGCTCCAGTCGGGAGGCGCTTACCACAGGCAGCTCCCAGCCAGCAGGGCTCAGGCAGGCTGCCTGCCTACCATGGCCCCATGCTGCTCCAAGAAGCAGTTGTCTCTGTGCGCCTCTGGAGGGAGGGGGACAGCGTGTCTCCATGTGCTGCCCGCACCCGCTGCCCCTACAGCTCCCATTGGCCAGTTCTCGACCAATGGGAGCTGCGGGGACGGTGCTGGGGGTGTGTGTTTCTGTGTGCTATGCGAGTTTTGATATGCAGTTTGATCATGGCATGGATAACAAAGCCAACCCTTTCTTTAAATCAAAGTGATGAGTGATTTTCTCACAGTAGAAGGTGCTGCATTAACCACTGGCCACCACTAGTCTATCGTCAGAGTAGTGACACAATGAGATGCTGTCAGCCCTGCCCACAGTCCATCCCCACTCCTCCCAGGCTCCGAACCCACTCTGCCCCAGGTCCCGCCCTCTCCCCGCTCAGCCCCCACCGCACCCTTCCTCATCCTCCAGCCCCCTGCTGGCTTGCTGCATCCCTCCTCAGTCCCCCACCCACCGCTCACCTCGCCCGCTCGCTTCTTCACCCTCCCTGCCCGCCACTCGACTCTTCACCCCCCCCACCCGCCTGCCACTCACCCCTATGGCACCGACTTTCCCTCTGCTGGGTGGGTGTTCGCCCACCCCCCGCCTCTTCCTGCCCAAGCATCCGCCCTTGCTCCGCCTCCATTCCACCCCTTTCCCCAAGTCCCCGCCCCTGCCCTGCCTCTTCTCCACCTCCTCCCCTGAGCGCGCTGCATCCCTGCTCTTCCCCCCCCTCGCTCCTGGAAAGCACTAAGTGCTGCCAAACAGCTGTTAGGCAGCGGGAAACACTGGAGGAGAGGAGAAGGAGGGGGGAGCTTGGCTGAAATTTTTCCCTCCCGCTCGCCTCCTTACCTGAATATCGGGACAAATGGCGTCCTGATCGTACATTGATCAGGACACAGGACAAAGGGTTAAATATCGGGACATCTGGTCACCCCAAGAAAGGCTGAGTGGTACTTGTGACATCCCAGAATGAGACACAATGCAGTGAGGTAACAAATGCCTATTGATGGGAAACCTGGACTTTTTGGTAAAGATAATAAATATCTAATTATAAACTAAGCTATTTATTGGTGCCTTGGCTGTTTTGAAGCCTTCATCGCACTCATAACCCTGCTGTTAGTTCATACTTTCTGAATTCTTTGCAGGTCCCCTGTAAGTACCATGTACCATAAACACGTCTGTATCATGCAACTGTGGCGCTATCTTTAGTTATCTAGTACAGAACAGTCCTGAATCCTCTCTTACTCACTGTTCTACAGTGTCATAGTTACATCCATCTATTTCAGGTCTTTATATCTCAAACAAGACATGCAATTATAATGTGTAAGCCTGCAGTTAAGTTATAATCATGCTAAACCCTGCAGTCTTTGCACAAGCAAAACCACCACTACAGGGGTATTGCTTAAGTAAGGAAGGAGCAAATACAAATAGTAGGACTGAGTGCCTGAAGATTAAAGAACAAGTTAATCTGAGGAGAAGCTTGTGTTCAGTGTGATGTTGGTCTTATTTTAAAAGAGTAGAGTTACATGGTTCTTGGAGACCTTGGCTCATAGTCTGATCTCAATCTCACTGGTGTAACTGAGATCAGAATCTAGCCCTCTGTCAAACAGCTGTTTTAATATGAGCAATTAAAAATTAACCTTTTCATTATCATCAGTAATAAGTCCATCACTAGCCTCCATTGATGTAAGAATTCATCTCTTCGTATTGTGGTCTATCTGCACCCAGACTGCGACTAGCTCTTGTGAACAAGGTGTTCCTGTTCAGGGAAAACACTGAGTAGCCAACCTCTAAAAACAAAAACAAGGCAGGTGTGTCACCCACACCCAGAGCCTCTCCCTTGGCTTTATTAAACCACACGAAATTGAAAGCATGCTGAATGATAAGTCATATGTGGGTATTAGTCACTTCTTTCTCTAGCATGCTTGACTGCAGAGCCAGTACAGTCAATTTGGTGGATTTCATATACAAAGCATGGGAAGTGTGGGAAACCACCACCTTTATCTCAGTTTGCGTCTATTTCCATGTACCAGCTCTATCAGTATAGATTCAAAAATCAAAGGAGTTACTCCGGATTTACATTGACATATGTGCGAGTAGAATTTGACCCCCAACAATTTCACTTGTTCTGCTGTTTATGGGGGAAAGAGGGACAATAGATGGCCTGCCTTATGTCACTTTTGCCTTGCACATGACTATTTTGGACACAAATGGGCTCACTGGTAGCATACCAGTGCATATGATTCCTGTCACGTTGATTTTATCCCCTAGATTTGTATTTTTAAAAGAAGTTAGCTCTAGCTAGCCAGAAGATTCTTGATGGAACACTTTTCTGTCAGAAAGTCCAGTTTTGTCTAAGATTAACTTTTTGTATGCATGTGTCTATTTGAGACATTTTCAAAAGGAAAGTCAATGTTATCATTTCATTTTGACTTTTATATTGTATTCTAATGTTAATATATAATATCCATTAATATTATGTTTTGACATTACAAAAATGTAATGTTTTACTGTTTCCGAATCAAGATGTTTTGGAATTTCCTGCCTGTAAGGAATTTTGAAATTTCAGCTTTTTGTTCTAGTTCAGAACAAAAACAAATTTTGAGTAGTGATGAATAGCAAATGCCAGATAGCATCCTTTGTTCTCAGAAAAACTGAGCTGAAACTAAATTATTGCCGAGTCCTAACCACTGACAGCATTTCAGCCATGTCACATATACATTTTGAACAGAGAACTGTAACAATCTACTGCCCAAATAAATACAGAATTTAGTTGTGTGTGTGATGGATAGTACAAGAAGGGGGAATGTAATGAAACAGGAGGGTAAATGAAAAAGTGCATAATGCAAGAGCATGGTTAATCATTTACTTGAAATCTTAACCCTTAAATAGCAGAAATATTTACACATTCTTCAGACAGAGTGCCATAAAAATAAAATGACCCAGGTTCATATTATTGACAGCTTTGAATGGGAGGAAAGTACAGTGGGTGGTTTACTTTAGCAAAAGACTACTAACTTCCATTGCTCCGAATGAATGTGTTTCGATAGACAGAGACCCTGAAATGGGTATTTTCACAAAACATACAAAAGTGAAACACACACAGTAAGTGCCAACTATTTGTAACACAAATATAGAAGTGAAATAACTTCTGCAAGATGCTACAGGCAACATTATGGGAACTAGAGATCACACTGCCTAAATCTGAACATTCAGAGTCCAAATTAGCAAGCTGATCCTCTGATTTAATTGTCTGAAAAACCTGATTGGCTGAAGATTCTAAAAGATAAGATTTCCCTGTGAAGTAATTCACACCCAACTGCATGTCTACTGACAAACACTGGAGCAACCATATTTTCTTCAGTCCTTAGAGTGTTTCAGGATTAAGAACTGCAAACAAAAAAATGTTGTGGCCATCCCAACAACTCCTCCTCCCACCCCACACCTTTTTATTGTAGCTAACCGACTATTTTGGGAGCATAACAATCTAACAAACACAGAGAGAACTTCAGCATTGAAAGAATCAAGTGATAAGACAGCAAAAGTCTATGCAAAGTTGCCTTAACAGGGGCCTTGTCTAACCCTGCTCTGAACACAAGGGCACTAGTGATTAGTTATGATCCCATACAGGCCAGCGTAGATGCAGCCTGGAGGATTCCAATGCAGGGCTGAATATTGTAATAGTTTCTGTTCTGGCTGGGTCTGTATGTGGTATATCCACACCCAACCCTAAGGGTGTGACTTCTCTTAGTGAGAAAGGACCCCGTCTCAGTAAGTAACTCTGAGAGGAAGTTGAAGGGGGTGTGCACTTCCTGCCCTGGGAAGGAAGGGAAGCTGTTTTTACCAGCAGCACGAGGAACGCTGCCCTTGTACCCTCGCCCAGTAACAAATACATGTTGTTCTGTGAAACTGAATTCACACCGGCAGCATTATTGCAGGGATTTGGCCGGGCTGTGCTAACCCAACAATAAGGAGACTTGCAAGGTCACATAGCAGTATGAGCCTAGCTCTGAGATTGTGCTGAGTTACTCAGCAAAAGGGAGTGTTGCAGCCCCAAAGTGGCAGACTTTTGTAAGACTAGACATGTTGATAGCAAGAGGCTGATAAGGATTTGATTAGATGATGTGGTTGCCTGAGATAGCAGGCGTCTGGACTTGATGACCCAGGAGGTCTCTTCAGTCCTTTGTACTTATGGGAAGTCATAAAGTACGTCCATCTCTGCCACACAGTGAGGAGGGAAGCAGAGCCAACGGGACACCTGCCTAGAAGAAAATGGTATCTATGTAGAAGTATCCCCCTCTGAGCATAGCTGCTGCTAGCCCCACAGAAGCTATGGAATGCTGGGGAGAGGGGTGAAAGGGACATGGTAAAGGAAGAGAGAGTAGTGTGTGGAGAATATCCTGACTCTGCAGCATGTTCCCTTTTCAGGAACAAGTACGTTAAAAATGCAAAATGCACTGCTGCATGAGCACCAGTGCCTCGCCTTCTGCAGCTTTACCCAGCTGTGGACGGGAGGTATCATGGAGGAGGGGCTGGCTTGGTGGTGCCAGACAGATAAGAGTTGTGGTGTGAGCACTTGAGAGGACATCGGGGAGTGTGAGGAAAAGGGGGAGATCTGCTATGAATGGCTGGATTCCAGCAGATCTTTGCCTTCCACTGGAATAGCCAGTTCTCCCTCTCTGCCACCAACCACACCTTCCTCAGGACACAACATAGTGGAGTGACAGCACAGAACTCACAGCCTAGGGAGAGGGTGGGGCTATCTTTGCACACACACCCCCCCAATCCTGGGCTGCTCCTGGTGTATCTGAGACAGACCCTACCATTCTAGCACTCTTTTTCATGGCCAGAAGTAGTGTTGCAGCAGCTCCACTCCAGTTTCCCCAGTGTCTTCTCTAGCCAGGCAACTTCATAGAGTCCAGCTCCTTCCAGGGCCTTTGCTTAGAGTCCAACAGAAAATAATAAAACAGCCAAATCTTCAGCCCACATAGTCTCAGTGATTAGCCCTGTTCTTTGCAGGAAAGCACCAGCTACAATAAACTGTGCCAATGCCAACCCCACCTATTCCTGAGCTTCAAACTCACCACCTAGAGACTAGTACAGCCTCCCCCTACCCAGAGCCTCAAGCAGGCTGTACCACTTGTTTGGCTTCTGATATAAGCCGGACACCACAATGCAGCCTGTCTGCTCTGCTGGGCTTCCCCCTTTTAAATTCCCTTCTCAAGCTTAACAAGATGCAGCAGAGTGAGACTCTTTAAGCCTCAGGCTGCTGATTAACCCTTTCCAGACAGGGACCTGGCCTATCTAGGGATATGGCTGCACTTCAGAATGGGGGTGTAATTCCCAGCTTGAGAAGACATACTCCCGCTAGCTCTGAGCGAGCTACTGTGCTAAAAGTAGAGTGTCTTGAATGGGTATGTACTCGGGGCAGTTAACCCAATAGCCACAGCAGTGAAACCCTATTTTTGGAGTGCTAGTGTTGGTGTGTCTCCTCGAGCTTGCGTTTACACCTTGTAGCACTGGTGTAGAGGTACCCTAAGTTACAACAGCCTCCAAGGGCTGCCACATGGACTGTAGTGCTGCACAGAATCTCCATAGCACTGCATGCTGCTGTCCTGCCCCTGGCAAAGCCTCTGCCTCTGGCAAAGCCCAGAAGGAAGCCTTAAGTCTTGTCTCCCTCTGTTTCTGCACCAAGGAAATCCTCCCCACAAGTTTTTATGCCACTCTGGCACCTTTACCTGGACACAGTATTCCAGCAGTGGTCACCCCAGTGCCAAATACAGAGGTCAAGTAACCTCTCTGCTCCTATTCGAGATTCCCCTGCCAGTCTGCCATGTCAGTCAGTTTACAGCTATTGTCCCATAGATACCTGTAATGTAAAGACTACCTTTCCTGAGCCAGGAAGAGTCATGAGAGAACTCCATGACAGCTAGGGATGAGTGAAGCTCAGAAGATTCAGTAGCTGTGTTTGGATAAGTCATTAAAAAGTTTGTGCTCTTATCCAAAGCAGTTGAGGATGTTAGCTCAATTTTTTGATGCACAGTTTGGGCTGGAAACATTAGAACAGCTGCCTTTTTTGTGGTATGTTGGTACTTCCAGTCTCAGCCAAACCCAGGAAGTGCAGGCTTATGTAGAAGTGTTTTTCTTTTTTAAATTTAACTTATTTTGATGTCCACACTTTGGTTTGACTTTAGTGTAATATGGGCGTGGTTCTTACTTTGATCCAAATCAGTTTACAAATCCTTAATTACTACATGGTAAAAGTTTTGGTTATGGCACCAGCAGTCAAGACTTGCATTGTTCATTTTGTACATTATGTCAGTACATTTGGACATGGATCTCATATGTTCGATACATCTTGGTAGTGATTCCTGACTCTGGAAGTCAGAATTTCATTAATGGCCAGAAGAAAGTTCCCGACCTGTCCAGTGCCAGTGAATTGTGTGACAATACTTGTGTATGTATTTGATGAATAATTAGTTCTGCAAAGAGCCAGACTCTGACATTTAGCCTCTGGCCTGCATTCTAACCACATGCCTAATAGGGATCTCTTAAAGAGATCTAGAGAGAAGGAGGGGAGAGGAATGAGTTGTCTACTCTAGATCACTATTGCTAGGCTGATGCACTATTAGCATTCCATGCCCAGAAGTTTCTGGCATTGGGTGTGGTGATTTAGGCATCCTCAATAGATTTCCTGTAGCTGGATTAAAAGATTCCATTGAAAGCAAGTAGTCGGGGCAGCTGCTTTGCAATAAGACATGTGCCCTGCATGGGTCGGGAGAAGCTCAACCATAGCATCAGAAAGCAGGCTCATTTCCCCTAACTCTGAAGCATTTTGCATCATGGTTTTTCATTTATATAGGTAATACTGATTGGCTGGTTAATTAGTTAGCTGATTAGCTAATTGAGTAATGCCACAATCCACCAGAGAAGGAGAATGAATCTGCATGGATTCCAACTGAAGATTTTTGTAAGCAAGAAGAGGGAAGATATTATTGTGCTGCTTTTGACTCAGCAGACTGTATAGAGTTGATGAACAAAGACTGACACAGATGAACTCAATTTCAACTTTTGAAACTGAACTACTTCTTGCAGTGTTTCTGTGGGTACTGATTGGTTTAGATTTAATTTTTCTTTTGTTTATATTTATGTATCACTGAAGATTATGTGGATTATGATGTGGCCTTGCTAGTAGAAATTATGATTATTTTTTTTAGCATTATAAGATTATATAAAGTTGGTACTTAAGAATTAAGTTAATTCCTTTTGTTCTTTTTGGACTTGATTGTGAGGAGATTCACTCTATGCAATCCTTGCTGAAAATCCTCAATGACTGAATTCTAGGTCTCATGTGCTTTACTATATGAGTTGTGTTGGAGCATTAGGAGTGGAGAGGTGAAGTAAATGCTAGCCAAAGGTTACACAATTACTTCAGGAGCTCCTCCACACAAAGCGCAAGTGTGGACTCTGCATTATGCCTTTGGATGGTGCAGACTGCTCATCCTGCCATGTCTAGCCAGCTCTGTGAGCTGGTGTGGAAGGTGGGAGAACTGGTATTGCTCAGTCTCCTTGTTTGTACCGTGAGGTGCTAGGAAGAAACCAGGGGCGGCTCTATGTGTTTTGCTGCCCCAAGTACGGCAGGCAGGCGGTTTTCAACGGCGCGCCTGCGGGTCACACGGATTCGGCGGCATGCCTGCGGGAGGTCCACCGGTGCCGCGCCATCGGCGTCCCCGTCGCCGAATTGCTACCGAAGCCGCGGGACCGGAGGACTTCCCGCAGGCATGCCGCCGAAAGCCGCCTGCCTGCCGCCCTCACAGCGACCGGCAGGCCGCCCCCCGCACGTCCCCCGCACGCTCTTGCTGCGCTGGTGCCTGGAGCCGCGCCTGGAAGGAACAGTCCTGATACTCCGATAAGCACAGAGTGTGCTATTTGCTGTATCCCATTCATAGCAAGTGCACAGAGTGGGGCAAGGCTCCTTGTACCGTCCCTCACAAGCAGCATCTGTACTATGAAGAGGAAGAATATAGCCCATAATTTAAAATCAATCTTGCTGTTACCACTTCTTCTGTCCCACCAAAGTTGTGTAAGGAAAGGAAGGAGCAGGTGGCTTCTTGGGGCATGTCTCTAGGGCAGATTCAGATGAAGAGGGAAGGAAGGGGTGGCTGAGCTGGGCACCTGGTCCTGGGTAGGGTGTGGGAGAAGTAGAAGGTTCAGCAGTAAAAGAGTGAGAGAAACAGGTAGCAGAGACGGGCTCTGTACAGAGGGAAGAGAGCTATGTTCTGGGGGCAGCATAAGAAACATCTGCATTGTCTTTGCACGACCAATAACTAGGGGCATCAGCAGCCCCTGATAGTTTCTTTTGTGAAGAGAGAATGCTTGTGTTTATTATATTTGTGCTAGCATTGCTGTCCTCTCTAAACTGCTGGCTCCTGGTCACTTAGCTAATATTTAGTTTACACTAAAAGAGAATGCATACAAGGCTTATTTAGCTGAAGTACACTGCAGTATGTTTACAAATCCCAAATTAGTGGAGAGACATTTGTGCTTGGATTAAGATGACCAGATAGCAAGTGTGAAAAATCAGGACAAGGGGTGATGAGTAATAGGTACCTATATAAGAAAAAGCCCCAAATATCAGGACTGTCCCTATACAACTGGCACATCTGGTCACCCTTGCTTGGATGCACAAAGTGATCTAGGTGTTGCTGCACTCAGTGTCACAATGCCTAGAAAATCACAGGAACCACACTGCAATCCACAAAGCCAGAGTTAAGCACCATGGCTCCCTATACAATGAATGGGGAGAGACAGGGGCCTTCGACTGTGATCCACAAATGCCAGCATGCTAGGCAGGGGGTTCCACAGTGGAGGAGCTTCAACAGGAGAAAGTGAGGGAGCCTCACATCAGAATATCCCCATAGCTCGGTGGTCACAGTACATGCCTGAGATGTGGGAGTCCTGTGTTCAAATCCTTTCTCTCCTCTTCCTGAGTGGGGAGTTGAAGATGGGTCTCCCATATCCCAGGTGACTGCTCTAACCACTGGGATAAAAACTATACTGTGGGTGGCAGCAGCACCACCACCTCCTCCTTCTCCTGTGATGGCCAAATTCTGAATGGAACCTGCTCTGGTAGGCAGTCTCTCAGCATGCCTACCAGCTCAAAACCCGCACGCAAATGCCTTTCTTTCCCTAGTTTGTGGGTCACTATGGGGCTTAGGCAGGAGATAGGCATCTGGATGTACAGCAGTGCATGTGCAAGAGGCAGAAAGTTAGACACCTAGGGAACTTTTATTCTGGAAACGTAGGTGCTGAGTGAGTTTAGGTGCCTGCAGGGTTCAGTCGGAGTCTTGTGGATTGCAGGGGAGCCTAAACATGGGACTTCAGCGTCTTAACCCAAGAAATTAGCATATTATTACATAGCACCGCTGGTTTTTCACTATTTATTTCATTAAAAAAAATCCAAATATTTAACATGATCCAATAAGAACATTTTGGCATTACGGAGGGACCCAATCCTACAAGGTGTTCATTGGCCTGCTGCCAAATAGGGGATGACCATCCTCCTCACCAGCTGGAGATAATAAGAGTTGAGGATGCTTACTTGATAGGAAAACTACTTCAATGAATACCACACATACCTACTTGCCAGACAGCCAATACAGGCACTGAGAGATAATGATAGTTCCTTGGCTGTCACTGGCTGAGGTGCCTCACACATTTCTTTGTGGAAGTTCCTCTGTGACATGGTATACAGGATGTCTTCTCATATTCTGGCTTCATACAGTATTGCTCACTTGTTTAGACTCCAGTCTCCACCCATATGCCAGGATGTCTTTCTAAAATGGTGGATGCAATACATACTGTGACTCTTTAGTATTGAGACAACCTAACCAATAAACCTACAAAATTACTGCCAGATAGTTTATATTAACAAACTGAAACTATAATAGTTTCTAGGGGCAGCCACTGATTAGCAGCTAGTTGAGCTAAGCCTCATCAATACTTTGTACAAAGATTCAAAGAGGTTTGTTTATATTTTTTCTATTGTGTGCTCATCTTAATTCCTTTGGAGAGACACCAATTTGGCGAGGGTTGATACTGCTCTAACCCTCCAAAGTCCTTTCTCAGCAAGTACAACAGCAGCCAGTCACCCGCCAGGACAAGCACACATGTAACACACCCACTTCTCCCATTTCACTATGATTGTGTAAGGGAAGGAAGGTACAGCTGGTTAGGGGGGTTGTGTTGTGGAGCAGAGTCAAGTGGAGAGGGACAAAATGGGTGGCTGGGATGGACACCTGGATTCAGGTCAGTTATGGGAGTGAAGGAGGCAGTGGAAGTACGTTCTGCAGGGCATGACAAAGGAGAGGGAAGGCGGTAGCAAGAAATGCCTTTCTGCATTGGGAGAAGGGTAGGGAAGAGCCAGAGTATGTCTTTTCTCCACAGATTATTTCAGTTATGAGAAGTCACTGATCGTTTCTTTAGTGAAGAGAAAACAGTTGTTTATATTTCTGCTTAAGCTCCAAATTATTTGCTCCGGGTCATCTAATTGCTAGTGTATAGTTCAGCTAGCTTTTGGGGGCAAATGTAGCAGAATGTTGTGTGGAGATTTATCTATAGAAAAAATGCCCTCCAGCACGTTTACACCCCCCTAATTAAGGACTTGGTGCAAATAGATTAGAATCTTAATGCGGTAGCCTAGTTGAGTTTTCAGTATTCATTTTATTTTTTTAAACAATCAGGGCCAGAAGCTCAGGGGCTGAGGATTTTGAGGGAAGTAGGGCCTTTAGCCTTTCCCCTCTAGCTACCACATGGACAGGAGATGCCCCCTCCCACAAACCTCCCAGGGTGAAAGGCCCCTTCTTCCCCAGACGGAAGAGTAGGAGCACTAGGAGAGACCCCTTCACTAGTCCTGGAGCTCAGAGTCCCCCAGACGTGATGAGTAACACACTCCAGGTGTGATTGTGTCTGCAGCAAAGGACTGTTTATTGTCCTGAGGGAAGTGAGGAGAAGAGATTTGTAGTATGGAGGGACTGGAAGGAGAAATCAAGGGGGCTGTTGGAAGAGGGTTTAACTGAGCACCAGGGGTAAAAGAAAATACTACAGTGGAACAGCCAGTTTATGCGCATGCCATAACTGTGTGACTACATCATTGTGTCATTAACACTTGTTCTCACAGGTGCCGACTTTTCAAAGTGCCGGGGGGTGTTCAACCCCGGCTCCACCCCAAGTCCTGCCCCCACTCCACCTCTTCCCCCAAGGCCCCACTTCTTCCTGCCCCCACTCCACCCCCACCTTCCTTCTTCCTGCCCTGTTCCACCCCCTCCTCCCAAGTGCTCCACGTCCTCGCTTCTCCGCCCTGCGCCCTTCCCCCCAGCCTCTTGCATGCTGCGAAACAGCTGTTTATGACAGGCGGGAAGCGCTGATGTGCGGGGGGTGGGTGGGGAAGCTGATGGAGGGCTGCCGGTGGGTGCTCAGCACCCACCATTTCCCCCCAGTGGGTGCAGGGGCCGCTCTATGTTTTTTGCCGCCTCAAGCACGGCAGTCAGGCAGCCTTTGGTGGCATGCCTGCGGGCGGTCCGCTGCTCAAGCGGATTCGGCGGCGTTTCTGCGGGTGATCTGCCGGTCTCGCGCCTTCGCTGTACCTGCTGCCGAATTGCCGCCAAAGCCGCGGGACCGGCAGACCTCCCGCAGGCATGCCACCGAAGGCTGCCTCATTGCTGCCCTCACGATGACCGGCAGGCCGTCCCCCGCGGCTTGCCGCCCCAGGCACACGCTGTGCTGGTGCCTGGAGCCGCCCCTGAGTGGGTGCTCCAGCCCCGGAGCACCCCCCAGAGTCGGCGCTTATGCTTGTCCTGCCTCAGCCCTTCCCTTTTCTGTTTTATTATTCTTGTGTTTCATTCAAGAGCTTGACTGTAAACTTTTCAGGAAGAGACTCTGGCCCAGAGCCTCAAAGGCATCCACAGTGCGAGTTAGGCACCTAAAAAACTTTGAGGATCTGGGTCTCTGGCTTTTTCTTTGTACTCTGAAGCATCAAGCACAGTTCTGGGTGCTGTAAAAATAAATGAATCCAACTGGAAGAGCGGATTCGCTGATTAAATTACTGGATGGATGAGTGAGTGGGATTTTCAGAAGCACTCATGACTGACCTAACTCTGCTCCCATTGAAGCGAATGGGAGTTTTACTATCGACTTCAAAGGGATGAGAGTTAGAAAAGTGTGTTTGAAAACCTGAGATGGTTTAACAGGAATGAAGAGGTTTCTGTGTTTTGTTTTGGCCCCTCACACTAGATTCTCAGTTCAGCACATACTTTTCGAAAGGTGGATCATTGTACTGTACATTTGTAATAGAGTCTTGCCAGTTTAGATTGAGAGAAAACAGTGAGTGAGGTAATATCTTTTATTGGACCAGCTTCTGTTGGTGAAAGAGACAAGCTTTTGAGCTTACACAGAGCTCTTCTTGACATTATTCTGCCGTCACTACCAATTTAAAAGTGTACTGCATGCTTAGTCTTTAGGGGGATGTTGGGTGGGGTTGGAACTGGAAGCAAAGACTATTTTGACCTGATGAACCAGATCAGCTGGATACGTTTCAGTAGGGAGGGTGTATCCATGCAGGTTACTATACAATCCTAAAGTAAATGCCTGAAGTCATACACTTTGTCATTCAGTTCCTGACCTGAGGCCAGATGCCTTCCAGTGAACTTATGCATTTCAAACACACCATTTATGATTTGTTTGAACATCAGACTGGCAAAGGAAACCGGATAATTGTATTACCGGGTTATGCCATTCTGATCAATTTTGTCCATTTTGCTTTAACGTTATTGGCCAAATTCGGCTCTCAGTTCCCCCTATGTGAATTAAGATGTCCCTTAGGGTCATTGCAGTTATTCTCTTGTTTTGTATCTCTTTCAATATAAGAATACATTTGTCCAGAAGATGACTGGGCTTGATCCTTTTGAGGGGTAAATGAACTCAATGGTGTTATACTGGTGTAAGTGAGAAGAGAATCAGGCCCAATGTTTCCATTCTAAATGTTAAAAAGGCTAAATCCTGTTTCAACTGAAGTCCATGGCTAAGCTTCCATGGACTTGAAAAGGACCAAGATTTAAACCAAAGTGAGTCTGTATGAATAAATTTAAATATATGCAATTTGACATTAAAACATCTTAACAGTCTGGATGATTCATCTGGTGAAGTTTCTCCAGGGGTTTGAAAGAGTCTCTATTCAGTCTGTCTGTTTCAACTTCTGGTTAGCCAAGAGTTCAAGGCATCAGTCATATCCATTTCTACTCTCATCTGAGCAGTATTCCTATGGAGCAGAGGCTGGATGCTTGAAAGGATGTAGGTGTTGTGACACTGAGCGTCATACTGCCTAACTGTTAGGCTGCTAAAAATATCACAGGAACAGCATGGAGCTGCTCAAAGCCTGAGTTAGCCTCTTAGGCTCCCATGGTATGAATGGGGAGAGAGAGACGCTTTACCAAACGGTGCTCGGAAGAAAACCAAGTGAAGTTCCATTGGCCAGATGGTCAATGGTATGTAGGTGACTAACTGCCATTGATGTCAATGGAAGTCAGAAGTAAATACCTGTGAGGATGTGTTCACTCCAGCCCGGAGACTTGGCAAGGCCCACACACGGCAGCCTTGACTGACATGCACATGACAGCCTCTCCACCTCTGATGGTCAAGGAGAGCAATAGACCCACTGAAAGTCAGCTCTAATGTAATCAGACGGACACGTACAGAACCTCCTAAAAACTGCTATCTTAAAACATGAAATCGCAAGGACACCGACTAAGCAGACACCTGCTCCTCTCAAAAAACACCATTTCACTTGACTGTCAAGCAGCTCCGCTGCTCCAGTACTCTAGATACACAGACAACCGACTGTACACGTGGTGAGTTTAAAAATCCTTCCAAATCACTGGAGAAACATGTAGCCTCATACACAAGGAGGAGGGTAAAGTAACCAAGGTGTGAACAAGGGAAACTCCGTACACACATACCCACTGCCTTATCCCTTTTCCACAGGCTCAGCAACCTGGCAGATCCAGCCAAGGCACATTCTAGCAGAAGTCACACTCAGTCACATTCCAGGGAACATCAGAGAAGCCCTGCACCTTCTGGCAGCAGCGGACCCATGGGTCTATGCATTAGAGCAGTTTAAGATAATGGTCTTCCCTGATCTGATCTTCATAGGGAGGGGTGCTGTCTCCTATCATGGCAGCTGTAATAAGGCTGTTCTCCCTCTAGGACTAGTCGCTGCCCTAGAGGACCTGGTGATCCAAATGTCTGTCACAGTGCCAGCTGGCCACTGCAAAAATCCACCATCAACTCATTCCTATGCTGAAACACACACTCTGGGACCACATGGCAGCCTCAGGATGGCAGGGAAGACAGCACAGATGGCCCCTGCCCACTCTCCAAAACAACACCCCCACCAGGCACCCCTGCCACCCTGGCCCGTGCACCCCAAACACTGCCCCCCCCCCACAATATATAGCTCCCACAGAACACCACAATAGGACGCCCAGCACCATAATACTCACCAGTGCTGTGGACAAAATGACCAGGGGAAGAACAGGAGTCATACAGCTGGACACAGCATCAACAGCCGCCCCAGAACAGGCACAGCCCACCCCCTTCCACGGGACCCAGCTGGGGAACCCCACCACTCCATCAGGGCCATACACAGCCATAGGAAGAGGTAAGTACGAACGTGGGGAGACACAAATCTGTGTCAGGGAAAGGGGTCCCCTCACATCCTGACCCTCAACGGAGAGCAATCCTTTGTTTCAAAACTCCCGGGGATGGGTAGTCCTCCCTCTTCCCTCCCGCCTGCTGCCAGAATGTCTTGCATTACTCTACAACTGGGCTCAGTGCCAGCTGTTGGTTGCTGTGCAACCCAGCGCCCAGCTCCAGGTCAGGCTGGCGTGCTGCCAGTCTGTAGAGAGAGAGATGCAGCCAAACAAGGTAGGAGTTCAGCAACTACTTAACTGCCTATGGCAGAGAGAGATGCTTAGTAGCACACAAGCGGCTGGACCTGGGCATTACACAGTTGCTCTGTGCTGAGAAAGGATCAGGTTTCAGCCGCACACACAAGCATGGGCTCATGAAGTCAAGTACAGTACCACTTTTGACCACTCAATAAAGCTGAAGCCTGGGTCCTATCTGGTCTGTACCCCAGCACCAGCATGAAAAGTCCCAGGTCCCAGAGCAAGGGAGCAGCCACTGGGCACAAGGGTGGAGGTGGTGGTATGCTCAGTGTAGGCCTAATTTCACTGAGCCTGAAACTGAAACCATTAACAACTTTATGGCAGCCCACGCTGAGGAACTCACCCATGCCTGGCCTCAGGAATGGAGCTCCGCTGATAGTGACAGGCATTGGAGGCAGCTCCTGGGTCAATGCCCTGGGAGGTCACAGGGACTGGAGGACATTAAGAAGAAGGGGAGGCTTATTTGGAAGCAGGCTAAGGTTGCCTTGCAGGTGATTGTTAGGTGAAGGGGAGATCCAGTGTGGGGAAAGCCTGGGTGTCCCAGCTCCCCAAACATCTGAGAGTGGCAATGGTCACCCTCTCTGCCCTGGCAGTGCTGGAGATTGGGTAGCTGGACACCATGTGGATCACTCACTGGCCATGCCATAAGTAATAGAAGTAGGACAGATTCAAGAAAACATTGGAAGGCACTTTATGGGTCATCAGTTACAGAAGGCAGCTGGCTGGGTAAGGTACTTACACCACTGCAAAGGCACAAGCCACAATGACCAAGCAGGAAGGTTCTGTTTCCCTTCATCCTCTGCTCTAGCCCCCTCCAACCCACCTCCCCCTTCCCTGTCCCAGGAGAGCAGGTCAATGAAAGTATCTGTTTTATGCATTACACAATGTGAATCCAGAGGAGGTCCTCAAGGTTGGCACTCTCGGGTGTCTGGTGATGGTGCTCACCTCTGAACGGCAAGTGTAAATAATAGTGGCTTTTGAGATGTGCATTGTTGATGACCATCATGTTCATGGCATCCTTTCAATGCCTGGAGATGTAGACATGCGCCTTGTGCTGGGGTTTTCTGATAGTAACATACGTGCCACCCACCAGCCACAGCATGTGTGGGAAGACTGCAGTAAGGGAAAAATCTAGCATATTTCACCTTTGGGTGGCTGGGTTGGAAAGGAGCTGATTGTATTCTCCCCCGTGGTTGATGGTGGCCCCCAGAAACTGTTGTTGTACCTTGAAGGCCAGGGTCGAAGTGATGTTGAAGGTCTGGGCAGTGACTTGTTGAAAGGATCCCGAGGACAGTGCGGCGAGGGCTATGCTGATCCGCATGGAGATGAAGGATGCATGGCTCCTGTGTGTGGTGATGGTGAGACTGTTCTGCAGCATGTTGCATTGGTGTGGCACTGTGTCTGGGTCCAAATGGTAGCACTGCATACATGTCCCCCATAAAAGGCCCAGGAAGTTGCAGCATAGCCAGCTGCCATCAGGCTTGGACTGGGGCTCAGGGTGGGGCACCTCTGCCTCTGCTCCCCGTCTTGATGCTGCTGGAGACAGTGCTGCAGCATGAATGTGCTGTTGCTCATCATTGGTGTAGGTCTGGTTGCCCCTTCTCTGCCAAGCAGCCGTTCCCCCTCCCTCACCCTCTTCCACCTACAGTTGTCCTTCCTCCCCCTCTAGCTTAATCCAAGTTGTCCGTCTCCCTCCCTAGGATACCCTTTCTGCTTCCCTGCTCTATCGGTGGTTCCCCTTCCCCTCCTTAGCTGTTTACCCCAGCTGTCCTTAACCTCTGCTTTGTCCACCTACATACTAACCCAATCCCCATTCCCATCTGCACCCTACATCTAGCTCTATCTAGTCTGCTGGGTCCCCGAATTGCTGTCTCTCACTCTCTGTTTCACTGGCTCAGGCTAGACACCTCTCTCTCAGTCACCTTATACTTCTCTGTGGCCCCTATGTGGCTTCTATGTATGGACTAGGGGGCTGTGTACTCATCGGTGCCCTTCATTCTGCCCCGTGGTGGTGGGGAGAAATCAGGTGTTAGGCGTGGTCTGCACACACTTACTAGATCAGGCCCTGCAGACATGATAGGTGTGTGGACGTCTATCCCCAGGTGTTTTGAGCATTACTCTGGGGCTGAGGGATGAGAGAGGCACCCAGACTCCTGGAGTAGGGTAGCAGTGCATGTGCCCATGGGTGAGCGCTGAGATACGGAGGGCACTTTACCAGTGACAATTTATGTGCTTAGGGAACTTTAACCATGAAAGCCTAGTCTAGGCACTGACTGTGTTCAGTCGCCTACAGCATTCGGGGGGGAGGTTTTGGGCATCACTGTGGAGCCAAAAGTGGGACTTAGGTGCCTAAACTGAGCTCCTAATTCCTTTTGAGCATCCAGCCCCAGATGTTAATCTTCAGCCATTAAGTAACTTACTGACAGCAGTGGCAGGACTGGTCTTTCTGATGTTGGCTTTTGTGAGTAAAGTGATATGTTTCTTGCTGGGTTCAATTAATCATCTTTTATCGTACCATTTGGCCTCTGGTGCAATGGTTTTGTTCGCTTCATATTACCGACTTGTACACCTCAGGAAAAATGACTGATTTTTACATGGGTTTTAAGATAAAGAAAGACCACTATGACCATTTAGTCTGACTTCCTGCATAATAAGGCCATAGAATTTCACCCAGTAATTTCTGTACGAGTCCTCATAACTTCTGGATAAATCTTATAGAAAGCCATTCAGTCTGGATTTAAAACGTTGAGTGATGGAGATTGCATTACAAGCCTTAATAAGTTGTCGCAATTGTTAATTGCCCTCACCGTTAAACCTTTGTTCCTTATTTCCAGTTTGAATATGTCTGCAGTTTGGTGGCCACTGGATCTTTGTCTGCTTGAGTAAATCTCTCTCCTATCAGAAATCTTCCTATGTAGCTACTTATAGAACATGATCAAGTCAGATCTTACCCTTTGATCATCTTAGTGGTCTGAACTTCTTAAGTCTCTCACCCTAGGGCATTTTTCAAGACTTCAAATCATTTTTATGGCTCTTTTTTCTTTTTTGGACCTGTTCTAATTGTCAGTTTCCTTTTTCACTGAACTTTACTGGAATCTGTTACCTTTTGACGAAACACAAATAAGGTTGTTGAGGGCCTTCAGGATTCCCCTTTTCAGGGTATTTTCAAACAGAAGAAACTTATTAGGACATGTTTGGATGTTTAAATGAGAACTTTAACGTACATTTATGTAGGTTTCCCACTAGGGTTGCCAACTTTCTAATCACACAAAACTGAACACCCCTGCCCCGCACCTTCTCCAAGGCCCCGCTTATGCCCCACCCATTTCCCCTGCCCGCTCGCTCCATCCCCCCTCCCTCCATCGCTCACTCTTCCCCACCCTCACTCACTTTCACTGGGCTAGGGTATGGGGCTGAGATGCAGAAGGGGATTCTGGGCTGGGGCGGGGGTTAGAGTGCAGGGGGCGGGGTGAGGGCTCCAGCTGGGGGTGGGGCCAAGGATGAGGGGTTTGGGGTACAGGAGGGGGCTCTGGGCTGGGCCAGGAGGTTGGGATGCAGAGAGTGAGGGCTCTGGCTGGGGATGGGGCCAGGGATGAGGAATTTGGGGTGCAGGAGGGGGCTCCAGGCTGGGCCTTGGGGTTGGGGTAAAGGGGGGGGTGAGGGCTCCAGCTGGGGATGGGACCAGGGATAAGGGGTTTGGGGCACAGAAGGAGATTCCGAGCTGGGGCAGGGGGTTGGGGTGCGGGAGGGGTGCAGGGTCCTGTCGGCGCTTACTGTGGCGCCGAGGAAGCGGCCGCCAGGTCCCTGTGGCCTCTAGGCACATGGGCGGCCAGGGAGGCTATCCGCGCTGCCTTCACGCCTGCAGGCGCTGCCCCTCCACAGCTCCCATTGGTCGCATTTTCTGGGAGCTGTGGAGCTGGCACTCGGGGTAGGGGCAATGCGTGGAGTCTCCCAGTCCCTGGCTGCCCCAGAACCTAGGAGCCGCAGGGACCTGGCAGCCACTTCCAGGCCACATGGAGCTATGGCAGGTAGTCAGCGTGCCTTGGCCCCGGCTCCCGGTGCACTACCGACCGGACTTTTAACGGTCCAGTCGGTGGTGCTGACTGGAGCCACCAGGGTCCCTTTTTGACCTGGCGTTCGGTTGAAAACTGTACACCTGGCAACCCTATTTCCCACTGGTTTCCACGTTGGTCCTCTGTATGAGTCTGTGACAGAGTACTGAGAGCCAGTTGCTGACCCCACACTCTGATCACTTAAGCAATAATTAGCTCCACCACAAAAGACTTGGTGAAGGAGGAGAGTACTTAATTGCCTAAGAAGACTGGGGATTAATAAAATGAGGAGCTAATTATCTCGCCAGCCGGGGAGGCTAGTTAAAAGCACAGGAAGGAAGTGTTGGGGCTGGCTAAGAGAGCCCATGGGAAGCTGAGTCTCTGGTTGGAGAGACTTTTCCTGGAGAAAGGGCTGAAGGACACTGTAGTTAAAAGGGCGCCACAGTGACTGTGATGGGGACTTGGTGGTGCTAATATTAATAAAACACCAAGTCTCTGTATGGTCCCTGATTTCTAACAAGACTGAGTGAACACACTGAGATTTCATGTGATTTGGCACTGATGGGAGCAAATCAGTTGTACGCCCCCCACCCCCGAATTAGATGTGCACAGAGAAAAACTTTTACTGTTGTCACTTCATTAATTGCTACTGTTACCTCTGGTCATATCTGATCAATTTCTATCTGATTGAGGGAGTTTCTGTTGCTATATCTGAAGCCTTTAGGTGATATACGTTTTAGAAACAACTTTGCCCCGACTTCATATATTTGAAGCATCTTTACCATAAAGTGTGAAGTCACTGTTCATTCTGACCTTCATGAATATTGTGTCAAATACTGTTCTCAGTTCTCAGTTGAGCCTGTCTTAATCTAGAGTAACTCCAGTGAAGCTAATAGTCACTCTGAATTTACACAGGAATGAGAGCAGAATTTAGCCAATGGTGTTATAGGTGATTGTATACTGCATTCTGTGGTCATAATGATCTATAGAGGTACAAGCTAAACTGATAGTATTTTAATCACAGCAAGACTGTATTACTTGAAGCACATTGCAGGAATAGGATAATTTTTAATCTAACTCTAGTAGATTACAACTGGGCAAAATACCTCCAATTGAGTTTTCAAAAACGTTTGCAAATTTGGAAATATTTTACAAAATTCTATAAAATTTCTATTACATTTTGGGCAATATTTATTGCTCTGTTTGCAAAAAAACAAAACAAAAAAAATTGAAAAAGCCATTTCTACTCAAAGTCCCACTTGTGAACTTTAAGAGTTAGAGATTATGATGGTGAGAGTTTTTGCTTGACAAATGTTATATGGAGTAGAAGTGAGCCCCGGGCTGGGAGCTAGGAGGTCTTGAGTTTTGTCCCATGACTGCTGTTGATTTGCTTTAATAATACTTTCCACTCATATTGAATTTTACAAACATTTACCTGTGTCTTCCAATACTCCTGTGAATTAATCAAATATTATTGCCCCTCTTTTAATGACAAGTAAATTAGCTTTTAATTTAACATTCAGAGCAAGTCAGAGGCAGGATTGGAATATAGGTTTCCTGACTCCCAGATTCTTGCTTAATCCACTAGATTATAGTCACCATCATGTAAATCAAACTTTCAGTGTCTCAGTTTTCAGATCTGTAAAGTGGGAGCTTGAGTATTTTAAACATCAGTTTTCAATAATCCATACTAAAAGCATTAACATGACAAGTAATAGTTAAGAAGAAAACATACAAGCTAAAAAGCCAACGCTTCCACCAAACAATGATATATATGTCACCTGATGTTGATTTTTTGCAAAAAAAATGAATTAACCTTAAATTGATTTATAAAATAATTACCACTGTGATGCAACCACAGTTATGTGACAAATTACAACTAGAAATAAGCCTTTGATAACATTCCTTACTATAGACACAGGGTTTGCTCACTAAGAAGGATAAGATAACTAAAAGAAGATAGACTTGAAATATGAAGTGTTTAAATGCTGTCCTTCCTGTTCCCTTACTTTGCACATTGTTCAGTTTCACAAAATAATAACTGTCATTGGGATTATTTTCTATTGTTTGATGAAGAAGCACCATTCTTGAACAATTTGACTCATCCCCATTCAGTAGTAGATTATAATCTCTGTCACTCTTTTCTATAGTATGTATGATTTATGAAGATCATTTACAAACTATTTCCTATCACCAGTGATCTGATTTGTGCAACTAGCTACAGCAAAGCTGCCTTATAGAAAGGTAGGATTACTGCTAGAAAATACATAGACAATGCCTCCACATTCAACATTTGGTGGCAGAGGAGATACAGATATTAATATAGTACAGAATGTGGTGAATGTTTTTTTTTCTTTTTGCAAGAACGGAAAAAGAAGTGGAAGAAAGAGATGCTTAGGTGGAGTCACTGAGGTGCAAGACATTCAAGAGGGCCTGTGACAGGGTGTACTTGGTCCTTCATGGCTGCCTGCTGGAGGTCCTGTGGTCCTACTAAACCCCGCCCCAGGAAGGAGCAGTGAATGAGGGTCCTCCAGACCTCCCTAGGGGAAGCAGCCAATTACAGCCCATCAGGCTAAAATAAAAGACACTGCAGGGCCCTAGCAGGTCAGTTCTTGGCTGCGACCAGAGGGTGAGGAAGGGTGCTCCTCGCTGGCCAAAGGTGCTTAACTGGTTATATTTACAGAACCAGGGAGACAGAGGACCTGAGAACTCTAATCCAAAGGTAATGGGTGAAGGTAAAGGGAGCAGGTGGGAATAGGCACAGGGAATGCGGCAGCAATTAATTAAAGGGAGCAGTAGATAGCTGCTGAGGAGAGGGCCCCTGGGTTGGAACTTGGAGTAAAGGGTGGGCCTGGGTTCCCCCACTGGAAAAGTGGCATAAGCCCTGAAAAGAGGACCAGGCTTGTTTAGAAGCCTGAGCAAAGGGCTGGATTTAAAGGGTCCAAAAGACAGGGCTGAAGACCCTGGTGAGGGCAGAGAGTTTGGCCAATTCTTTGCTACCCTGGAAGTGGATCCATTTTTGACTGTGCGACTTGGCTGGAGGGTTGAGCTACTGAAGACTCCCTCCCCCAGCAAGGTTGGCATCCTACAGGGGTGCCAGGAGTGGGGGGGGGGAGAGTTTGTACTACCACACCTAGCAACTAGGAGGCACTCAATCTGTGAGTGCCCTGTCACAGGGCCACTCAGCAAACAAGTTTAGATGTGATATTAACCTACTGATTCTTGATCAGTGAGTGGCACTGTATAACACATATGATGAGCTGGTTGTTATGAATGTGATGTGTAAAAGGCACAAGTCTGAGGGTATTATGGGGTGTTGGCCAAGACACAGAGTGAGAAGTGCACCAGGTATGGACATATAAGGAATGTGGTATTCTGCGGGTCAAATTCTCATCTGCTACATAGTTGCAATCCCAGTGGAGTAGATGGGACTACATTGGTGTCCCTCAGAAGAGTACTTAGCTCTGTATGTGTGCATGTCTGACAGCACTTGTGGCCTGGGATATATGGGGAATGCCCAGTTTTATGTTACATTCTCTTCTATTTATTAATTTAGTTAGCTACCGTAGGCTAGGATGCTGAATGCCATAGGATATGCAATATTTAGTCAGAGTTTCTTGGGATCTTTGTTCCTAAATAAACAACTCATATAAAACAAAGAGAAAGGGAAAAACTACTTTTTGTAAGGGGGGAATAGGAAAAAATAGGGAAGGAGCATTAGGAAAAATACTCCTTTGATACTGAGATCCTTTCAGTGTTTGGGAGAGTTTTACATAATCCATTAGGAGGTTGGAAGAGAAGAAAAGGGGAAACGAAAGAGGAATGGGCTGTTGATCTATTAACCATGTGCTCATGCTTCCTATTTCAGCCACTCTGTGGCCTCTGGTTGTGGTTACTATTGTTGGGCATAGACTGAGCTGTGCTGGCAGCCACTTCAAAAAAATGAAATCTGAAGTTGACCCAGCTACTGACCCTGGCATTTAGGAAGGTTAATTCTACTTCTAAACAAACAGGTGTAGTCTAGTGAACTTAGCAAAAACTGTGGTGTTCACATACCTGAGTTCTAATCCTGGCTCTAGCATCAATTAACTTTGTGGTCTTGAAGCTTAACTTCTCCTACCCCACAGGGGAGCATAACGGTTAATTTGTGAATGCTTTGGATGTAATTAATACATATTAATAACAGAGCTCATTAGGACTGAGAAAACAAGTGGAGGCAGTTTGCTAAGGGTTTAAGGCCTGCCTCTGGAAGTGATGTTCATGGTCTGGTTGGACTGACAAAGTGTGTGGTGTTCTGCCAGCTACTGTACGTTAAGGCAACATGGGAATAGACATCTGAGGCACCTGAAAGAGCCATCCCATATCATAGGCTTGTTTTTGGCTGCCCCATCAGCCCTCAGAAGGGATGGGACTGGGAAAGCCTGTCCTCAGATTGAGTACCAATAGATAAGGCTGTTCTTTAGGGAGCTCAGGCAGGTAAAGAAGAGAGAGAGTTCAGCCTCTTTCCAGAGGCTTTCTTTCAGAGAGGAAGGGTGCTGCAGTGCTTAAAGCTTAGACTGGGATTTGGGAGGCCCTCAGTTTATCTGTGTAAATCTTGGGCAAGTCAGTGATTTCAATGGGACATCATACTAAGGCCCAGAGCCTGAAAAGTTTTTAGGAACCTATCTCTATGCCTCAGTTCCCCAGCTGTAAAATACTGAGAGTACCTGTTTGGCAGGGGTATAGTGGGGATCAATACAGTAAAGATTACAAGGTGCTCACATGGCCCCAGATTACTGGGGTGTCTAAGTACCCAGGGTAGATAGCCTATTTGGCTGTGACTTGATTTTTTTCTTTTCTTTTTTAATATGCAAGTCAAAAAGTGTAGCACACCACTTCAAAGTGGTAAATGAGAGACCTGCATGAACATGTGCTGAAACAGTGGTAGGGATTGAGCAGGGGAAACCCACATTCGTATTACAAAACAAGAGATCATCTGAGCTTTGCTAGTCAGGATATAGGTGGGAGATATTTACATAAGCTGAGTTGTCTATTGCTACACTCATACTGTAGTAAAGAAATGGTGGAGGAGATCTACAGCTCATCTCTATTGGGCTATCTCACCCTAATCAGATCATTTGGCATCCCCAAATAAACACACACCGCAAATGCACTCATGCCCTTAACAATTGATTCTGTTCCCTCCTGCATGCAATCCTGTCAACCCAACAGGAGAGGCAGAAACTCCCTGAAAATGTTGGGGCAGAGGGACAGAATGGGGAGTGAGTGGAGAGACTGAGACTTGGAAGGGGGCAGCTGGACCCATGTTGGAAAAGAGGGTCTTGGGTGTTCTCACCCGCTCCTTGGCCCTGTGGAGGCTGCTATAGCTCCTGTCGGTCCTGCTCTCGCCTCCGCAGCCCCTTCCCTGGGCGTGTGTGAGTTGCAGGTGCAGAACCGCCCCACAATATTTCCATTGAGGGGGAGTTAGCCCTCCCTGGCTTCCTGATTCTGCCACCCATGCAACCCAGCCCATACCATTCACAACTCAATCTCCGCATGCCCTCATGGCTCGCCTCAACTCAACCTTCACCTATTCAACTCATATCCATTGGGCAATAGGCCTGGCTGCCATAATATTAATGTAATGCTAATGGGCAAGCAGGGCTGAGGTGATACACAGGTCGTATACTCACGAAGTATCTGAAGAATATGTGAAGAGACCCTGGACAGTGCAAGACGATACTACAAAGTTTATGAAGAAAATGTAACCAGCCCATCTTGGCTGGAGAAATTGAGAGATTTTGGGTGTGGAAAATGGAAATTAATTCTAATAAAATTCCAAAAACCATGAAATAAGTCAGTTGATGGATCCAACATGAGGACCATCTTCCTGGTCAATCCTCTGATCATTGGTGGAGGCTAATTATCTTCAGTTGAAGACAAAGTAGCACATACCTGGAGCTTTGAGCAATGTGCAATAATACCTTGCCAATCATCCTCTTGGTTATACAGTCAAGCATATCATTTCTACATTGTTTTATTTAAAGGTATAGCAAAGAAAATTCCATTAAGACGAAGCACTCTGCTTCAGTTGATGTTTGCAGTATTGCCACCTTGCCACAAATCAGTCAGGACAATTTCTACACATGTACTTGGTTTAAGAGGAGGCTTTATATGACACTAATAGCTAATGCATATATTCATTACTGATTGTCTTACAGGAAGTCCAAAATAAGCAAATTTAAGAAGGTAATAAAATACAGTTCACATGAAGGGCTAAAATTATATTCAAAAATGGAATAGTGGATTGGAGCCTTTTCACTTCTTGGGAAACTCAAATGAGTAGTTCAGCAGCCAGCATTATCGATTACGAGCATTTATTTTAATAAAATCTCTGAGCCAATAAATGTCAAATGATTATCAAACTGAGATAAATAGTACCTAAATAATATCATTAGATGCTTTGGAAATCTGTAGCTCCTCACTCATGTTCTGTTCTATCTAGGTTCCTTACATTGCCAGTAGATTTTAGAGAAACTACTGGATTCAAGAATGTATTTCATCAGGCCCTGGTGACTTGAAGATATATAACTTGTCTAAGTAATTTTTAACTTTGTTCTTTCCCCGTTTTAACCTCTGATCCTACCTTATTTTCACTGGCATTCATTAAGTTAGACAACCAATTGCTACTACATTTCTTTGGTGAAAACAGAAACAAAAATGTCATTTAGCACTTCTCACATTTCTACATTTTGGGTTATTGTTTTTCTCCCCTAATTTAGTAATGGGCCTACCCTGTCTTTGGTCTTCCTCTTGCTTCTAATGTACTTGCAGAATGTTTTCTTGTTACCCTTTATGTCTCTAGCTAATTTAATTTCATTTTGTGCCTTGGCCTTTCTAATTTTGTCCCTACATACTTGTGTTATTTGTTTATATTCATCCTTTGTAATTTGACTTATTTTCCACTTTTTGTAAGACTTACTTTTTTTTGTTTTGAGTTTCAGATCATTGAAGATCTCCTGGTGCTCAGCTTATTAATGATAAGGAAGGTTTAGATAGGAAATAAGGAGTAAACTTTTAACAGTGAGAGTAACTAATCATTCGAACAACTGTCCAAGGGTTGTGGTGGATTCTCCATCACTGGATGTCTTAACATCAAGATTGAACGTTTTTCTAAAAGCTATGCTTTAGGAATTATTTTGGGGAAGTTCTATGGCCTGTGTTATACAGGAGGTCAGACCACATGATTACAGTAGTCCCTTCTTGCCTTGGAATCTATTATCTTTTATATTCCTCAACTGGATAAGAATTGTGATAACATTATTGTGTGCAGGTAGAGGTAAGTTTGTTTTTTGTTTGTTTTTGATACTATTTCTGCACATTCCCAAACCACATCTCAGGAAACTAGTGAGTAGCTGAGGGTTCTGTGGAGAATGGCTTTAAATAATTTATCTTCATGGGATAAGAAGTGTACTTTGGCCATGAAGCCTGGAATAGTTTAGTCAAACCAGATATAATTGAAATGACTTGCTTGTGTATTTGTTTATGACCTCTGGTTCAATACATGGCTATAACGTAATTAGTTTAATATTAATGGGCACATAGTCTTATCAGAGAGGCCAAAGATTTGAATAGGGATGGAGATTAGAACTACATTTTCACCCTTAGAGGTGGTGCATTCAGGTCAGGACTGAGGTTTATTGGTGGGATTACATGGGGAAATTTGTTCTGCTATTGTCTGTGCTTTGGAGAGGGAGAAACTGTCAGCTTCTACGATTACCAGTTAGAGATTGGTGAACTAGTTTAGGTACAGTAAGCGCAAAATCTTTGTACATCTTTGGAACTATGCTGAGTCTGATCTTTACTGCAGTCAGGGAAAGTTTTTAGTTAATTCTTCCTCTGTCCCTCATTTGTTGATAGTGGAATCTAGCCTATTGTTGTTATACTTTTTGCCATCCCTTTATACTGAGTGTGTACAGCATTTCAAAGAAGCTAAGTCTTGTGTGCTCTAGAAACTTCCTAGGTGCACTGTTCACTCTGGATGTTCTAGTTAGCAGACAACATTCCATAGTGCAACCATCACACCCTTTACCTCTAACACCATTGGCTTTTGCTGGGAAGAGGGCTGAGCACCTTCCACTGAAAAGTTTTGTGGATGAATTGGAGCTATGAGGATTGAATCACACAAATTAGAATTAGAAAAGGATTATTAAATTGTCCAGTCCATCCCCCTTTCAGGACAGTCCCATCTGTATCTTCCCTCCCCCTCATGAAAAGTGGTATGTATGAAAGGAGAGCTATCCATAAAATGTAGGGCTGGAAGGGACCTCAAGGTGTCCTGTGCAGAGGAAGGACCAAGTAAGCCTAGACCATACCTGACAGGTGTTTGTCTAACCTTTTTCTTACACCTCCAATGATGGGGATTCCACATCCTTCCTTGGAAACCTATTCCAGTGGCTCAACTATCCTCATAGATTTTAGGAAAGACTTTCTAACTAACCTAAATGTTAGTTGCTTGCTGCAGATTAAGCCCATTACTTTTTGTCCCGTCTTCAGCAGACATGGAGAACAACTGATTATCCTCTTTATAACAGCTCTTCATGTATTTGAAGACTATCATGTCCCCGCACCCCCTGTCTTCTTTTCTCAAGACAGAACATGCCCAGTTTTCTTTTTGTTTTTAAAATTTTCCTCAGAGGTCAGGTTTTCTAAACCTTTTATCATTTTTGTTGCTCTCCTTGGACTCTCTCCAGTTTGTCCACATCTTTTCTACAGTATAGTATGGCACCCAGAATTGGACACAGTACTCCAGCTGAGGCCTCACCAGTTCCAGGTAAGGTGGGACAACTACTTCCTGTGTCTTACATACAACAATCCTGTTAACACACCCCGGAATATTAGTATTTTTTGGCAATTTCATCACATGTTGACTCATTCAATTTGCCATCCACGGTAACCCCCAGATCCTTTTCAGCAGTACTGCCACCAGTTTGGTGATGGTAGTACAGCTGAAAAAGATTTGGGGATTATAGTGGATCACAGATTTGAATATGAGCTGACAATGTGGTGATAACCAATTGTACAAGTGACTTATGGGGAAGTTTGGCACAGGACCTGCACCTCCTAAAAGAACTCCTGGGGCAATAAGGAGGCAAGGAGATACCTGCTGGTTCCCAAACTTCCGGTGAATGCTGCTGTTGCCACAGTGAAGAAGGAAGCCTGTGTACAGCAAAAGCAGAGTGGTGGTGGGGAGGGCATTAAGGAGAGTTCTGTCTTAAGTTCAGATGACTTGGATAAACATTTCATTGCTTGGATGCTTATGTAAACCAGAACCCTCGAGAGATTCAGAGTTTTTCCCTCTCTGCAGTTTATCTGAACCCATCTCTGAGCACCAAATTTCCTTTGTACAACTGACTTTTTCTTTTAAGGAATTAAAATGAAGTAACAAGGTAAGACTGCTCCAGATGTGAGCCATGGAAAGGTTGGATGCTGGAGGTAGAGCAAAGATCCAAAACATGGCGCCACAGAAGCTGCTTCCCTATTTTAGATATTTTTCCTTTCTGAAATACTCATGGTAAGTGACTTTTAAGCAGCTGGAGTCCAATGGCTTGAGGTTCTAAAGCACACCTCAGTTTGTTTTAACTTGTTCTTTTGGCTCTCTATGGCGATTAGTCTGTTTACAAATTGTGTGTTTTAATAAAGAGGATCTTGCCGTCTTAACTGATTGGCAGTTGTGCTCTATGACTATGAATGGGCGCAGGGGCCTGCAGTAACTGTCCTTGTCCTATGACTGCTCACTTCATATGGGAGTGGAGCTCAGTGAGGTAATCTGTAAAAAGCATTTTATTTTTTTAACAAACTGAAGGATTCATCAATGAAATCACTGACATTCCCTTCAGCAGAAGAATCCATTTGTGTTGGCAACCTTTGTGGATAGGTTAAAAGTGAGAAGATTTGGGGAGAGGAGGAGGCTTTTTTTTCCCTTTACAATTTCTAAGAGAAATTAATTTGTCAACTTGCTTTGGATCCCATTGACACCATGTTTTTGATTTATACAGTGAAATCTGTTAACAGCCACTAAAGAAATTAATATTTTTCAGGCCACTATAACAGGTGGCTGCATAATGCAGTGTCATTAATATTCTCCCAGCTTCTGAACATTATAGACTTGAAGTGTGGGCTGATTCATCATTTGGCTTTCAACAGGGTTGAAATTCACCCCTGTGCAAAGGATCAGCCCTAGGCCTAGGAGTCTTTAAGGCCTCAATCTAGTGAGATTTTAAGTAGTTTGTGATAGGCCTTGTACTTACTCCCTCTGCATGGCTGGCAAATTTCACCCTGGGAGAGAAGTAAGCAGATACAGATCCAGGAAACTCTATTCTTGGTTTATTTCACTGACAAGTATGTTATAGTATTTTATTGACCCACCCCCGCCTCCCCGTGCCTCTTTCAGTACACAGGATGACTTTTTTCCAGAGTGAGTCCTTGTTGGATGCATTGCAGAATAAGAGATAAGGGTTGGGATTCAAGAGGGGTTTAAAAGAGAAGGACATAGTGTCAGGGAGGCTATTCCAGGTGTAAGGAGCAGCACGGGGAGGCTTTGCAACCCAAAGACCCCAAGAAGGAATGTGAGGCCCTTCTTCCACGTTCCACATCAGTACAGAAAATTAAGATCAAAGGGGCTCTTTACCCTTAAACTCAAAGGGAGGTTTCTCTTGTGCATTTGAAGACCGCAATTTACTTTGCTTTTCAATTAAATTTAATTAGCTATTGTTGAAACTTAAGCATTCTGTCTGACTGTAAGCAAGCAAATGAGTCTAAACCTCTTCTTGCCTTGTCTGGTGGCTACTGGTGTGGCTTTGGTTTAGCAAACTGAAAAGCCTACACATGTCACATTGCCACTTGTTTTCAAGCCAGACTAAAGTATAGTTAGATAAAAGAAACACCAAGGGGCACTAATTCCTTGGGTGACTGCAGACAAATCCAGACAGGCCTCTGATTCAAGCTGTGTAGTGCCTGCTTCTCCACCCCAATCAGAAACTACAGGTTTCTGTAACCAGTGCAGGGTTCACCATTGATAGAGGTGTATTTTGCGGCACTTCATATAATGTTGTAATAAACAAAGAAGTACTTCATTAGATGCCACAACTGGTTGCTGTAGGTGTTTTGCTTTCAGGATTTTTGCACTGGACAGCAGAAACAAACAAATGGCTGTGCTGTCTCTTTACAGGCCCTAACTTGAAAAAACAGACTGCATGAAAGCAATTACCTGTGGCTTCATTCACTAGTAGAGGAAAAGCATCTGATATTTAGGAATTAAAAATATATTGCCTAGTTCTCACCACACTGCTTTTTTTTTCCAGCTTCCTTGGCTAAAACGTGACAAAATTGGGTTGACCCATAAATATTTGCCTGCAGAGCAAATAAGTTTGGTTAGTTGCAGTTTTCCCAAGGATTCCTGCAGAATGGAAAAGGGAACCAATTGAGAGGGAGATTCTTGGGTTTTCCCTTTACCTTTGGGAGAGTCCCCAAACTTTTAGCCTAAGAGGAAAACCTGTAGGCAAGATTGACTGTCTTCATGGCCTGATGTATGTTGTGTCTGTTTGACTTGTGACACCCAGTAATATTGTATGCCATGAGCAGAGCTGAGCAAATAATCCACAACAAATGCAGCTAGTTGGAAAATTTCTTCCATGATGACTTCTAAGCAAAAATGAAAGTCAAATTTTGTGAATACCTCAACCCATTTTGTTACCAGATCTAGCAAAAAAAAATTCTGCAATTTTTGTCTCACTTTGTGTTTCTAGAAAAACTGTGGATAGAAGACCGTCATGGCAAGCTTATTCCTAATTTGGAATGATCCAGCAGCAATTATTTTGAATTTTTTTTTATTAAAGGCCAGCTATTTGAAATTTGAGATGTGGTGTTTTGTTGTGTCTGGGAAAACAAATCACGTTATGCTGTTTTCTGTTCACTGATTGAATTCTTCCAGGGAAGTATCTGGTGTAAATGCTTATGAAAAGCAAACTTAAAATTCACTTTCAGCACGTATTCAAGTGTATAAGCTTAAATACAAAAGGGACACAAATACCAGTCAAGCAAATTCAGACAAATATTGGTGTATATCTATTTTTGAACGATTTAGCCAGTTCTCATCACAAATGTTGGACACTGTCTGTAAATAGGAATAGGGAAGGACTAAATTTTCTCCTTTGCTCTGTTGGCTGTTGCCAATACTCAATTTGTCTTCCAAAGTCTTTAAAACATGATTTGAGGACTTCAGTAACTCATCCAGAGGTTAGGGGGTCTATTACAGGAGTGGGTGGGTAAGGTTCTGTGGCCTGCAATGTGCAGGAGGTCAGACTAGATAATCATGATAGTACCTTCTGATCTTAAAGTTTGAGTCAAAGTATTATGCAGAGAGATTTTTTTTTTTTTTTTGGCTGTGCAGCAATTGAACTGTCAAGGAATATTTTTTTTTTTTGAATCCCTGAATGTATCTCCAAATATTTATATGATCTAGCAAGAGTAGGATGAACACTCATTCATCTTAAAGCTTTAGCCCTACCAATGACTGGAGGGATTGATGAGCCACTCCAGTCGGTTTGAACTGTCCATATACTTGGGGCAGAACATTTAAAAGCATTCCAGTTTTCACATGCTTCAATTGGCCCGTAAGACATATGAACCCCCATATGTTTTTAATGCTGACTTTGGGTAGAAGATTATCTAAATATACTGTATGCTACCTAAGCTCTGTGTAAGCTTTGAAGTCATTGTATAGCCCATGAAAAATCCTAGAATCATAGGCCTGAAAGGGACCTTGAGAAGTCACCTTGTCCAGTCCCCAGCATTCATGGCAGGACTAAGTATTATCTAGACTGGTGATTCTCAACCCACGGCCCGCTTGTGGCCCAATCAACACACAGCTGTGGCCCATGTGACATCCTCAGGGCCATACAGGTAGTATATATATTGTGTGTGGATGCAGCCCACATAACACACACAGAGCTGTATTTGCTCTCTGTAAATAGGTTGAGAATCACTGATGTAGACCATCCCTGACAGGTGTTTGTTTAACCTGCTCTTAAAATCTCCAATGATGGAGATTCCACAACCTCCCTTGGGAATTTATTCCAGATCTTAACTACCCCGACAGTTAGGAAGTTTTTCCTAATGTCCAACCTAAACCGCCCTTGCTGCAATTTAAGCCTGTGGCTTCTTGGCCTATCCTCAAAGGCTAAATAGAATAATTTTTCTCCCTCCTTCTTGTAACAACCGTTTATGTACTTGAAAACTGTTATCATGTCTCCCCTCAGTCGTCTCTTCTCCAGACTAAACAAATCCAATTTTTTCAATCTTCCCTCACAGGTCATGTTTTCTAGACCTTTAATCATTTTTGCTGCTCTTCTCTGGACTTTCTCCAATTTGTCCACATCTTTCCTGAAATGTGGTGCCCAGAACTGGACACAATACTCCAGTTGAGGCCTAATCAGCATGGAGTAGAGCGAAAGAATTACTTCTCGTGTCTTGCTTACAACACTCCTGCTAATACATCCCAGAATGATTTTTTTGTGTGGGTGTTTTTTATTTTTTTGGCAATAGTGTGACACTGAATTATCTTTAGCTTGTGGTCCACTATTACCCCACACTATTACCTTTCCTTAATACTCCTTCCTAGGCAGTCATTTCCCACTGGGTATGTGTGTAACTGATTGTTCCTTCCTAAGTGGAGTTCTTTGCATTTGTCCATATTGAATTTCATCCTATTTACTTCAGACCATTTACCAGTTTGCCAGATCATTTTGAATTTTAATCTTATCCTCCAAAGCACTTGCAACCCCTCCCAGCTTGGTATTGTCCACAAATTTTATAAGTGTACTCTCTATGCCATTATGTAAATCATTGATGAAGATATTGAACAGAACTGATCCCTGCGGGACCCCACTCAATATGCCTTTCCAGTTCGATTGTGATCCACTGATAACTATGCTCTGGGAACGGTTTTCCAACCAGTTATGCACCCACCTTATAATATCTCCATCTGTCCTCTGCAGAAAGGGGATACAATGAAGGGGATATTTTGGAAAAGCCAAAATCTGATCTCAATGAAGATTTTTATGTTCCTGCAATGGATTATGGGCTACAAATTGAAACTCTCCGGTGTGCTCAGTAATTGCTTTCTAATCTCTAGTTCTGGTGATGTCACAATATGATTCCTATCATAGTTTCTATTTTCAGTGTCACTATTTTTATCATGTATACAGATTGCTTTTGTGCACAGGGCACACTTAGCAATCAACTCTACCTACTCTTCCCTTCAGATATACAAGTCAAAGGTCAATGACCAGATGGCTTCAAGATTAACTCCAGGCCTCACTTCTTACGAACTTTCTTCCTGCCTTTCACCAATCCCCTCATCTCTATAATATGAACCAAATTCTGCCCTCTAATAGGTATGCTTCCCAGTGACCTCAATTATAATACTTAGGTCTTATATAGTGCTTTTCCTCAGTAGATCTCAAAATGCTTCACAAAGGAAGTGTCCGTATAATAACAAATGGCTCACAAAGGAAATCGGTATCATTAGCCCCATTTTACAGATGGAGAAACAGGCACCAAGAGGGGAAATGATTTGCCCAAGATCACCCAGCAGGCCCATGGCAAAGCTGGGAATAGAACCCAGTCTGCTGAGTCCCAGTCCAATGCTCTATCCTCTAAGCAAGACTGCCTCCCAGTAGCAAGTATGTACTTGAAGGTAGAAATTGGTCCAAAGCCTAGGCAGGGACTGTCTTTTTGTGTCTGTATAGCTCTTAGCAAATGAGGTCCTGGTCCATGACTGGGGTGTGTAGGTGCTATGGTAATACAAATAACTGATGGAATAAAGTTTAAAATTTTAAAATTGGAATAAAACCTGCATATTTTACAGGTATCTCTTGACTTCCTATTAAATTTGGTTTTAGTCCTTATCACCTCTGATTAAATCCATACTAAGCTCATATTCAGCTTACTATGTACCACAACACCCCAAATCTTTTTCAGAGTCACTGCTTCCTCCGTCCTAAAAGTATTCTTTGTGCTGAGATATATATACACTTATACTGAGCTGTATTAAAACATAATACAGCACCTACCTTGCCAAGTGATCCAGATCGCTCTATCAGTCATCTGTCCTCTTCCTTATTTACCACTCTCCCAATGTTTGTGTTATCTGCAGACTTTATCAGTGATGATTCAGTTTTCTTTCAAGTCATTGATTTTTAAAAGGAGCAAAATAACCTATCAGTTAGCCAACTTCTAATCCATTTATTGTATGCTATGTTAATTTTATATAATTTTGTTTAATCAAAATGTCATGAGGCGTTTGACTTGTTATCAAACAGAAGTCTGTCTATTACATCAACACTATTACCTTTATCAACCAAACGTGTAATCTCATTTTTAAAAAAAAGTTAGTTTGACTGTATCTGTTTTCCATAAACCCATGATGATTGGCATTAATTATATTAATGCTCTATTGAGTCCCATATCAGTCATTCCATTATCTTGCCTGGGCTCCATTACAGACTGACAAGTGTAAATTACCAGGTCACCCCGTTTACCCTATTAAATATTGGCACAACAGTAGCTTTCTTCCAGTTTCCTAAAATGAAACTAGTGTTCCAAGACTTGTTGAAATGAGCATTGTCTGTCACTCCGCAACCAGCTCTCTTAAAACTCTTGGATACAAGCTCCCTGGGTCTGCTGACTTACAAAAGGCTAACTTTAGTAGCTGCTGGTTCACGTCCTCCTGAGATACTAGTGGAATAGAAAGTGTTGTTATATGTTATGACTACATCTGGGGTATTTTCCCAAATAGAGAATAGAAATATTTATTGAACACTTGATGCCTCATCTGCATTATTGATAATTTTACCATTTTCATCTTGTGAGGGACCAATACCATTGTTATGATTCTTTTTGTTCGGAATATACTTTAAAAAACTACTTCTTTGTTCTTAATTCTGCTGTCCCTAAATTTCTCTGTCCCTTTGCTTCGCTTATACATTTTCTACAATTCCTAGCTTCTGATTTAATATTCATTACTATCAACTTCCTATTTCTTCCACTTGTTATATATGATTTTATTTAACAATTATAGATGCCTTCAATTCTCTTCTAAACCAGGTCAGTTTTTTAACCAATAGGGCCTTCTTCCTTGACTGTGGAATGGTGGTGGCTTTTTGGACTTCTAGTAAAGTGTTATTAAACAATACCCAATTATTTACATTCTTCTGATTAAATTCTTCCTTCCACTGATTTGACTCATAATTGTTTTCAGCTTTGTGAAATTAGTCCTTTTAAAAGAGGTGTGTGTGTGTGTATATGTGTACACACACAAATTGTTTCTCTCTTCTTCGTTTTATGAGACTACAGATTAAGGGTTTTAAGAATAAGATTTTATTCAGGCAAAATTCCCCTCCACTTTCTTGGGATTCTAGCCTAAGTGTGGATTTGAGAGTTGGGCCCTATTTTGATGGTGTTTATAATATGGTATCAACGGGAGTCTGAGGGCATGACTGATAAATCAAGTACTTTCCCAATATGTACAGTACCACTGAGTACAATACCTAAGGAAACGCAACTACGTGTTGACATTCTGTACACAGCATAGCACAGAAAGCACAAAGGGTAATGAAAGATTATTGTAGCATGAGTTGACTTTGAGTAATCTCCAGATGTTTAGATTATAGAATAAAACATTCTTTTATAAAAATGACCTTATTATATACTATGTTTAATCTACTGATGCCACAAATCATGTTTGATTTGATATACACAGTTGCATTAGGCCTGGTCAAAAATTACCATCACAACTCTTTTTTGATAAAGTGGGTTTTCAACACCAAAGTTTTTCACCAAGAAGTCTTTCCGCAGGATATTGACTTTACAGGTTTTTGGTGAGTTGAAAAGTTTTTGGTTTTCAGATAAGATCTGAAAAGTTTAAATTCAGACATACTGACGCAGTGTCTCATGGGAGTTGTAGTTCATGTCCCTCATGTCTCTCTTACAGTTTGGGTTCCCCAGTTGGATTACATCTTCCTTGTTGCATTATGGCCAAGGACATCTATGATGCACTGCGGTGGCTCAGCCAGAGGGGAAACTATTATGCACCCGGGAGATATAGTCTGGCCAGGGAGCCTGGTCTACAGAGGAGAATGGGTACACGGCGTACCCAAATTACAACTTCCATGAGCCAGCACCATAGCATTCCCAAATGGTCATTTTCAGTTTTCAGCCAACTCCTTGGTTTGAGGCCAAAAATTTTTGATTTTAGATTATTTGCCAACAGTCAAAATTGTCCATGGAAAATTTCAAAAGATTAAATTTTCAGCAGAAAAAAACCCTCCCTTTTCTGACCAGCTGTAGAGTGAACTCTTGTAACATAAAAACACTTGTTTTTCTAAAAGACAAACATCAAATCAGTTCTCCATTACAGTACTTTGCTTTACCTGTCAGATATGTAAGTAAACCTGGCTAGAAAATGCAAAGCCGTTCAATAGTAATTATGGGATGTATTTGCAAAAAAACAAATATCAGAAACTTAAAATTTAGGAAGAAAGGATAACAGCACTAACTTAAGAGGATGTGTGGAAAGCACTGTGACATTAATGCCCTCAGATCAAATTGTACATTATTCAGCTTTCTTTAAAAAAACCTACTGCAATACAGCCTACTCCATATGGACATGTCTAGGTCAATGGAGTTACATGAAAATGCACTTGGCCCATGTATTTACATACACATTTTCATTTTATGACACTTAATTTCTTTGATAAATTGGTCTTTAGGTTGGATAGGTTAGTAGATTCCCTTTTTCCATCTGGGAGGGCTTTGTAGACATTTGTCCCTGTTACCACCTTTAATAAAATAATGGCATGTACTATACTCGCTGCATGCGTCAGACAATTGCTTAAATCACTTTTGTCTTACCTCATGACAGTGATTAAGCTGAATGCAGGATCTGTTCCAGCCTTCATTCACAGGAAAATGCTTCTGAAGGAAAGAAGTCTTCTTGATACACCAACCAAACTGTGATGCCTTGCTTGGGGTACTCAGAATTGTGAGCCCGTTTCGCTCTTCTCAGCCTCGGCTTGGCTGGTGCTAAGCTATACGTTACCTGGATGACCCACCGACTTGTCTGCCTTGCTTGCCAACTGTTCAGGACACTGTCAGCCCAAACCTTGCCTTGCAGGTAACAACCAGTGAACCCCCGTTCCTGGGTTCCCCAGAGATACCTCTCTGCAGTGTCCAGTCCCTCTCACGGGATGCTCACAAACACAACGCAATTTGCTGCCTCTAAAGAGACAGAGCACACATCAGTCTGTTTGGCTAGCTGAAGACTCGCTCTCCAGTTTAATACACAGCTCCCAGATGGCTTTGTAAAACAAGAATAAGTTTATTAACAAAGAATAGAGATTTAAGTGATACTAAGCAAGAGTAAAGGAGACAGGTCTGATTACAAGCAAAATAAAACATGCTTTCTAGTGACTAAAATTTAATTTCAGCAAGTTACTCTTTTTTTTGTTTGTTTTTGTTTTTTTTTGTTTAAGTAGGTTTCTCATTGACATTGTCTCAAGAAACTCTTACCTTCCAAGCTTTCAAAGGAATGCTGTACCCTATCTTTCCCCTCAATGATGAATAACTAAAATGCCCCCCCCTTTGAATTACCCAAAGGGTGTCTCTGTTTAAAGAGCCAGGAAAGTTTCCTGGGGTGTAGATTCTGTCCCCCGGTGTGATTAAGTGGTTTTCTCCCCCACTCATTTAACTTGATGGCTTTGTTCACCTTACCTGTTAATGTATTTACTTTGTCCTCTGGCTTACAATGCTTGACCCAGACAGGTGAATCCACAGTCCCTTGTCAAGCCAAACTTGTTTATCAAGTCTGCCCCTCAAACATATTTTATGAACATATCTCCAGCATGCATGCATAACTCTCTACAGATCATGTATACATGCATCACACAATATTCATGACCAGCATGTTGCCAGTTTACATATGATACCTGACATGACACCTTTGAGTTATATATTATGACAACAGCCTGGCAATGAGTGGGAGTTACAATATGGGGGGGAGACCTTCTGCCAGTTGTCATTGGTGGGCTCCCAGGGTCACACAACAATCCTATTTCAACTTCCAACACAACTTTCTTCAATTCCGGCATTATTCCCAGATTTAGTAACGCACATACACTGATTGGCAATACTTAAAATGTGCTAAAAGCCATCCAAGAAGCCTGAAAAGTGGCATCAGACTCTGGGATCATACACTAATCCACTAATCTTTTTGAACACTCTTTTATTTGGACAATCTTCAGTTATTAAGTTTGACACATATTACAAAACTGATTATTACTGTGGTAGTCAGCTAATCCTCAATTTGAGGAAGGATTGGTTTTTCCACTTTATTAAAAACCTGTCTACATAAGAACTAAAGCTCTTTGTTTCTAAGAAATGTACGATGTACTGTGTTTCAGTGTTGTTACAGATCTGATATTAAAAGATGTATAGACTTACAAAACTAAATACTGCATACTCTGGGCCCAAGCATGAAAAACAACCAGTGATTTTAGCAGAAGCAGGATCAACCTCTCTGTTTTAACATTAATATGGTTTGGTTAAAAATGATTGATTCATAAAAAGAATGAAATATAAACAATTATATTAACATATTAGAATCAGACCTGAAATCTCAGGGTAAGAAATTCTGATTTAAGAATGGCAGAGAAGCTTTATTTTGATACACATATGCCTAAAAGACTGAACTATACGAAAATATAGGAGCAACTGAGGCCTGGGCTAGCCTTTCTTTCATTTAATTAACAACTTCATAGGCTGTGGGTTTAGAGCTTGTGAAAGGTGCTTGATCTGAAAGGACCAAGAATGAAGAACTCCCTTCATCCAGGTATTGCATAAGCAGGACCAGTCCAAGAGTCTCATTGAATGACCATCTTTAGAAATAAGAGACTAGCTTAATCATACCAATTCAGCTGTTGGTCTGCTTGCCAATAAAGGTACCAATTCATGTCTCGGGTGACCGTTGTTCTTGTGACCTGGATACTTGCCCACTGGGAACCAGATTGAAATAATGTACCAACTCACTTCATGTAGACCACCTAACAGCAATGCAAAAATAAGATCAGTCACTCAGGCCCAGATCCTCAAAGGTACTTAAGCTCCTAACTCCCATTCATGTCAATTGAAGTTAGATACCTAAATACCTTTGAGGCCCTGATTCAGTAAAGCATTTAAGTATGTGCTTAAGTCCCATTGGAGACTTTTAAACACGTTCTTAAAGTTAAACACATTCTTAAGTGCTTTACTGAACAGGGGATTCACTCCTGATCTGGAGTGGATCTGTACCGGTGGCCGAGGAGTGATCGATCAGTTCTGCGTGAGCCTTGTTTCAGAGGCACTGCAGTGCTCCATGAAAGCATGTTTATTCCCCGATGAACACTGCATCCAGGCAAAATATACTTCTGCCACTCTGAAAGGCTGTTTTGTTTCGCTAGGTTGGATGCAACTTGACAGCTGGCCGGAGAACAAGAGAAGCACTTGAATTAAATGTACAACGATTGGCAAAGAAGGAAGGAGTTTCGAGACACAAAGAGTCAGGAATAACCCAAATAACACCCCTATTCTTAGCACAAATAGAGAGTCTGGGTTTTACTGTGTGTCTGACATGAAATGCCTGATGATCTGGAATCCCTGATTTTAGTCACAACAAAGTGTTGTCTATAGAAATTATTAGCTTGTTCTGTTTTGTTGTAGTCTATTAGTGAAATGTATAGCACCCTCCAGGCACAAATTGCTGTTCTCACTTTGGTCATAAAACATTACAATTGAAACTTCAAAGGTGTTAGGCAAGTATCCAGCATTGGGTCCACCTTTTTGTTAGGAACAATCTCTTTACCAACTTTCTCTACCCCTACTTGCGATGGCCCAGATTTTTAAAAGTAGTTAGGTATTGCTGCACTCAGCATCACAACGCCTAACTGATTTAAAAGCCTAAATCTCATTTTCAAAAGGGATTTAGGAGTCAAAACCCCACTGACACTGAGCACAGCAATGCCTAAATATCTTTAAAAATACCTTATGAGATAAGCTTTCCCCACACTAATTAAAGTTGTTGGCTAAATACATCCCATACTGCTGCTTAGATTGACCTAATTTGTGCTTGGCAGAATCAGTCAGGAAAGTCAGTCAGTGAAGAATAAGATACTGTGTGTTGCTGTAAACAACTCAATACAACAAATATATCTAGGGAGTGAGAAATATGACATATATGTATTATTTTTTATTCTGAAGGTAGACAATATGTAAAAATGATGCCTAACTGTTGTTAATCTTACAATGACTGCTTCCTGAGGAAAAATAAAAATCAGGTTTAGGTATACACATTCTACAGGACTTACTGTGTGTGCAGTGGGATATCTGTAGGGGCCGGGGGAAACTAAATAACTTGCTATTTATCAGCTACGGTACAGCATCACTTTACAATTTACCCTGAGCAAGGGGTAGTATGTAGTTGATCTACCACAAAAGCAGTCTCCAAAACAGGGAGCAAGTGAACTGCGTTGGGGCTTTGCTTAGTACAGTATGTGTCATCCAGGGCTAATGACTAAGGCTATGATTTAGTCACAGAGGTTGCAGAAGTCACGGAATCTGTGACTTCCAGTGACTTCCGTGACTTCAGCCTGCGAGGGTTGGGAGCTGCAGGGTCCCCCCGTCGCCTCTGGCGGCCCCCAGCACTCCAATCCACCACGAGCAGCGGGGGAACCCCATAGTTCCTAGCCGCCACGGGGTGACCCCGGAGCTGCAGGCGGCGGGGAAACCCCGCAGCCCCCAGCTGCTGCAGGCAGCTCCTAGCCCCTGCGCAGCTGCCCCACTTTAGGTGGGTCTGGGGACCCACAGATCCTCATTTTGTCACTGATATTTTTAGTAAAAGTCATGGACTGGTCATGGTTTCCATGAATTTTTCTTTTTTGCCCGTGATCTATCTGTGACTTTTATTAAAAATATCCATGACAAACTCTTAGCCTTACTAATGACAGTCTAATTCTGTGGCAATCAAGGCCCTGATCTCTGCACCCACACAGAACGCCACTGAAGGCTAGCCTGTGCAGATCCAATTACATGATTGCAACCTAAATTTCAACTATATTATTTGCACATTACACTATACTATATGCATCTTTATCACCTCCAGACCAGATTTATTGCAATACACGATCCGTGGAGCTACATCTGAAGATCGCTTGGAAACTTCAGTTAGAGCAGAATGTGATTGCCAACTTTCCTAGTGCTTCTCACATGAAGCATATTACACCTGTGCTCTGTAGACTCTGCTAGCTTCAAGTTTGATCCTGGCACTGCTCAAGCTATTTTTTAACCTGCAAAGCCTTTTATCGTATAACTTATGTCCTTTGTTCGATTCAGCTGCCAGGTTAGAACATAAGGCGGGGGTGGGGGGGGGAGGTTGTGCTTAAATGGAAAGTAAATATCAGTTGGCAAACAAAGCTTGAAATTGTCAACCTTCAAGGTATGCAACAAAACCCTGCCTATGTGCTCGGGCTTTTCTTGTGGAGGGTCTCAGTTTTTTTTAGTGGTGTAGGTAGGGCTGTTGATTTATCACAATTAACTCACATGATTAACTCAAAAAAATTAATAGCGAGTAATCATAGTTTTAATCGCACTATTAAGCAAATAAAATGTATTAAATATTTTGAATGTTTTTCTACATTTTCATACATATATTGTGTTGTAATTGAAATCAAAGTGTATATTATTTTTTATTACAAATATTTGCACTGTAAAAATGATAAACAAAAGAAATAGTATTTTTTAATTTGCCTCCTACAAGTACTGTAGTGCAATCTCTTTGTCATAAAGTGCAATTTACAAATGTAGATTTTTTTTGTTACATAACTGCACTCAAAAACAAAACAATGTAAAACTTCAGCGTCTACAAGTACATTCAGTTCTACTTCTTGTTTAGCCAATTGCTAAGACAAACAAGTTTGTTTACATTTACAGGAGATAATGCTGCCCTCTTTTTATTTATAATGTCACCAGAAAGTGAGAACAGGTATTTGCATGGCACTTTTGTAGCTGACATTGCAAGATATTTACGTGCCAGATATGCTAAACATTTGTATGCCCCTTCATATTTCAGCTACCATTCCAGAGGACATACATCCATGCTGATGACACTCGTTAAAAAAATAATGCGTTAATTAAATTTGTGACTGAACTCCTTGAGGGAGAATTGGATGTCCCCTGCTCTGTTTTACCCACATTCTGCCATATATTTCATGTTAAAGCAGTCTCGGATGATGACTCAGCACATGTTGTTCATTTTAAGAACACTTTCACTGCAGATTTGACAAAACACAAAGAAGGTACCAATGTGAGATTTCTAAAGATAGCTACAGCACTCAACTCAAGGTTTACGAATCTGAAATGCCTTCCAAAATCTCAGAGGGACAAGGTGTGGAGCATGTTTTCAGAAGTCTTAAAAGAGCAACATTCCAATGCAGAAACTATAGAACCTGAACCACCAAAAAAGAAAATCAACCTTCTGCTGGTAACATCTGACTCAGATGATGAAAATTAACAAGCATCGGTCTGCGCTGCTTTAGATTGTTATCGATCAGAACCCATCATCACCATGGACGCATGTCCTCTGGAATGGTGGTTGAAGCATGAAGGGACATATGAATCTTTGGCACATCTGGCACATAAATATCTTGCAATGCTGGCTACATCAGAGCCATGACAATTCCTGTTCTCACTTTCAGGTGACATTGTAAACAAGAAGTGGGCAGCATTAGCTTCTGCAAATGTAAACAAACTTATTTGTCTGAGCAATTGGCTGAACAAGAAGTAGGACTGAGTGGACTGGCAGGTTCTAAAATTTTACATTGTTTTATTTTTGAATGCAGTTTTTTGTGTGCATAATTCTACATTTGTAAGTTTAACTTTCATGATAAAGCGATTGCACTGCAGTACTTGTATTAGGTGAATTCAAAATACTATTTCTTTTGTTTTTTACAGTGCAAATGCTTGTAATCAAAAATAAATATAAAGTGAGCACTGTACACTTTGTATTCTGTGTTGTAATTGAAATCAATATATTTGAAAATGTAGAAAACATCCAAAAATATTTAAATAAATGGTATTCTATTATTGTTTAACAGTGCGATTAATCGCAATTAATTTTTTTAATCACTTGACAGCCCTAGTTGTACGGTGTGTGACAGACCCAGACCAGTGGGGTACAGGAGTCTGGTAGAGGGCAA
>NW_020664417.1:62267232-62316295 GCF_002925995.2 Terrapene triunguis | reverse complement strand
AGGCAGGCTAATTAGGACACCTGGAGCCAATTAAGAAGAAGCTGCTAGAATCAATTAAGGCAGGCTAATCAGGGCACCTGGGTTTTAAAAGGAGCTCACTTCAGTTTGTGGTGCGAGTGTGAGGAGCTAGGAGCAATAGGCGCAAGGAGCTGAGAGTCGGAGGGTGTGCTGCTGGAGGACTGAGGAGTACAAGTGTTATCAGACACCAGGAGGAAGGTCCTGTGGTGAGAATAAGGCAGGTGTTTGGAGGAGGCCATGGGGAAGTAGCCCAGGGAGTTGTAGCTGTCATGCAGCTGTTACAGGAGGCACTATAGACAGCTGCAGTCCACAGGGCCTTGGGCTGGAACCCGGAGTAGAGGGTGGGCCTGGGTTCCCCCCAAACCTCCCAATTGACCTGGACTGTGGGTTCTTTCAGAGGGGAAGGTCTCTGGGCTGTTCCCCAACCCACATGGTGAATCTCTGAGGCAAGAAAATCCACCAATAAGCGCAGGACCCACCAAGATAGAGGAGGAACTTTGTCACAGGTGTTTTAGTGGTTTTATTGACGCTGTGTCAGCTTACCATAAATTCTATTTTGTACTGTGGTTTTCTAGCATTGTGCCTAGAGTTTTATGATGGGTGTACCTTATAAGTAAAAAGAAAAAAGTGACTTAGTTTACTGATACATTTTCCTTCCAAAATATAAATTGATCTAGCTTTTGGAGACTGTAGAACATGTACCATTGATATAGTTAGTGGAATTCGTAACCCCAAGGAATATTCCTCTTATGACTTAATTCTCAAGTGCATGCAACAAATAATAATAAAGCCACTAAATCAGAAACAATGTCATATGGGAATTTACCTCACAAAAGGAAGCTTTTAAAAAAAATATGCATCTCCCATGGGCCTATAAATCCTGGATGTGGCTCTAATGAGTCCCAAATCCCTCCATCTCTCCCATATTTTGTGAGCTTGACAAAGATATTAGTCAAGTGGTATATTATTATTTCTTCAGTGCTAGTTTCAGCTGATCCCCTAGGATTTTCCTTCCCATGCTCCAAGTGCTGCACTAGCCCTGCATGCCCTGAAGCACACTTGTTTTCCAGGTCAAAACATTGCCAGGTAGCTGGCCATAGAAGAAGGAGGCAGTGAAGGAAAGCTGTGCACAGACAGCACATTATCTGAGGAAGTCAGAAAATTATTTCAGCGGTTCAGTGATTGTTCAAGCTGTGTAACTGGATTCTGGTCTCTTGTATCAAGCATTTCATTTTTTGGATATTTAATAAAAATAGGCTTCATTTCATTTCACCCTCATTTCACTTTGTTACTTTTGTTATTTGTTTAATGACTTGCTGACTCATTATTGGGCTATAAAGGAAAATCACAATGATATATTTATCAGACCTGAGACCTAGAGTACATATTCTTAGTGGGTACATGAAATTCTAGAACTAAAATAATAGTACTTTAAACTCTTAGTTCAGCTCTGTCCAGCCTTTCTGCTGGATACACAACAGGGCAACTCTTGTTTTGAGTTCATAGTTACACAGCTCAGGTAGAATTACAGTACTCAGGGTGCAGGAGAGAGAGATATACTCTTATTCTCCAGTCAAACAGGAGAGAATGAGATAACTTCTCCATGTCTGGATAGTTTAACTCAGATTCTCCAGTAGGCATAACTAATCAACTGCATGTACATAGCAACTCTACTTTTCTTTATAATTCTGCCAGGTATAGTAAAATGTAGAATGACAACGTTTGCCTTCCACAGCCAAATTACTTTCTGGTCATTTTTAATATTTCAATAGATTTTTCCACCCTGATTGGGTTCCCAGAGGACTCTCAATTTTCCCCTTAATAGCTAGGGAATAATGCCACACTGTTTTTCTGCCCTTGAGTAAATGCCAAGATGATGTCAGATGAAGGCTAAGTGTTTTTGAATGCCAAAAGTTCTCATTTTCCCTGCCTACCTGATGCCTTACCTTCCAGTCACAGATAACTGTCATCTGCCTGTCAACATGTGGGGACAGGTAGGAGTTCTTCCCCTCCCAAACAGCCTCCTGTTCAGTGTCCCATTAGCTTTGTCAACCTTTCAGTCTGTCTGGGAGGGATGGATGAATCATATATTGTTACTTCTTTATTATTTCAACCCACTACTCTAACAGCAGAGCTATAGAGTCAGAAATGGGGCGGGGGGTGGCGCTGGAGGGTAGGGGAGAGAGCCCAGCACAACTAGACCTCTGATTGCCCCTTCTGGGCACCACTGTCCAGTTGTGGATCACATTAAGAGCCCAGCAGCAGGCAGGGCAAGTGGTTGGAGAACAGGTATTTGAGATCCTCCGTGCTTACCAGCTCATGGATACAAGAGTGGAAACCCTCCATGAAATGCTTTGAGAGACGGCCTGTTTTCAGTTAGTGCCTTACAAGTTGGCCAGTTGAAACCTTCATAGCACTTCTTCAGTAAACCACTCTGCCATCTCTATCAGAGGTACTGGGCCTGCCTATGGCAACTGCAGAGGGCTAAGGTTCTGTGTCGAAATCTGGAAAAGATGTTCTAAAATGTCAGGTATTTGGGGTAAAACTGAGGCATTCCTAATGCTGAACAAACTGGAGAAAGCATGTGCCTGGCCTTTTTTCATCTCCTCCACAGTATTTTCCATCACCTTGAAACAAATTCATCTGGGTTCATGATGGTTCCACTTTAAATAAAACAAAGCTGTAGGTATTCCCCTTTTATGCAGCTGAAATGCCAAGGGAATCAATGCTGAACTGTCACAATCTCACTCATGACAAATACCAGGGAAGTCAATGGGACTGTTAATGGAGTGCAAGGTATAACTCAATGATGGGCGGAATCTGGCCTTTCATTACTTGTTAATCAGTTTAACGGTTTAGAAGGTATTTATTTACTGATGTTTTGGTCACAGTTGGCAAGAAAAGCAATATGAACAAGTGATATTATGCAAACATGGTACAAGGCAGTTGCAATCTCTAGAAAAGTTAGGACTTAATGGTGATGGCTTGCACAATGGGCAAAACTATTTTCAGAAGCTTTTGCTCCATTGTTAGATGAGGTGGGTACTGTAGTGATAACTGGGCCTACAAATTTACCCTCACTGAGCTCAACTATTTAAAAAAATGTATGAAAGTTCATAAGATGGCACAATAACCTGTAATAACAAATTTTGATTGGGGAAAAGGTACAAAAGGGAGACGGACTGGATTAGTCTAAACAGAAAGGCCAAGTGATAAAACTCAAGGATTGTATTAATATCATGCTTGGTAAACAAGAAAAGCGTGGAACCAGAAATCAAATCAAAACTGGGCCAAATTAGTGGACAAAATGAGGGAATGGGCTGTTCTGCCCACCATTCCTTTTGTGGACCCTTAAAAAGACTTTGGGGAGAAAAACTTTCTATTAGAGCAAGATTCATCTTCATTACTGCCACCCCTACAGTCTCCTGGGACCCCAGACCTTCATCATCCTGACCAGACAGGGCCAGAAAGAGTGAGCCAGATGACATTGCCACCTGTACTGGTGCTCGAGCTGACTCCAAAAATGCCACCTGGGATAAAACTGAACTGGATTTTAACTGGATTTTACGTTCTAGCCCATCTCAACTAACTTCTTCTTTCCCCCCAAAAGGACAGTTATGATCTTTGATACTATCTAAGAGACTGTCAAACAAGGAGATTTTTCCTTCTAAAAACTCTCTCCAGCTAAAGGGAACACGGGATGTTTTAAATAAGGCTTTCATTTTAACTCTTCATTGTAAATGCTTTAACTTTGTGTTGCTGTAATAAAAGGATTTTTAATGGTGTGTTTGCCATTGTACTTAGCAGGCTGAGGTCTCCATATACCAAATCCTGAACTTTGTTTCCGACTGTTTAGTGTTGGATGGTGACTGGGTTATGTTAACATCTTTGGACCATATATTCCATTTAAATTCATACAACAGTACATACCTGTCCCCCTTCTAGGAAACTGTATCCAGTGTACTTGATTAGCTAACAGCAACCTACTCTACTTCCTACTCTTGGAAGCCCAGAAATTCAACATTTTCATCTTAGAACAACAGTAAGAAGCAGGTCGGACTCTCAGGGCCAGAGCTTTAGCTGGTGTAAATCAGTGTCGATGGAATTATGCTGATTTACACCAACAAAGGCTCTGGCATACAGCTACGTTATTTTAGGGCCATATCCTGCAAACAATATGTATAAACTTACTCCCATGAGTAGCCCCAAGTTAAATACGTGCATGTTCACAGGATTGTGTACTCAGAGAATGTAGAAAATGTAATCTTCTACAAGACTCATGGATTTATAGGTGTTAATGCGAGGAGTGACTTTTGTAATCTGCTAGTCTGACCACCTCCATACACAGGCCATAGAATTTCACCCATTTTATTCAGCAATTTTGTTCAGAAAGTTCAATAACTAGAGATCAGGTTCACCCAAAAGTTATCTTGTATAACTGTTTCTTTGTATAATACAACTGTATGTATTATTACCATGAGAAATTACAGCAAGAAGATCACAAAACACAGCCCATATTTTGAATACAATATCCTCCAACCCATAAGTAACCCTCAAGGCACTGTAAACTTTTTAAAGCATGAAATAAAACTATTTTCTTAAATGAGAATAATTATGGTGCATTGATCTGCCCTTTCAATCAAATGGAACAGCCAGAAAAACAGTTTGAGTCCACCAATCACCTGATAGGGTTTTGAGGCTGACCAAAGGCGTCACCTGACAAAGGGGAATTAAAGTCTATTAAAGGTATGGGTCTACCTTAGAGTAGGCTCTGTCTTTCTCACTCTCTGACCAGAAGAGGAAGAGAAACTGTGCTGAAGGAATGAGGTCCAGGAGTGAGGTGTCTCAAATTCCAAAGCAAGCTCAAGAGTGTTGAGGAATCTGAGGCAGGGAATGGTATACAATTATTTCTTACATTTGTGTATATTTTGTGTTGTCTAAAGAGTGATTTTACTTAGAAATCCTTTGCCGGGTCTGTCTATTTGCTTCAGCTATCATATGTCCCTGAAGGGGTAAACCATAAATCAGAGTACCCACAAAGGTGGAGCTCCTGAAAAGGGTATGCTTAAGCTACTGGGCTGTCTGGGGGAGGGGTCAGCACCAGTCCTGAGGGCTTAGGGCAGGTGGGCCATGGAGTCCCAGTTAGGTTAAGGGATTCCAGATGAAAAGTCTGCACCCAGGAAATGTGCCAGAAAGGCTGATGTCAGAGACCATGCTGGAGCCTACTCAGACCAAGGGGAATTTAAAAGAAGCACGCTGGCCCAAAGTGTGTGTTTAGGCACAGCAGCCTGGTGAGTGTCCAGCAGGGGGAGCCTGACTAGGGCTGGGGCAACTACCCATTTTATTCAAACTAAAAATCTGAACTTTGAGGAGACTGAAAATCCCACTTTTAAATTACGGTTGACCTTTGAGTCTATTACTTGTGGCATAATTTTTTACTTACATTGACCCTTTCATTTCAAAGGATCCTGCGGCACTTGATGAGTTTTGGGCCCCGTCTTGCAAACACTCGATTATGGGAATAGTCCAATAGAAGGCAGTAGGACCACTCACTAAATAAACTTTGGTGCTTAAGTGTTTGCAAGATCTGGCCCTTTGGAACAAAAAGTGTGTGTGCGCCTGATTTTGAAAAATGCGAATGTCTGTCTTCCCATTAAAATATAGCTGGACTATTTTTAAAACTACGCAGCAACACTGCATAACAGGTTCGGACAGGAAGTGAGGAGGAATACTGTATCCAACAGAGATTGCAGGGAGGACTTAGGCAGAGGAGTTAAATCTTCCAGACTGGAATTTGGTCGAGCTAACATACCTACATGCCTTCAGAAAAGTGCCATGTGAGTCTTCAGTGACCACAAGTAGTTAGGACCTTTGCTTCATCCCATAAAGAGAATAGAGGACGTGGATTTCTAGGTCTGAGCCTGTCAGAAGACCCATGGGGAAACTATGTGGCTTTCTGGGCATTTGAACTTTGTGCAGCCCCTCCAATGCTGCTCCAAGGGCCCTCTGCTCTACCTGGCGACACCGTTCTGTGAGGAGCCATGCTGCTCCTCTGGCTTCCTGCTGCACCTGCACATCCACCTCCCATTCCACCCAAAGCTTGCTGCCCATTGAAACTGTCCATGTCAACACCCACTGGGATCCACCGGAGGGGTTGAAAAGGATAATGTAACATCGAGCATCTGTCCTCTGCTTCTGTGCCCTCCTGCAGGGCCACAGTGATCCAGCCAGGCAGGTGGCATCTGGGGAGGCTTCTGTGCTGTGAGGGGGAAATGGGTAAGATGCTTCTCTAGTTCCACTCCCACCTGTTTTTGTTTTCACTGGTCTGAACTAGTTGGCCATTGTGCTACTTTCATTCCCTCTGCCTCTAAACACCCATATTTTAGTGCATGATTTAAATGTGAGACGAGAAAAAACTATGCAAGAAAATATATAATAGCTCTTCTGAACGATCATGGCTTATTGGGTGCATATGGATTTTGCTACATTGTACAAGTCATACATCATTTACCTGGCAGACCATAATGGACTAGAACTCTAATCCTTTTAAGTGATTACTTTACAGATTGTTGATCTGACTTCATGTCAGGCTGATCATGATGCATATGCATTTAATCCATGTTCTCCCACCTGAACATTGCACAGAAAAATCATCCACCAAATGCAATACTTAAGGGATAGGGTAAGAACGTATGAGTCACCTTTCTGAGTTAGAATATTGATCCACGTAATCTGATTTCTTGCTTCCAACAGTGGCCAGAACCTTCATTGACTTTATTTTACTATTGTAATGTTCTTTAAAATCAGATTTAAAAGCACATAAGGGGCTTATAACATCATCAAAGTGCCTAAGAAATTAGTCACTTTTATTATTGGCCTAAGCCTAAAGTTGTGGCCACAGAAGTAACAGCAAATTTGCAGCAACATACCCCTCCATATGATGATTATACAGCATAGGAGGATACATTACACCATTACACCCTCCAGGAATCACGCCCAGTCCCAACATATCACATACAGTTAGTCATTGTCACCTTGTTGTGCAACCAAATAAAATTTGGGGAATGGAAAGGGCCAGAAGTGAGAATAAATGAGTCCTCAATGTTCCCTGAGTGGGACATTAACAGGATAGCAAATTGCTGAGGGAAGGAGGTATTTCCTCCTCCTCCTTCTCCAGTGGCTGTACGCAAATGGAGATCAAGACAATGTTCAGTGTGGCTCATTCTCTCTTGTAAAGGTTCAATACTGTAGTTTAGACACAGGTAGGACTATGCAAGCACTGATTTCAATGAAAGACTTACAAGCAATAGGAACAGGTTTCTACTCAAAGAAGGGGGTATTGCTGATATTGAGAGCTTACAGTATAAACAGAATTTTCTTTAAAACATAAATTACTATAGAGAATAGGTCAAAGGATTGTCACCGTTTGAGCCATGGTATTTTTATGCAACGGATTGACAGAGTGTTTTTCAAAACAATTCTAATGAAATTTAACAAGCTGCTGAAAATTTTCAGTAAAATCTCAAATTCTGTGTGTTTTTAGTTTCACTGCTATAATGTTGTGATGTAAAAACCATAAGGTTTACCCAGTTATAATTGTTGATAATTTCATCATTACTGTACTCCGTGTTTGCACTATGAATTTTCTTTATGACTAATATATTGGACAGCCTTCTTTAAGAACAATGACCATAATAAAATATTAAGGTACCATTAACCTCTCATATTTAGTAAGTCTCAAAAGTATGAGGGAAAATAACAGAAAACTCTGTATAAATACGGTAGGGTGTGGCAAGTGAGATGGAGCTAAACTGCCTTAAAGGGGCTACAGCCGATCCCAGAGTCAGACCCAGAAGAAGCAAACAGAGATGAATAAAGAGGGGCCAGGGGAAATAAGTGAGATGCTGGAAGTTTTTGTCATAGAAAGGGTAGCACCAAAACATGGTTCAAAATATTATGTATATTTTTTGATAACTGGAAACTACAGAGGACATGTCTGTGTGGGACAAGGATAGAAGAAGGTTCAGAGAGCTGATCATTTTCAGAGGGTACAAAGAGACCCTCAGTGTTTCTGTGTCTGGGGAATAGGTTTTTAAAACGGTATGGATTTTACAATGGTTCTGCTGACATTATGAATATTTGTGTGTCTCCGTGTGCCCATGTGATGGGAAGAACATGTAATAAGGGTGGCATGTCAAACCTGTGTAGGGTATGAGACACATTTCTAATCTTTCTCTTAGAGCCAATCAAATAGTATTACACCCCTGCTAAAAGAAGCAGGAGTGAGGTAACAGCTTGGATAGTTGGTCAAAGGTGAAATCCCCCTCTCAAACAGCTATGGGGGGAAGCTGGCATAAGACAGTGTGGGACTGAGGAGAGACTTGGCTACAGTATGTAAGGCTTAATTAATATTTATAAAATGCTTTGATGACCTCAGATAAAAGGAATTTAAAACTCAAATAGTTAATGGGTGGGCTTGTCAAAAGAGCATACAGACATAGGAGTCCCAGCAGCATCTAATTTATGTAGGTGCCTTTGAAAATGCCTCCCAATGATAAACTATCCATTCCACTATTTTTAAAAGGTCTTTCTTGTTACTCAGATATTGCATTATTGTATACATTTGTTTTTCTTGTCTCTTCCTAATTGAAAACACAGCGACAGCATGTTTCTGTATATGTTTTGCAATCATAAACTTGGGATTTGCATTTTTAAGATTACCAGACAGTAAAAAAAAAAATGAGACAGTGATATTCCACTACGCCCAGTCCTGCCCAACAGAGACAATATTGCACAGACACCTCCAGACAATAAGGCTACCACACCTCTTGCCTCTAAGTAAAATAATTAACATGAGAAGGAATTAATTGCATTTCAGTTTGTGCTTGCAAGCCAAGTGTCTTGGTGAAACTGAAGGTGTTCTGCTGCTGTCTCCCTTCTGCTTTTATCAGTGCTTTTTTACAAATGCTGAACAGCTTCAAATTTTAGGGAACCAAAGTGGTTCCAGTGGCCTTGACGTTTTTATCCAGACAGTCTTTTATATGTGGATACAGGACTACATACCCACACAGTGGGACTAACTCTTGTCCTGTTGAAGTAAATGGGAGTCTCAATAGAGATTTCAATAGAGAAATGTCAAGCCCAATATATGCAAAAAGCTGACCTGTTAAAACAATGTGGACTATTTTACACAGTGTTAAAATGAGACAATCTTTATTTCTGTTCCTTATGCCCATTTTTATATATTCTAAATCTCACTGCTAGACAGGCCATCACCCAACCTTGAATATACGAGTTACATTGTACAGTCCTCCTCAGCAGAAGGCCTCTGCCCTACCATCATCAAAGTGGCATGCATTCTAGGAGATCTTGTGGACTCCTTTTTCTGCTGGGTATTCAAACACAACAGTAGCAATGTGTCTTTTTTCCACCATCAATTGGTGAGGAAACACACAGCTTAGCCTGCCTGAACATTGCAATGCATTGCATTTCGGAATGAAACAATAGACACTGAAGAAACACCAGCTGATGCAACATACAACAGGCCACCTGCTGACAGACAGACCATGACAAGGGCTACCATGCTCTGTTCACTATACTGGCTCCCTACTGAATTTTGAATCAAGTCATCTGCAAAACTCCCATCTTTCCCTCTGTGACCAACACCCTCCATAGCAGCTTCACCCTCAGGTACAATGGAACATTTACTGGTAATTGTTCCATTTTCATTTATCTCTCTCAGTGGCTGGCCCATAGGCTGTAGAGCCATCATCTTTCAAAGCTGAAAAATACCATATACCTTACTGCCTTCAGGACAAAATGCAAGATCTATCTTTCTGCATGGCATTTCCATAAATTTTAACAATTACCTTTTGAAAGGTTAACAGGAGAAAAGAGAGAGAATGTATATCTATGTGGAGACACCCATTTCAATCTACGTATATATTAAGATGCTCAGGTACTATGGTGACGAAAGTGATACAAATACCTAAGTGGATAATTAAGAGCACTGTCTCCTCTGTAAGCAAATATTCTTTCTGTTTTGTGACTAGGCAAGGAGAAGCTTTTTGTTTCAACATTTTGCTTCTTCTCACAGCCAGCTTCTTCCAGCCAGAGGCCAGGGCTCCTGAGCTTCATCCTGTACCAGACTCCAACAGAAAGTACAGAAGTGGGAATATAGCCTACATTTATAGATACATCGATTCCAAGGCCAGAATGGACTATTGCGATAACCTAGTCTGACTTCTTGTGCAACACAGGCCATAGAATTTCCCCCAAATAATTCCTAGAGCATATCTTAGAAAAACATCCACTCTTGATTTTAAAACATCTAATGATGGAGAATCCACCACAACCCTTGGTAAATTGTTCCAGTGGTTAATTACACTCAGTTAAAAATGTACGCCTTATTTCCAGTCTGAATTTGTCTAGCGTTAACTTTCAGCCATTGGATTGTTATACAATTACAACACAGTTTTATGAAAGGTAGATCGTGCCAAACCAACCTGATCTCCTTCTTTGAGAAAATAACAGATTTTTTAGATAAAGGAAATGCGGTGGATCTAATATACCTCGATTTCAGTAAAGCGTCTTATACGGTACCGCATGAGGAATTATTGGTTAAATTGGAAAAGATGGGAATCGATATGAAAATCCAGAGGTGGATAAAGAACTGGTTAAAGGGGAGACTGCAGCGAGTCCTACTGAAAGGTGAACTGTCAGGTTGGAGGGAGGTTACCAGTGGAGTTCCTCAAGGTTCGGTTTTGGGTCCGATTTTATTTAATCTATTTATTACTGACCTCGGAACCAAATGTCGAGTGGGCTGATAAAGTTTGCGGATGATACAAAGTTGGAAGGTATTGCCAATTCGGAGAAGGATCGGGATATCCTGCAGGGAGATTTGGATGACCTTGTAAACTGGAGTAATAGTATTAGTAATAGGATGAAATTTAATAGTGAGAAGTGTAAGGTTATGCATTTAGGGATGACTAACAAGAATTTTAGTTATAAGCTGGGGACGCATCGGTTGGAAGTAACGGAGGAGGAGAAGGACCTCGGAGTCCTGGTTGATCGCAGGATGACTATGAGTTGGCAATGTGACGTGGCTGTGAAAAAAGCTAATGCGGTCTTGGGATGCATTAGGCGAGGTATTTCTAGTAGGGATAAGGAGGTGCTGGTTCCGTTATACAAGGCACTGGTGAGACCTCATTTGGAGTACTATGTGCAGTTCTGGTCTCCCATGTTTAAAAGGGATGAATACAAACTGGAACGGGTACAGAGAAGGGCCACTAGGATGATCCGAGGAATGGAAAACCTGCCATATGAAAGGAGACTCGAGGAGCTCGGTTTGTTTACCCTAACCAAAAGGAGGCTGAGGGGGGATATGATTGCTCTCTTTAAATATATCAGAGGGATAAATACCAGGGAGGGAGAGGAATTATTTCAGCTCAGTACTAATGTGGACACGAGAACAAATGGATATAAACTGGCCGTCGGGAAGTTTAGGCTTGAAATTAGACGACGGTTTCTAACCGTCAGAGGGGTGAAGTTCTGGAACAGCCTTCCGAGGGAATCAGTGGGGGCGAAAGACCTCTCTGGCTTTAAGATTAAGCTTGATAAGTTTATGGAGGGGATGGTTTGATGGGATAACGTGATTTTAGTCAATAGGTTAATAACGTGCCATCGCTGGTAATTAGTATCAATGGTCAATGTGGGTCTGGCTGGAGAATCTTGCCCGCAAGCTCGGGGTTCTGCTGATCGCCATATTTGGGGTCGGGAAGGAATTTTCCTCCAGGGTAGATTGGCAGAGGCCCTGGAGGTTTTTCGCCTTCCTCCGCAGCATAGGGCAGGGGTCACAAGCTGGAGGATTCTCTGCGACTTGAAGTCTTTAAATCATGATTTGGGGACTTCAACAGCTGAGTCAAGGGAGAGAATTATTCCAGGAGTGGGTGGGTCAGCTTTTGTGGCCTGCATCATGCGGGAGGTCAGACTAGATGATCATAATGGTCCCTTCTGACCTTAAAGTCTATGAGTCTATGAGAAAGAATGTACTGAAGTATGTAAACCCTCTACAAACCATTGACAGCAATGGGAGGGTGCCTTTGGGTTACATGGGCTTTGGATCAGCCTAAACGATGCCTCATGACTTCATATTGCAGTAAATGGGCTGCCCGTGCTCATTATTAAAAAAGGGAAAATAACACTAAAATCTGTGTAAATGTGCACTGAATTTTATTTTAAAATTTCATTTGTACTTTATTAATTAAAAATCTCCTCTTCCCTTATTTCTGGGGTTCCTGGATCCTCCCTTTTTGTGCTGCCCAGTGTCTCAAAGCTGGTCATTAGAGGTGCAGAAAGCATAGAAACAGCAGTTCCACTGATTTTATCTTTGCTCGTCTGAAAGGTGTGGTGATGTCTGGATAATCTGAGCAATTTATACATTATTTGGATCAAATGCATTTTATAATCGTCAGAAAGGCTCAGGACTAAATGAAATTGACAGCAGTTTCCTTGGGCCTAATCCAATGCCCATTGATGTTAAAGGGAGTTGAAGAATATTTTAGAGGCTCTGAAGTTTGATGCCTTCTCGCTGACTATAGGAACAGAGCATCTGAAATTCAAGCAATGGGAGCAAAACTGCAAAAATTGGACTACATAAGTGCAGAACAAGAGTAATTTCTGTCCATCTTTATTATTCTGGACCCTGCACTATAACTAATGCTGGTCAAAAAATTTAATTTGAAACTTTAGTAAATGAAATGTTTGTGAAAAGATTATTCAAAACTTTCATTTTTTTTCATTGGACCTGAAAATTTTGAAAGTTCAAATTTTGGCATCTTTCCCTTCCCTTTCCATTTTTCCTTTACTCGTTTTTGAGACAGCACTAAGGAAAATAAAGGGGAAAGGGGGGGGAATGAAAAGGCAAAACTTGGAACATTCAAATTTTTTCAAAAACATTTTTAAAATTTAGCAAAGTTTCCATTTTGAACCCTGCAAGACAATTTTGAAATTTTAATGAAATTGTTTTACAGCTATAACCGAAGCTACTGCTCTTTCTTACAACCATTTTGTGCTTCTGAGGATCTTATAGCAGTAATGCCTCTCCTTCTCCTGTTTTTACATCCCTTTCTGTTATCTATCATCTCTTTCTGTTTATCGACTTATTGACACTTAGCTCTATCTGCAAATAATGTTACAGAACTCACAACAATAGTTTGAGAGCAGTATGAAGCTTAAGTATGAATACCAAGGCAGCAGGTCCTTGGAGATCAGGGGAAAACACTTGTTGGTTCATTTGCCTGTCTGATATGACTTATATTTGCTATATATCTTTTAATCATGCCAATACTGTGTTTATAAATTATGTTACATTTCAAATCAGCCTGGGAACAGGGAGGAGAAGCAATAAATATGCTAAAAGACCTGTTTAAAGGAGGATGTTTGTTCACATTCACAAAGAAATGGGTCATTTTGAAAAATACCAACATGCTAATTATTTGGGGTGTTCTTTTTATGCACAAAGTTGTGCATTCATCTTAAAAGGTGAAACCTTGCACAATGGTTCAAAGAGTTCTCTAAAATGGGGAAACGATATTTGAAATGGTCCTTACAATTTATGGGAAATCTGAACAAGGTAATGAACATTAATCAATTGTACAACTTTGAAATAGCATTAAAATTGTGTAAGGATGTTTGATCTAAGTGATAATTATCTACAATGTACTAGAGAAGACTTCTGAGATTTTCCAAACCACTCCGCGTTGGCCTAACTCTGCTCCCATTGACTTTTGAAAATCCCCGCCTTTTAATGCCTAGGCTGATAAAGTCTGCAGAGTGCTAGAAAGGGGTCTTCAGGTACTGAGGGAAACACTAGCCACACTATTACATGAGACAGACACAACAAAATTGATTTTTTCAATATGTTGTAACTAAGAGGTTGGGCCTAACCTGTGCTTATACAAGTGTTTTTTTAGGGGGAGGAGGGCTCTAGCCATGTTTATATTCTAGCTAACCTTTGATCTTTTGTGATTTTTGTCTGTTTTCTATCTCGTGTCATATAAGCCTTTCTTTGTTTAAGGTATCTGACATTGGTGGTATAGACTGTTTGGGGACAAGCACTGTTGGCTACACCTGACAGAAGGAAACCAACCTTAAAGGAGGCAGAACAGAACACAATAGCAATCTGAGTACTCAGGGGAAGATGAGGATGCTGCAAGCACACTGGCATGGACCACCATGAGAAAACTGAAAGATTTGAGTATTTCCCTTGGGGGGGCGGGAGTGGTTCCTAAGAACACAGGGGATTATGGAAAATATAATATAGTCCCATATCTTAATGGACCACAGTGGGGTCCATGTGCATCCCTACAGCCCACCTTCACCCAGAAGGGGGTTGGGGCAACCCACTCTCCCCCAGACTCTGGTGGAGAGAAATCTGCCTGCACAGATCAGGAAGGCACAATCTAGTTCCTAGTGAGGGACAACTTCAAAATGCAAATATGAACACTAAATAGTTTAAGTTGTATAAAGTAACAGGCATTAAACTGGCTCTGTGTTCCCATCCATTCATTATGAAACCTTTGTGGGGGACAGTAAATGTTCTGTCCTTATTCAGAGGCACTTAAGGAGTTTTACGATGCTTAATGATGGTATGACACAACCTGCTTTAAAGCATGCTCCTCATTCATAAAGTCAGTTGGCTGGTTTCCATGTGGTTCTTGTGTGCATTATTCAGAAAATGCTATAAATTAAAACAGGAACTTGGGGAAACTGTGGATGGGAACATAGAAAAATTGATGAAGCATAATAGGATGTTACATAATTAAATCACCAAAGCCCTGGGACATAATTTATAGGAACATTGGTTGGTTATTTGTTTTTATGCTCACCTTCACTCTAGTGTTCAATTCATTCAGTTTGTGGATTATATGGAAATTTACTAGGTGACTAAATAAATGTTATCATACTAGTATGTTGATATGTTTTTATTCAGTTTAGTATCATAGAACATATCAATTTGTAAACTCAGTCTACAACTTGTCTTTGTATTAACATTCCAGGTGACATTTTGTTTTCATGTCTAGCAACTAAACTGCAAAAACCTTACGACAAATTTAGGGCTTTTGAATCTGATCCAAAGCCCGCAAAAGCCCCCCCTAGTGGGATCGGGATTTCATCCTATGATCCAATAAATACATTACAGTGAGGCAACGTCTACACAGATACTGCGTTGCCCTAACTACACCGAGCTAAGCCCTACACCTCTTGTGGAGATGGAGTTATTGTCAGAGTAGCAGGGCACTTACATCAGCGGGACAAGGCTGTAGTGTGTACACTGACATAATTAGGTTAATTTAAGCTGCCTTATGTCGACTTAACTGTGTAGTGTAGACCAGGCCTGAGAAAGAGGCAACATGGTTACATTCAGTGCCTTTATGTTAAGAAATCCTCACTGCTGTAGAAACCTCTGCATTGGCTTGTCCAATCTGTTGGTTTTTGTGTGTAATTAATGCTCAGTTGAAGATATTAGAGTGAAGATGCTTGTTTTGTTGTGGAAGGGGAAATTATAGCTGCTTCAAGCCAATGTGGTTTTTCAGGTGGTTGTATAGGATAGATGATCTTGTTTGCAACAGAGTTGAGCCATTTGAAGTTTATATATAGGTGTTTCTAGAATTAGCTTGTATACGATGAGGGGAAGTGGTATTTTGCAGGCAGCTGGAAAAAAATTGAGTATTATGAAGGTAATTTGTGAATTTTTATACCACGAGCGGTATAAAGCCACAGTAATGGAGGTAATATCTTTGACTGGACCAATTTCTGTTGGTGAGACAGACAAAAGTTGATCCAGTAAAAGATATTACCTTGCCCGTCTTCTCTCTAATATCCTGGGACTGACATGACTGCAAAAACACTATAGATTCTGTACAAGTTCTCAACAACAAAAGCCATTTTCCATTTATTTAAATTAAAAAAGAAAAAAAACCTTCTAGGTGTTTTTTCTGATTTCCAAAGTCTATACTAGGGTGTTTGGTCAAATGGCCTTAGGAGTGCATGAAGGCCACATGGGCAAAACATTAGCAAGTTATAACCCACTTTGCCAAGATGACACTAAGAAGAGTCACAGCAAATACAATAAGTTAGATTGAGGGAAATTATTATTTATTATGCTGTATCAGACACAGAAAAGTACAATCTGTAGCATGAAGAACTCACCATTGAGAAGTAAAACATGGGGGAAACTGGACACACTGTGAAATATGGAATAAGGAAAAACTTGGAGTATTTTGTTTATATTATTGGCACTGTAGAATTCTTTATACTCTAAACAAGATCCAAGTTCACCCAGATTTGTTCAGAAATGTTGGGGGCACATGTTGAAAGCACTTGAGTTACATGTACATCTACTTACACAGATATCTGCAAGATATAAGTATATGCCAACACTGGCATGTGCACTTTATTACTTACAAGATAGAAGCATTTAAAGGCCCCAAACACAATTGGGCTGCCATTGCATGAGGCCCGGTACTAGTAAAGAGAAGCCCACAATGGACTACAGTTTAAACAGACTAGATAGAAAAGGTGGGGGGGATAATATCCCCATTTCACAGATAACGGAGGCACAGACAGATTAAGCAAGTCACATTCTGTCACAAAAATAATCTGTGACAGAGCTGGGAACCTGTATCCAGATCTCCTGAATTTCAGGGGCACAAACAGAACTTTCCTAAAGAGGGGGCCCAGGTTACCTGCCAACTAGCCAATCTCCCATTCAAGGCAATAGAAAGTCTTCTTTTGACTTCAGTGGGAGCTGTATCAGGCCCTTAGTCTTTGTATGACTGTCCTTAATTATTTTGGTACATGTATTTTGATAGAAACTGGTAAATACTTAAGATTAAGCTATTTCATTTTTAATTATCTATTTATTCAAGCTTATTACCCCTTTTACAAAGTCTATAAATAGAAAGTGTAAATCATACCAATATTTTGGATAATGCATTCTAGCACATCTATAAATAAATATATCCAACAATACAAGCGCTAAGGGCAAATTTTAATAAAATTGAAGCCCACTTTGCATTCTAAAATGTACATACAATTCTGCATCTATATTTACATGTTTAATAGCAACAGCTGTGCATAGATATCCTCATTTGCATGTACAAATGACCATTTGGGTGGCTACATGTCCATTTGCATGGACAAATGCTATATTTGTACTAACAATCACAGCTTTATAAAACACAGAAATGGAGTCATTAAATTAAAGGACCATTTTTTTACATGGACCATTTTATACCTATGACTAAGGGCCGCAGAAGGCCTCCTCCAGCATTTCCCAAAGACTGTCCAAGTGCAAAGTGAGAAGATCAGGGTTACCAGAGAGAAAGAACTTTCACCCTGAATCATTTCTGGATTTTTTTTTCCTTTTGAATGTGTGATGTTGCTGAGTCATGTAGCTTGGATTAGATCCTGACCCTAAGGGTGTGTCTAAACTGCAGTTAGACACCCCTGGCTGGCAGGCCCATGCCAGCTAATTTGGGCTTGCAGGGCTTGGGGTAAGGAGCTGTGTAATTGTAGATGCTCAGGCTGGAGGTAGGGCTCTAGGACCCTGTGAGGTGTAAGGGTCTCAGAACTTGGGCTGCAGCCCAAGCCCAAACCAGTGGTGCTTAAATGTTGGATGTAGGTGCCAAAGGCACCAGATAGGTGCCCAAGACCCTTTGTGGGTCTAGACTTCAATATTTACGTTTTTTGTTTTTGAGACTTAGGTTTCTAAATCACTTAGGTAGTTTTGAAAATATTACCCATAGGGCTCTATCACCATACACATGCAAAGTCATAACTAATGCCATCCAGGAGTGTCATTTTATGGGAGGACAGGGACAGAAGCATCCCACCCCCTTACTGAAAACTTAGGGACAACATCTTTCTTTTCCAACTTTCAGTCCCTGTGCTGGAGCAAGGTTTGAGGAGAGAGCAGTCTGACAGCTGAGCACAGCCTCTAACAATGCTCAGTCTTTCCCTCCTCCACTGATCAGCTGTTGAGCCTAATGGAGAAGCCTTTGCTCACCAGCACAGGATTGAAACTTTGAATGGTTGTCTTGAACTAAAAGGTATCTGTTAACACTCTTTATTTGCTTTAATATTTGGGACCCACCGTATCCTGTTATACTTCTATTAGGAAGTCTGATTGTACTAAAGGGGCACTCTCTTGACCCCCTAAGAAATGCCTGAGAGTGTTTGTTTGTGGTATGAAAAACAATTCCTATATAGTGAATAAAAGATTCTTCATCACCACTTTGAAAATCAATACTCCTAGGAATTCTGTTCATGGAGAAAACAACACCACTGCCACTGATATGTTCTTCCTTGAGGCCTGGAGACTTATCATTACCTAGAATAACTCAGGGCTGGATGACCTAGATAGGGGACTTAGGCTAGATGACCTAGTTTAGATTCTATCACTCTATATAGCTTGTGGCACGTTTGGGGGCATAGTGATAGAGGGTCTGTGCTCTCTAATAGGAAGAGGCTGGGAGAGACGGTGGGGAGAACACTCAGCACTGGTATAAGAGTTTATGATTTTGGAGGAAAGAACATGAGGCCCAAGTACCTGGCTACAGCCAAGAAGTCCACAACACAGTTTAGGAAGAGAGGCTCAAAGGCAGCATTTGGCTCCCTGTATCTTGGGCCAGCTGTGTGCTGGGCTGGCACAATTTATAGAAGCCTGACAGCCAGTGGATGTATGGGATAAGAAGTGAGTGAAAGAGTAACCAAGGAGGAGCCAGAGGAAAGAAAAAGGAAAAAACCTGGAATAACCTGAAATAATGGAGAAACAGTGAGATGAGATCAATATTGAATATTTTTAATGCTGCTTGAAATGCTGGGTTTGGCACTTGCATACCACAATGTTAGGCATTTTAGAAATACTATAGCCAGAAGGCTAGGTTAGAGAGAGATGAGAATATTGCCTCCTGATCCTTTTTGTTTGACTTTTGGTCAGTATTAGAGACCCTGAAAGTAATTCATGGTCTTCAGGTTTGTTTTGGTACCTGCATATGATTGATTATTACTCATTATTATTTGTATTAAAGTAGCACCTTGTGCATCAGTCAATAATTTAAGGCACCATTGTACTAGGTGCTGTCTATACATGCAGTAAAAAGACACTCCCTCTTCCATAGAGCTCACAGTATAAAAACACAGCACAAAAGAGAGATGAAGCAATGGGATTTGGGGTTGGGGAAGAGGATGAGGTACCAGTAAAGCAAGCAAATGACCATGAAATAAGCCCCTCTACCTATAATGGAGAAGGAAATAGAGGGGAGGGCTTGAGGGGATAAAGATCAAGAGATCAGATTTGGTCATATTAAGTTTAAGTTAACAGCTGGAAATTCATGAAGATATTGTCAGACATGTTAGGTGTGAACTAAGGTGGGGGGTTGGCAGGGTCAAAGATAGTGGAGAGAACAAAGTCATGGAAATCACCAGCGTTGAAAAAGGAGAGGGCATTGAAGCAGGGAGCTCAGAGCAAGGCAGAACTCATGGGTATCAGAAGTCATGGAACAGCCAGGTAAGTAGGGGAAGAGGGAAGAGACAGATGAGCAATGCTGAAGGAGACAAGGTGGGGGTGAGAAATGGAGAGATCAGAGAGGAAGCCATCTTTGATAAAAGACAAGGTTGAGTGAGCAGGTATTTTGTTGAGTGTGAAAAATGACATAGAATTGAAAGCCAAATGAGGGAAGGAGGGTGAGGAGATGTCTGACTAGGAAATCAGATGGGCTATCAACATGGAAATCTAAATAAGTGAGGATGAGGGTGGGGAATTGTGATGCAAGGAAGAGGGAGAGCCAGGAGTTGAAGTCAGAGAGGAAGGCAGCCAGCTAGAGCAGTGGGATGGGGGTCAGTTGTGTAGTAAATGATATAACAACAACACGGCATGCAGGGAGGAGAGAAGAGTTAGATTAAATGTGGCTCAAACAAAGAGCAAAAAGAGGAAAGGAGAGATGTGGCTGGAAGCCTCAGGAGCCATTAACACTTAATGGTGCTACTCAGTATTCAGCTTCTGTTTTCTGTGAATGCTGTCACATGGGTTCACCTTCTCTGCTGTATTGCTGTATGTATTGCTCAGTTTGGTGTGTATCTTCAAAAGCAACAGCTCTGTACAGTTGCTGCCATTGGCCTGTTAGGAAAAACAGATCTAGAAGGCAGCCATGAAATGATGTGGTACAAACCATACACCTCCCATGTTTGTAAAGTGATGCCATTGGACAATGGTCACCACTTAAAGCAAAGTGTTATTTGTTTAAAGCAAAAGCATTAGAGAGAGAATAGATCTTAAAACAATAAACCAATGCGCAGACCTGCCTCTCCCTAAGGCTTGCCATTCCTTGGATGAGGAAAGGCCCGACTTCTTCAGACTCCCTCCACAAAGCCTCTCGCTGTCCCACTTCTCTAGGCTCCCAGCCTGGCAAAACAAGTTCTTGCATCTTCATCGGGCACAGGATATAGGATCCATTAAGCTAATAGCTTCCCCCATTGTCTTTCAAGTGTATACTGGGATGTTTTTATCTAGGGAGCCATTGTGTTGCCTGACTGCTTGTTCTTCCCACAGCCTCCAATAATAACATTCCACTACCCCAATATAAATTATACAGTATCTCAATAACTAGGTTACATGTCAACATTCATAGATTCTTACATAGCTGCTTCCCATCTATCATAACCTCTTTCATTGATTCAATGAGAAAAGTGACTTTTAGTAATATCCATTTTATCCTGACTCCCTTTTGATACATTTATGGTGTATGATACTTACAATCTCTTAGCTGCTGCATTTGTACAATGAGTTTTCTGCCTATGCTTGAGAAAGCCATGTACACGAATCCTCCAGTGGCTGCACTCATCCTGACCTTGTTATATAATATCACTTCTGTTCTGTTGTTTGTAACTAGATGGAGCATTCACAAAATTGGTTTTCTTTCCCTTAGCAGGTTCTGGATAAGCCCTTGTGGGAAATAGTTACAAAAGAGAAATTTTACTAAGATGGAAGGTGATAGATCTGAAATGATTAACAGGTTTTTTTGGAAACACCCAGTATAGGTTTTATAGGTTTTCCTTAATTCAAGAAGACTTCTGCTAGCAGGTCCAGGCAGAGTGAGAAGCAGCCAGCATGAGAAAAACTGCCATCTTGCAAAGTTTTTGTAGCACTGGATCTATGTTCTTGAAATACAGCCAGCACTCTATTCCATTCACTTTCAAATGTTCTGCAGCTGTTCTCTTAATAACTCATGGTTGATGGATGAGTATAAGTTTAGACAGCTTTGTTTGATAGCCTAGGGGAAAGAAGGAGGGAGAGAAACAAGTATCAGCAAATAAGTTGTGCAAGAGACAAATAAAAAGAATTGGATAATACAGGATATATTTAAAGTAGGCCATCTAGACTGTTGTCATTACCACTGAATGGTATTGTTTAGCAGTATTCACCAGTTGAATACTGCACAATCCGACCAGTGTTTTCACTTGAAGAGATACTGATGGGCCTAACACAGAAGATAAGCACGGTCCCTTGCTAGCGTTCGGAAGACCATCAAGAGTGACGAGCAAACGTTTCAAGAAGCTGCCTTTCTTAAGAGCGGCTCTCTTCAGTCTTGCCACCTGCTGCCATTTTGAGGTTGAGTAGCATCTTAATACTTGAAAGTGGAATGTGCCAAAATGTCTCATTTCAAACACTGGACATAGGGATTTGTCCACCCCTCAAAGAAAATTGATAAAAGGAATGTTGACTAACGGTTAGTGCAGAAAACGAATTATTGTTTATAGACCCTTTCATTATTGCAATGCAAACAAGTTCATCACACTGTCAAAGATATATTTGAAGTTTGTTACAAATTCCTCTTGAAAATATCACTTGGATTTCCTGTACCCTTTTTAAAAAAAAGTTGATTAATAGAAACATAGAAAAGCCTTTCCTGATATATTATTCTTTCCAGCCACTAATCTATTGTTACTGGCATTCTCTCTCCTTACATTTCTCAACAATTTCTTGTATTGTGACCCCCCAAAATATTAACAAAGCATAACTAAAAGTTAAAGACTCAACTTTTTTGTTTCTTAAAATGGAACTGGTCATGTTTGCAGTCATGAATGTATGGAAGAGACATGAGATTTTTTAAAATAACAAAACATTTTTTACAAACACGCATGGCTGAAGACAGATGAAGATGGGCAGGCTGTGGCCACTAAAGAAAAGACAACTGGGAGGAATTTCACACAGGTAGACTTTTAAAATCAATGTCAGCTCCTCAACATGGAAACTATGTAAGATATCTCTCAAGATCCAGCAGATCCAAAGGAGTGGAGAAAAATATGGGACACACAGTGGATGGCAGCTCAGTCCAACTTCAAAGAAAATCATGCTTGCCTGCAAAGTGTTCTCCAGCCATCCAAGGAAGACAGGCAATCATTGCTGGAGATTCAATACTCAGAAGAATCAAAAGAAGTTTCTGCAAGGGATAGTGCACAGTAGGACAGCGTGCTGCATTCCCAGAACCATCACATGAGACATCGCTCTGATTGGGGAAGCTTCTGAAGTCGATGGGCAGGGATCCACTGATGATGGTTCATATCAGCACTAAAGACACTGCGTCATGGGATATCTCGCAGATAGTAGATAATTTCAGGGAACTTGGAACCATGCTGAAGAAGAATGTCCAAGCAATCTTCTCTGAAGTCCTTCCTGTCTCATGAACAAAAGACAAGGCAGAAAATTCTGGATGTCAACTGCTGGCTAGGTAAGAGGTGTGTAGAGTGGAGGATTTGGGTTTTGTGGAACATTGGTCCATCTTCTACATGGGAGAGAAGGCTGTATAGTTTGGATTGCATCCACCTCAGTAGGAGGGGGACCAATCTCCACAGGGACAGTGGTCAGGAGGGCAGTGCTTAATTTGTGACAGGGCTTGCCAGGACTGAGCCCCGGCACCTTTAGGCTTGGCAGTTCTTAGCCCCAGCACCTCTGGGCTTGCCAAATCAATTATGAAAGTAAATGATTGCTTGAGCACCTGCTCATCTTTGCTTGAGCCCCGGCACCTCTTTCATTACAAATTAAGCACTGTAGGAGGGGATTAAAATAATAGCAAAAAGGGGGGGATTAAAAGAGGGAAGATATGAGTACTCAGCCCAAAACTGAGAAGTTGAGAACAAAATAATCAAGGGACCAAAGCCTTGAAGAGAAGAAATTATTGAATTGCCTGTATCCCAATGCTAGGAGCCTGCTTAAGAAACAAGAGGAATTGGAATTGCTCATTTATGAGAATACATTCAGTTTAGTTGGTATTACTTAAACCTGGTGAGATGATTCACACTATTGAAATGTTAAAACCAATGGTTACAACCTATGTAGGAAGGATTGAGTAGCAAAAGTGGGGGGAGGGCATGGTACTCATGTCAACAATGGCATTGCTTGTTTCCAAGTCACTGATAACTCGGAAGACAATGATTTGAATGTTTACCGTTCAATGTCCTAACAGATAAACCACAGAATAGGATACTAATTGGTGTCTGCTACAGACCACCAAATCTCACTAGGGAGCAGGATGACTGCCTCCTTATGCACCTATCTATGATGTATTGGCGTGGCGGGGGAAAGCTGCGTGATCATGGGGCACTTCAATTCGCATGATGCATGCTGGAAGTCTCATACTGTCAGTACTGAAACATCCTTGGAATTTCTAAATATTACAGATGACAATTTCCTAGCTCAAAAAGTGTTGCAGCCAAAATCAGACAAGTTCTAATAAATAATTCTCCTCACAGATAAAAAGGAAGTGACCACAGAACAAAAAGTTAATGGTAGCTTAGATACAAATGATCATGAGTTGATCACACTTATCTGCAAGCAAAGTCCAGACCAGTAATAATATATACTTGGTGCTTTTAATAAAGCCAATTTCATAAATCTGAAAACAATTATGAGCCAAATCAGCTGGGAGAAAGAAATTAATTAGAAAAATATGAATAATAATTGGGAATCATTTAAAAACACCACACGCTCACAGTCGAAGAAGGCTGTACTATTTAAAAATGTAACCTGGTTCTGAGGGGAAGGGAATGCAGATGTAAAAATATAAGTAAATATGATAAAAGGAAGGGGGAGTTGGTAGGAATTAATTTAAATGAGAAGTTAGTAATTGTTGAAAATTGACAAGGGAAGAAAATAGACACAAGGTGAAATCTATGGCCAACAGCACTAAGGACAATACGGAATTTTTTAAATATATCAGGAACAAAAAGAATTCAAACAATGGCTTAGGTCTGATATTAGATCGAAATGGTAGAATTATAAATAATAATGCAGAAAAGATGGAAGTGCTCAATGTCATGCTGTCTGGAGTGGTTTATGAGTCTGAGTGTCAATCTCATGGCAGACTGTCAAAAAGCAGGATAGACACCCTAACCTGGTTGTATGTTCTTTTAGATGTCACCAAACCAATAACAAATATGAACTCCTGGATCACTGTAACAGTCTTACCATGGACAGCCCCCTTAGGCATTCCAATCAAGCTTGCCACCCAGGCAGGCTGGACTAAGTGATAAATGGTCAGTTGCACCAAAAATCACAAAATATTCAGATTACTCCCAGTCCCAAGAGACCAGTCACTTACCCCATGTCAATTTGTACCCAAGATCTCACACCAAAGACTATGCTGTAGCCAATTCTACAGTAAACTAACAAAGGATTTATTAACTAGAAAAAGGATGTGAGTTATTTACAGGTTAAAGCAGGAAACATATAAGCACAATTGAGTCAATCTATGGTTCCAAAAGGTGACAGATGTAATCTGTCCACTGAATGTATTTTAAGGCTAACCAGGTTGACCCTGGGGATCTTTGCTTTTCGCTAGTTTGCTGTTTGGACTCTTCCGAGGGCTGGCGCTAAGAGATGAAAAATCTTTATCTCAGCTATCTTTGTTCCTCTTTCAGAATTCAGGCTGATGGGGTGTGCTTCCTCACATATAGCACCTTCATGGGCATAAGAGGGGCATTAAACCAGCCTTTGTGTTGTGATGTTCCACAATGGCCCATTTGGATTCAATAGTCCTTCTTGATGGGCAGGGGGAACCACTCCCCCTGTCTGAGTTCATAAGTTCAGAGCAGGCATTTTTACAATTATAAAGCAAAACTTTCATATTACCATAAAGCATTGGTTCTCAAACTGGGGGTTGCGACCCCTCAGGGGGTTGTGATGTGGTTGTGTGGGGATCGTGGTGCTATGAGTCCCAAGCCCCTCCAGCCCAGCATGGGGCTGTGAACCCCAACCCCCTCCAGCGCAGTTCCACCCCGAACTCCACTCCACCTCCAGTCCTGCTCCGCCTCCAAAGAAAGGGTGCCAAATAGAAGTTTTCCCAGGGCACCGTTTTTCCTATGGCCAGCCTTGGGACTGAGACAATAGTAGAGGACTTGATTGTTCTGCCACTGAAGGAGTACTTTATTATTTAACAGTCAGACACACAGGCACATTTCTCTGGAAAATAATGGCCATCTCTACTGCTAAAAAGGAAAAGTAGCTCTAGTCTTACATTAAACACAGTTTTACCAGCATCGTTACCTCTGGTATTGAAAAACCACAACGTGTCAGTTGCTGCGAAGTTTTGTCTGCTGAATTGATGAAACAGTGCAAACGGCAACGCCATCTTGAAACTAGACATCGTGAGCATAAAAATCAAAACGTGGATTTTTTTTAAATGCAGAGAAGAAGTGACAAAAAAAGCCAGGTTTGATGCAGATGAAAGTTTCCGACAGCAAACGTCCTATGCTTACGTTGTGTTGCTATGAATCGCCCGTACCAAAACGCCACATATGATAGGTGAGGAGCTTGTTCTGCCAGCATGCAAAGATATTGTGTTACTTATGCTTGGCAGTGATAGTGCCAAGAAGCTGAATATACTTTCTATGTCAAATAATACTGTGAAATGCAGAATATGTGAGATGTCTGATCATATCAAAAAACAAGTTGTGCATGAAATTAAACATTCTGCTTTCAGTATGTTCAGCCTGCAACTTGATGAAACTACCGATGTTACTAACTGCGCACAACGGTATCTTAATGCTGAGGATTTTAAGGATGAGTTCTTACTCTGTGAACAACTTGAAACAACCCCAATAGCACAGGCCATTTTCAATAAGGCGAATGCCTTTTTCAAAAGTAATGGCATTGAGTGGAAAAATCTTTGTGGTATCTGTACCGCCAATACTCCAGCCATGATGGGTACACGGTCTGGCTTTCAGCCAAAGGTAAAGTGTGTGTCACCTAATGTGATTATCACTCATTGTGGAATCCATCATCAAGCCCTAGCTGCAAAGACATTGCCAATGTTCCTTAATGCTATGGTGGATGTTGTTATACGAACAGTGAACTACATTAATGCATATGCTCTGAACAGTCCTCTCTTTTGAGAGCTCTGCAACAAAATGGATGGTGAATACTAAATTCTGCTTTTCCACGCTCAAGTCCGATGGCTTTCTAATGGATGTGCATTAAAGTGAGTTTTTATACTTCGTGAAGAGATGGTGGAGTTTTTCCTGCAAAAATAATAATGAGAGCTGAACAAAAAGTTCAGTGACAAGAAATGGCTTATCTGTTTGGCATACCTAGTTGATATCTTTCATAGCCTTAATGACCTCAATCTGTTGCTTCAGAGAAAAACATTTAACATTAATAGACCTGATTAATAAGATCAGAGCCTTCCAGATGAAGTTGGATCTGTGGTGCAGGAAGTTGGACACAGACAGATCTGGCATGTTTCCGACACTTTCCTTATTCAGTGAGGAGGAGGAAGTCCAACATTAATAGTGTTCTCAAGTCAGCGATCAGCAAACATCCGAGAGCCCTTCATCAAGAGTTCTTGCACTACTTCCCAGCGCTACCAGAAGAACTTCATTCCCTGGTGAAGAACCCTTTCAATGTGATGGCTGAGCAGTTACCTACTGAGCATAGTCACGCACAGAAACAGTTTGTTGACATGATCAATGATGATGAAGTAAAAGCAAAATTCACACTGCTGCCTCCAAACCAGTTCTGGTGCTCAGTTACAAGTGAATACCCACTGGTGTCTGAAATGACCCTGAGATCCTTCTGCTGTTTCCCACTACCTACGAATGTGAGAGTGGATTCTCCAACCTTCTCACAATAATGATGAAATCTGGACACTGGCTTGATGTGAGGATGACATCAGATGTGCCCTGTCTAAAACAACACCAAGAATAAAACTTCTTGTGTCAAATAAACAGCATCATCCATCTCACTGATTTTTGGCTGCTTCTGGTGATTAATTGTTGTCTTAAGTATTAAAATAAAATTCTACTTTAAAAACTTTTCTGCTTTTAACAATAATTTGACAAAAATGTTTTAGTCTTAATTTAAAAGCAGTGAGAAAAAATAAATTCATTTTAAGCAATAGAGTTTAAATTTAACATTTAACATAGTGTTAAATATAAAAATGTGTTTTTAATTTCTAAGGGGGGTTGCACTCAGAGCTTGGTGTGTGAAAGGGGCCACCAATACAAAAAGTTTGAGAACCACTGCTATGTACAGCATGAGATATGGACACTACAAGTAAGATTAATGCATGCAGCCACTTACAAGCATTTTATAGAGTCTAAACCCCTCCTTACAAGTCTAACATCTATGAGAAATAGTACTAACATACAGGTGAGCTAGTCTGGGTTCCAGCTATGAATTTCAGTGCTCGGCTGACACTGACAGATTTAGCAAGAAGCTGGCACCTGGTCTAACAGCATGTCACTCAATAAATATTTCTGTTTTGTAGTTGGGGAGAAATAGACACTATTATCTCATCATATGATAAGTCTTTCCATTCCACTTGTATCTCAGGAGGATGTAAAACAGAAGCTACTATAGTCAGACATTTTAAATCAGCAGATCCAGATAATTTTCATCCAAGAGTTTTAAAAGAGCTGGCTGAGGAGTTCAATGGACCATTATATGCTGTTTTTCAATAGGTCTTGGATCACTGGGGAAGACTGGAAGAAACCTAATGTTCTACCAGTGTTTAAAAAGGTAAACTGCATGAGCTGGGTGATTATAAAGTTGTCAGCCTGACGTCAATCCTGGGCAAGATAATGGAGCTGTAGATATGGGACTTGATTAATAAAGAAATAGAGGATAATGTAATTAATGCCGATCACCGTGGATTTATGGAAAATAGAGCCCGTCAAACTACGTTGATATCGATTTTTGATGAGGTTACAAGTTTAGTTGATAAAGGTAATAGTATTGAAATATAGTTAGACTTCTGTAAGGTTTGACTTGGTACTGCATAACATTTTGATTTAATTTTGTCGTTACATTTTTTTAACATGGTACATTAATGGATAAAAAATTAGCTAACTGCTCAGTCTCAAAATGTAACTGTAAATAGGGAATCATCACTGAACAGATGGGTTTCCAGTCCACTCCTTCTGGAATTGGTTCTTGGTACTATGCTATTTAACGTTTTTTTAAATCAATGACCTTCAGGAAAACATAAAATCTTCACCAATAATGTTTGCAAATGAGACAAAAATTGAGGGAGTGGTAAATAATGAAGAGGACAGGTCATTGCATCTGGATCACTTGGTAAATTGGGTGCAAGCAAACTATCCATTTTAATACAGCTAAATCTAAATGTACACATTTAGGAACAAAGAATTTAGGCTATACTTACAGGATGGGGGAACTCTATTCTGGGAAGCAGTGGCTTTGCAAAAGATATGTGGGTTGTGGTGGATAATCAGCTGAACATACAATGCTAGTGTGAGTGCTGTGGCCAAAAAAGCTAATGCAATCCTCGGGTGCATAAATGGGAATCTCGAGAGGGGTAGAGAGGTTATTTTATTTCTACATTTGGCACTGGTGCAATCAGTGCTGGAATACTGTGTCCACTTGGGTGCCCATAATTCAAGAAGGATGTTGATAAATTGAAGAAGATTTAGAGAACAGCCAAAAGAATGATTAAGGGATTAGAAAACATGCCTTCTCATGATGGACTATTCAAGGAGCTCAATCTATTTATCTTAACAAAGAGAAGGTTAAGGGATGATTTGATTACAGTCTATAAGTATCTATGTGGGGAACAAATATTTAATAATGGGATCTTCAATATGCTAGAGAAAGGTGTAACACGATCCAATGGCTGGAAGTTGAAGCTAGACAAATTCAGATTGCAAATAAGGCATACATTTTTAACAGTAACAGTAATTAACCCCTGGAACAATTTACCAAGGGTTGTGGTAGATACTCCATCACTGACAATGTTTAAATCAAGATTGGATGTTTTTCTAAAAGATAAGCTCTAGGAATTATTTTAGGGAAGTTCTATGGGGGTCTGTGTTATACAGCAGGTCACCCTAGATGATCACAATGGACTTTTCCAGCCTGGGAATGAATAGATAAATAGATATGGTCTAATTCTATGTATGAACATGTTTATAGATTCGTGGTCTGTTCCAGTATAACCCCCAGTGAAATGCTGAGCACTTACAACTCCTTTTGATAGCAGGGTGGGCCCAATACTTCATATAATCAATACACATTTTTCAAAAGCCACAAGAACAGCTTTCACACTTTGTGAGAAGACCTTTTGCTAAAGGGAAGGTAAATAGCATACACGGCGCGTGCCCGATCCTGTACCTGTTGAAGTCAGTTGGAAAAGTCCTATTGACTTCAGTAGTGGTCAGCAGGGTCAGGCCCTATATGAGTTGCATATAAGAACTGCAGGAAAATCCAGGATGCATGCGCAGATAGCAGGGTGCTCAGAATAGGACAATCAGAGACAAAGGTGCAATACTGCTCCTGTCATATACTTCCACTGCTCATATTATTGTTGATGAGGTCCATATTTAGCTTGCTACCCTCTGAAATCAATTGTGTCTGAATAAGAACTGCAAAATGTAGCCCCAAGTTTCTACATTTGCTAAAGGAGAGTTTTAAAATTATAACATTGTTTATACACCATACGCCAGACCATACTGTATTATACTGTGTGTCAGTCACAATCAAGCTGAACTGTTATTAATCTTTCTTCATTTGGCTTGCTCAGGGGTCGGCAACCTTTCAGAAGTGGTGTGCTGAGTCTTCATTTATTCACTCTAATTTAAGGTTTCGCGTGCCAATAATACATTTTAATGTTTTTAGAAGGTCTCTTTCTGTAAGTCTATAATATTTAACTAAACTATTGTTGTAAGTAAAGTAAATAAGGTTTTTAAAATGTTTAAGAAGCTTTATTTAAAATTAAATTAAAATGCAGAGCCCCTGGACCGGTGGCCAGGACCCGGGCAGTGTGAGTGCTACTGAAAATCAGCTCGCGTGCCGCCTTTGGCATGCGTGCCATAGGTTGCCTACCGCTGGGCTAGCTAGACAGCGGTCAAGTATTCTTATACTCATTTAACTGATGGGGATACTGAAATAGAGCAATTTAGGCCAAACTTAAAGTCAGGCTACTTATTCAAATTCCTAAATATATATTTAAATGCCTAACCTTAGGCACCCAATTTTGAAAAATTTGGCTTAAGTGACTTTTGCCAAAAGTCTATGTCAGAGTTGGGAATAGAAATCAGTGCCAAATAATACAAGTAATTATAATTCTGCCTTCCAAATCTACTGCACTGGTGTCCATTGAAGCAATAGAAGTTAAACCACTCCTGATGTGTGGCCAATAATAAGCCAGATACCAATATGTGTTTGTTTGGAAGTATATTTGCTAACATAAACAGGCTCATGCAAACTGCTGAATCCAAGAACATCATGTGAATTCAGCATGATCCTGAGAGGAGTTTGATTACGTAAATATTGAACATGTACAATCCTGCTCCTATCATATAACACAGCATGCTTTTTCTAGGGAAACCCATGTGGTTCACACTAGCAATGTTAAATATATAACATACATTAGAGGCAATCGTAATATTTGGTCACAATAGTGAAAGTAAAAATTATAAGAAATTAGGGGAGGAACTACCAAAAGTACATACAAAAGCCTTATTTTTTATTCTGAGAGTATTGGTTGGAAACTTATTCTTTCAACAAAATCACTGATGTGCACCAGAAAGGTAATTAAATGACTAGGGACCCCTTTTCATGCTTTGTAAACCAGAATGAGGCTCTTTGAACTATCAATACCCAATTCAGTGCAGCCACAGATGCAGGGCTAGATTTGCTTTGAAGCCTAACCACGGGCATGAGGAGTGTAGAACTGTAAACTCCTCCTACAGCCAGATAAGCACATTGAGAACAGGTATTTGTTGATGAGAACCATTGACGAGAAATTAAGCAGCCCTAAAACAACTTCAAAATCCATCCTGAAAAAGGAATTAAAGTGTACTGATCGCTAAGAGACTGCATCCCTACACAGGCCACGCAGCCAAATTGGGCACTGGTCAGGCTATGTGGGCTAGGTAGCAGCTGCATAGTTACTGTCTACACTACGAGTTTAGGTCGACTTTAGCAGCGTTAAATCGAATTAAGCCTGGACACGTCCACACGACGAAGCCCTTTTTTTCGACTTAAAGAGCCCTTTAAACCGGTTTCTTTACTCCATCTCAGACGAGGGGATTAGCGATAAAATCGGCCTTTGCGGGTCGGATTTGGGGTAGTGTGGACGGAATTCGACGTTATTGGCCTCCGGGAGCTATCCCACAGTGCTTCATTGTGACCGCTCTGGACAGCACTCTCAACTCAGATGCACTGACCAGGTAGACAGGAAAAGCCCCGCGAACTTTTGAATTTCATTTCCTGTTTGCCCAGCGTGGAGAGCACAGGTGACCACGCAGAGCTCATCAGCACAGGTAACCATGATGGAGTCCCAGGATCGCAAAAGAGCTCCATCATGGACAGAACGGGAGGTACGGGATCTGCTCGCCATATGGGGAGATGAATCAGTGCTAGCTGAACTCCGTAGCAGTAAACGAAATGGCAAAATATTAGAAAAGGTCTCCATGAAGGACAGAGGCCATAACAGGGACGCACAGCAGTGCCACGTGAAAATTAAGGAGCTAAGGCAAGCCTACCACAAAGCCAGAGAGGCCAAAGGAAGGTCCGGGGCAAAGCCGCAAACATGCTGCTTCTACGCGGAGCTGCATGCGATGCTAGGGGGTGCAGCCACCACTACCCCAACCGTGTGCTTTGACTCCATCAATGGAGAAACACGCAACAGAGAAGCGGGTTCGGGGTACGAGGAAGATGATGATGAAGACAATGAAGATAGCTCACAGCAAGGAAGCGGAGAAACCGGTTTCCCCAACAGCCAGGATATGTTTATCACCCTGGAACTGGAACCAGTAACCCCCGAACTCACCCAAGGCATGCTCCCAGACCCTGAGGGCACACAAAGGACCTCTGGTGAGTGTACCTTTGTAAATATTACACATGGTTTAAAAGCAAGCGTGTTTCATGATTAATGATTAATTTGCCCTGGCAATCGCGGCCAGTACAGCTACTGGAAAAGTCTGTTAACGTGTATGGGGAAATCCTCCAGGGACATCTCCAGAAAGCTCTCCTTCATGTACTCCAAAAGCCTTTGCAAAAGGTTTCTGGGGAGGGCTGCCTTATCCAGTCCGCCATGGTAGGACACTTTACCACGCCAGGCCAGTAGCATGTAGTCTGGAAGCATTGCATAACAAAGCATGGCAGCATATGGTCCCGGTGTTTCCTGGCATGCAGACAACATCCATTCCTTATCTCTCTTTGTTATCCTCAGGAGAGTGATATCATTCAGGTTACCTGGTTGAAATGGGGTGATTTTATTAAGGGGACATTCAGAGGTGCCTGTTCCTGCTCGGCTGAACAGAAATGTTCCCCGCTGTTAGCCACGCGGTAGGGGGAGGGGTGAAGTGATCATCCCAGAGAATTGGGGGGGGGGGTTAGTGGGGTTTGTGCTGCATGTTAACCCGGAAACCGCAGCCCCTCCTTTTACATTGCAACCCCATTTTAAATGACCAACCCAATGGGTGCTTGGTATGGTAAATGAGGGCGCTACTGTTTGAAACCATTCCCACATGTTAAGAAGGTTAAAAAAGCCAAAAGACTGTGGCTTACCATGGCTGTCTGCAAGCCGAAATCTGTTGCCTGGCACTGCGTGAGTGATCTCTCACACCAAACCGGCAGGCCCTCAAAATAAGAGGAAAAATGTGACCTTGTAATGAAAGCACATGTGCTGTGTAATGTGAACAGCAAAATTTAACATGAAAGAGTGTACCCATTGTTCTCTAAAATGTGTCTTTTTTAACCACCTCTCCCTTCTCCTCCACCAGCTGCAAATGTTTCTCCTTCACAGAGGCTAGTGAAGATTAGAAGGAGAAAACGGCGGACTCAGGATGATATGTTCTCAGAGCTCCAGATGTCCTCCCATCCTGAAAGAGCACAGCAGAATGCGTGGAGGCAGTCAATGTCAGAGTGCAAAAAAGCACAATATGAACGAGAGGAGAGGTGGCGGGCTGAATCGCGGGCTGAAGAGAGCAAGTGGCGGGCTGAAGAGGATAGGTGGTGTCAGCTTGCTGACAGAAGACAAGAGTCGATGCTCCGGCTGCTGGAGCATCAAACTGATATGCTCCAGCGTATGGTTGAGCTGCAGGAAAGGCAGCAGGAGCAGAGACCGCCGCTACAGCCCCTGTGTAACCAACAGCCCTCCTCCCCAAGTCCCATTGCCTCCTCACCCAGACGCCCAAGAACACGGTGGGTGGGCCTCCGGCCACCCAGTCACTCCACCCCAGATGATTGCCCGAGCATCGGAAGGCTGGCCTTCAATAAGTGTTAAAGTTTTAAAGTTTAAAACTGCAGTGTGTCCTTTTCCTTCCCTCCTCCCCCACCCATCCCGGGCTACCTTGGCAATTATTCCCCTAGTTGTGTGATGAATTAATAAAGAATGCATGAATGTGAAGTAACAATGACTTTATTGCCTCTGCAAGCGGTGCTCGAAGGGGGGAGGGGAGGGTGGGGTGGTTAGTTTACAGGGAAGTAGAGTGAACCGGGGGAGGGGGCGGAGGGTTCATCAAGGAGAAACAAACAGAAGTTTCACACCGTAGCCTGGCCAGTCACAAAACTCGTTTTCAAAGCTTCTCTGATGCGCACCGCGCCCTGCTGTACTCTTCTCACCGCCCTGGTGTCTGGCTGCGGGTAATCAGTGGCCAGGCGATTTGCCTCAACCTCCCACCCCGCCATAAATGTCTCCCCCTTACTCTCACAGATATTGTGGAGCGCACAGCAAGCAGCAATAACAATGGGGATATTGGTTTCGCTGAGGTCTATCCGAGTCAGTAAGCTGCGCCAGCGCGCTTTTAAATGTCCAAATGCACATTCCACCACCATTCGGCACTTGCTCAGCCTATAGTTGAACAGGTCCTGACTACTGTCCAGGCTGCCTGTGTACGGCTTCATGAGCCATGGCATTAAGGGGTAGGCTGGGTCCCCAAGGATAACTATAGGCATTTCAACATCCCCAACAGTTATTTTCTGGTCCAGGAAGAAAGTCCCTTCCTCCAGCTTTCGAAACAGACCAGAGTGCCTGAAGACGCGAGCATCATGTACCTTTCCCGGCCATCCCACGTTGATGTTGGTGAAACGTCCCTTGTGATCCACCAGGGCTTGCAGCAGCATTGAAAAGTACCCCTTGCGGTTTATGTACTCGGTGGCTTGGTGCTCCGGTGACAAGATAGGGATATGGGTTCCGTCTATCGCCCCACCACAGTTTGGGAATCCCATTGCAGCAAAGCCATCCACTATGACCTGCACATTTCCCAGAGTCTACCCTTGATATCAGCAGGTCTTTGATTGCCCTGGCAACTTGGATCACAGCAGCCCCCACAGTAGATTTGCCCACTCCAAATTGATTCCCGACTGACCGGTAGCTGTCCGGCGTTGCAAGCTTCCACAGGGCTATCGCCACTCGCTCCTCAACTGTGAGGGCTGCTCTCATCTTGGTATTCTGGTGCTTCAGGGCAGGGGAAAGCAAGTCACAAATTTCCATGAAAGTGCCCTTACGCATGCGAAAGTTTCGCAGCCACTGGGAATCGTCCCACACCTGCAACACGATGCGGTCCCACCAGTCTGTGCTTGTTTCCCGGGCCCAGAATCGGCGTTCCACGGCATGAACCTGCTCCAGTAACACCATGATTTGCACATTGCTGGGGCCCGTACTTTGTGAGAGGTCTATGTCCATGTCAATTTCCTCATCACTCTCGTCGCCGCGCTGCAATCGCCTCCTCGCCTGGTCCTGGTTTTGCTTTGGCATGTTCTGGCTCTGCATATACTCCAGGACAATGCGCGTGGTGTTCATAGTGCTCATAATTGCCGTGGTGATCTGAGCGGGCTCCATGATCCCAGTGCTATGGCGTCTGGGATGAAAAAAGGTGCAAAACTAGTGTCTGACGGAGGGCAGGAGGGTGGGGCGAGTGATGACATGGCGTACAGGTACAGGGAATTAAAATCAACAAAGGTGGCTGTGCATCAGGGAAAAACACAAACAACTGTCACACAGAATGGCCCCCCCAAAGATTGAACTCAAAACCCTGGGTTTAGCAGGCCGTTGATTTCATGGAGGGAGGGGGAAGCAAATTAATACAGAACAAATCTGGTCCATCTATTTTTACATCTTAAGCTGGCAGCAGACGGTGCAGCATGACTGATAGCCATCGGCATCTTCTGGGTGCTTGGCAGAAAATGCTGTATTACGACTACTAGCCATCATTGTTAAGACGGTTCAATAGGACTGCCGGGTCTCCAGGAGACAAAATGAAGAATCAGATGCCCAGAGTGGAAAGTTTGGTTCAGTATTTCTTAGAGGAATCTGCTGAAGAAGTTTCCTTGGTGCCTCTGATTGAACTCACTGAGGAATATGACGATGACGGATATCAATCGTAATACACCATCCACTGCCCAAAGGCAAGGAGCTGCTGCTGCGTAGCAATGCAGCTCCACGTCTGCCAGCACCCAGATAGCCGATGACGGCTACCAGTCATACTGCACCGTCTACTGCCAAAAGGCAATTAGCTGCTGCTGTGTAGCAATGCAGTACCACGTCTGCCGGCACCCAGATGACATATGGTGACGGTGAGCTGAGCTGAGCGGGCTCCATGCTTGCCGTGGTATGTCGTCTGCACAGGTAACCCAGGTAAAAAGGCGCGAATCGATTGTCTGCCGTTGCTCTGACAGAGGGGCAGGGGCCTGACGACATGTACCCAGAACCCCCCGCGACACTGTTTTTGCATCATCAGCCATTGGGATCTCAACACAGAATTCCAATGGGCGGCGGAGACTGCGGGAACTGTGGGATAGCTACCCACAGTGCAACGCTCCGGAAGTCGACGCTAGCCTCGGTACTGTGGACGCGGTCTGCCGACTTAATGCACTTAGAGCATTTTATGTGGGGACACACACAATCGACTGTATAAAACCGATATCTATAAAACCAGCTTATATAAATTTGACCTAATTTCGTAGTGTAGACATACCCTGAATGAATGTTACAACAGCCCAGTGTCTCAAATAGCCTCCTAGCCATTTAGATAACTGGGCCTTACTGAACAATTTCACATTAATAGATTTGTGTGTGTGTGTGTGTGTGTGTGTGTGTGTGTGTACATACATATGTAAGTACACACACATATGTATGCATACAGACTCCCTATTTTATGCATAAATGTGTTTGTATCAGGGCCTCCCAGAGGATTCAGGGGGCCTGGGGCAAAAGCAATTTCAGGGGCTCCTTCCATGAAAAAAAGTTGCAATACTATAGAATACTATATTCTCATGGGGGTCCCCGCGGGGCCCGGGGCCTGAGGCAAATTGCCCCACTTGCCCCCCCCCCCCGGGTGGCCCTGCTCTGTATGTATATTATATTTGCGCTGCTTCTTCCTTCCTTTAATCTTCTACCCTCTCCTATTCCACTGGTGTTCCTCCCTTCAATGTCTTCTCTTCCCAGACCCTTTGTTTCAGTTAATCTCCACTGGTTTCTTTTAACAACAACAACAACAACAAAATCATGGCACTAACTTGACATGGTCAAACAATCAATTTCTATGTTCCATCTCCCTCCTGCCCTAGTGTGACATACCTACTTAGACTGGCGGTTATTGGGGGCAGGGATTTCTCGTACTCTATGTTGCACAATGCCAAGCACAATTAGGGCCCTGATCTTGATTGGGGCCATAAGCCCTAGCATCAGGGCCGGCTCCAGGCACCAGCGAACGAAGCAGGTGCTTGGGGCGGCCAATGGGAAAGGGCGGCATGTCCGGGTCTTCAGCGGCAATTCGGCAGTGGGTCCCTCTTGGACCGAAGGACCCGCCACCGAATTGCCGCCAAGTAATGAAGCGGCACGGGGTTGTTTTTTTTCCTTCGCCGCTTGGAGCGGCAAAAAAGCCTGAGCTGGCCCTGCCTAGCATAATTCAAATAATTAATAATAACATGTCAGAATGTCCTTAATGAAGATATAAATTCAAAATTACCAGTGTCACCGGGGTTTGCAAAACTGGAGAAAAAAAAGATGGAAACACGATAAGCAGCTTATTAAACCTCCTGGAACTCACTGTAATAGCATGACCATGAACTAGTCTCTTGATGTTTTGGTGTCTCTCATTCTTTTTGAACAGCCTTCAAAAAAATCCACATGGCCTCATAGCTACAATATATGCATAATAATTACACCCACAGTAATAGGCCTACCAATCAGTTCTCTGCCCAGTGGGGCGACTAGGGTTTGAGAAGCAAGTGAGAATTCTTGATCCACAAGACAGGGAAGACTGCACATAACTGAGTCCCCAAAGGATTTGGGAGTGAAAGCTTATACCCCTGCTGAATCACACACATCCTCAGGTGACAATTACAAATAGAGACAACCATGCTAATTTGTAAGAGAGTGCTATATAGTGGTGTGGTCTAGGAGTTAGCGCATTGGCCTGGGGTGCTGGCCTCTTGGGTTCTATTCATGCCTGTACCATCAGGCTACTGATAGAAAGTGCTATATAATGTTATTAATAGTGGCCACCATAGTATGAATTGGCACAAGAAAAGGTAGTTGAATTGTTACAGATTCACCTTTTTTTGGATGTTGACTTACTTTTTTGTGCAATATAAGATAATGACTTCACCATACAGATGAAAAATCAAAATGTTACGTGGAAAATATTTTAAAACAACCCACAGGCCTCACATGTAATAGCATTTGTATGGAAGGCTAATACATGTTTACTGACTGTGTGTGTGTGCGTGTGTGTGTGTGCACCCACATGCACATATAGAGTAATTGGATGCCTAACGTTAGGCTTCTGCATCCATACTTAGGCACCTAAAGAAGTGGTCTGCGTTTTCAAAGCTGCCGGGCACCCAAAGATCCTCAGTGATTTAACTCAGTGCTTCTGGGTGCTTAGTACGTTTAAAAAAAATCAGGCTATATATTTGGTGCCTAAATATGGATTTTTAAGGGCCTAACTTTAAGCACACATTTTTAAAAAAATCTTGGGCACAGAGTTGAGAGACTACAATACAAAGAGGTTTTTTTTCTTCTTCCGTTTGTTGCTGTATAACATACTGTGTGCTGTACAGTGTATCATGCAGTACACATGTTATATGTATATTTACACTTTTCAGGCAACCTGAACTCAATTTATTTGTTCATGTACAATACACTTCAAACATAACTAAATTAGGGTTACCATACGTCCGTTTTTTCCCGGATATGTCCAGATTTTTGGTAATCAAACCCCCGTCCACGAGGGATTGCTAAAAAGCCGAACATGTCCGGGAAAATGCCGGCCGGGCACTTCCTCTCCCGCGGCTGAGTAATTGACTGTCCTGTTACACCACAGTGCCCTAATGGCTGAGGCCTGTGAGCAAAAAAGTTGTGATTGTGTAAGGTGCTAAGCATTCCTGCAAGGTACTAAATAGGTACAGATGGGACTTATGGGCACTTGGCACCAAGCAGGATTCAGCCCTAAATGCATGTGCACAACTATGCTCTATTTGCACAGTCAAATACAAAAGTATGCGTGAATGTGTACATGCATTTTTCACAGGCATACCTCCACCCCTGGAAAATTAGCCCTTACACCTCAAAAGTTAATTGACTTATGAGAGATTAATAGTAGCACCTAGTGGTTTATTTATACCATTAAAATGTTTTCAGATAATGTTGATGAGGCAACACATTTTAATATAAATTTCTGCTTCAAGAAACCTGTGCAAGGAATCAATTCTTGCTGAGATTTCAGCTCTGAACTGTCAGATTCGAAGACAATATTTCTGCCACTTATAAGAGTTATAGAAGAGTTGGTATCAGCTCAGAGGATTAGTATGTTCATATTCCCCATCAAACATTCAGCGACAAGTGGGGAAGACTGCTCTGTGGCACTTGTGGCACCTTAGAGACTAACAAATTTATTAGAGCATAAGCTTTCGTGGGCTACAACCACTCCCATTGTAGGGGTTTTTTTTCATTTGGGGCCCAGTCCTGCTCCCACTGAAGTCAGTGAAAGTTTGCCACTGCCTTCTATGGAAGCAAGTTCAAGCCTTTGGTGTATTAGTAATACTACTAATGGCATTATATGCTGTGACTGGATTAGGGCCTGCAGCTTGGAAAATAAACATCTTGGTTTTGCCGCAGTGTTTATCTTCAATAAATACCTCAGCTTTGCCTGAACAATTATCTCTCTGCAGCAGACCATTTTCCAGTAGCAACGTATAATTCCATTAACATTACTGCTTAAAATATATCCTCTTTGTGCTGAAAAGAAAGCTGTTGTGTTTGGGAAATGTTAGTGGTCTCATGTATTTTTGGAATTAAAGCAGCAATTAAATCATTCAGACCTCATTCTTCCTCCCAGGTTTCATTTTTGCATTTCTTGCTTCACACAATGATTCAAGCTCTCATGACCCATGAGGAGATTGCAAAGAGAGAGATTTGGAAAAGAGCTTGGCCAAAGCACATTTTCCAGCAATTCTGTGCCATCTGTTACTGCAGGTGATAATAACTGATAAAGGTTAGCAACGCCAACAGTCTCTACTGAATCTGTTTCAGATTGACAATGGGAATACGGGAATACACGGGCAGGCAGTTTACGGTTTGGGTGGGTTATTTTTAAATGACTAGGTGCTATTGTTCCTAATCATAATTGTTAAATATTAACATTTAAATCTGATTGCACACAGGTCAGGAATACCACCAAGAGTTAATAGATTGTTTTAAAAAAAACAGTGTAAGAGGCACTTATACCCTGAATGTAGTTGTGTGTGTGAATATCCAGGATAGTAGCATTTGGACAGAGACAAATTTCGGTTATACATAAGTCACTGTGTCCTTCTGTGCCTTGTACAAAGCCAAGTATACAGTTACCACTTAACAAATAACGCAATGTATAGTGAGGCAAAGTAACTGGGACAGGTTCTGCTCTCATTTTCATCAGTGAAAATCCAAAGTAACTCCATTAAGTACACTCAGATAAATGAGATCAGAACCTGGCTCGCAGACTTCACATCATCATAAACTTTGGCAGGGATCTCAAGTAGTAGTGCCTCTCTGATCGAAATGGTTGCAGTGATGGAAAGTGACAGAAGGGGGCTGGTAAGTGCCAACACCATGCAAAAAGAGGGCAGTGCTGGGTGGGAAAACAAGTATGGACTCTGCAGCCAAAGAGTTCACTGATTAGTAGCTCTCTGGAGAATCTGTCATTGGCCAAACTCCTATGAGCTTGCCTGTTTGGCAACCACAGCCTCCTCCTCCCAATAGAAAACCCAGGAATGGCAATGGTGAAAACACCACCTGTCCTCTAAGGGGGTAGCACTCCTTACACCTGCCTGTGCCACCTTTATTGAATCTGACTTTGCATGGAGTTGATTCAAAGCCCAGTAGAGTCAATGGAAAGAGTCCCATTTATTTCAATATGCTTCCTGTCACGTGACCCTATATCAGGCTCACATGACAGAAATGCAGGAATCCTTCTACATATATGCTCCTTTCTAATGTTACTTTTGTTGGGTCCCTATTATTGATGTGTGTTCACAAAAGGTCAACCAAAAAATACAGATAATGATGGGACTGAAACAGTGTGGACCAATTAAAGAAAAAATACAAATATTGAAAAATGAATATTTTGGATCATGTGCCTAGTTATAAGGCTGCACTTTCCTGCAAGCCCAGGCGATTTGCTTCATACATCTCAGCGAGATGCTTCATGGAGATCTGGGGGAACAGAACCTCCACATCTGGCACACAGTCCCATGGAGCTACTCCATGGCCACTGAAGCAGCATATGTGGTCCCTGACCTCCCCTTCTGATGTGAATCTGTATAGTCATGGGTCTGCAGAATAGCCCCACCCTGCATATTGTCTGCCCCTAAGCTGCCTGTTTCGTAGTGTAGCATGAGCCTCCACAGAGCACTGCTCCACAGCATGCATAGAGAGCAGCAGAGTCCCCTTGTGTGGCTTCTCTGGGTCACGGATCCAGTGTAACTGCACTCCTTTCTCTGCCTTTGAAATCCTCTGTGACCCTGCTATAGGATTTGGTCGTAAAAAACATAACTTCAAGCCAAATTGTTGTGGAGGTGGTTTGCAATCTGTTCTATTTGAAACCCTAATAAAAAGGAAATTACTACTACTTTGCCTTTGTGATTTAAACACGATAGTATGCTGAACACAGCATAATAGTAATTAGCAACTATTAGAGAGTTTCAGACATAAGCACTGCTGCGTTGCAAACTTGCAACTTCTTCACAAACAGGATTCAGCTGGAGCTGGTCTGGTGGGAACAGCAAAGCACCAGCCCTCTAGGGAATTTCAGCCCTATCAGGTGAAAGCCTCTTCTGATTGGCTGCCTCCTGTACTTGCCCACCTCCTGAGGATGAGCAGCCAATCAGAGCTGCTACAGGAAGCAGGCAGCGCTTTCTCCCAGGATCCCAGAGGACTTTTGTGGTAGGGAAGAGGGAACAGCTGATACCATTCTCACAGGAGGGTAGGTGAGAGGAGGGAACAGAAAACGCCCAGCAGGTCGGGGGGCTCCGCTCCCTCCTTCCCCTTCCTCCCTTGTGAAAAATGGATCGGACACTCTCTGCTTCTGTTCCTGCCCCCAAGCCCTGCAACATCGGGGGGAGGAGGGATGAAAAATCCCTGGAGTTGCTGCCACATCCAGGCCTGGGAAGGGGCAGAGGGGATCCTGCTGCAGCACCCCAGGCCTGAGAAAGGGGAGCAAAGATACCCCCCCACCCCAGGGACTGCAGTAGGAGCAGAAGAAGGGCTGAACTGATGAGGCAGAATTGATATGGGTCATGGGTGGAAGAATTTATGTGGGGTTGCATCACTAACTGCTGGATGGAGGATGGATAGGTATGGGGGTAAGGGGACACTGAATTAATTAATTAATTAGAATTTGGGGGTTTGGGAGAAGCTGGAAGCTGTGCACCATCAGGCAAGCAAGGGAGTTCCAAAAATAAAAAATAAAAAGACCAAAAAAGAAAATATATTTAAAAAAAAAAAAAACCTCATGAATTTTGGGCCAAGGTCAGAATATCACTGAATCCTTAACAATTAGCATTAAAAATCCTCCATAGCCACTTTTTTCAGTGTTAATAAAGTGTAAGCAGTAACACTTCACCTCACACAACAATTGTTAAGGAGCCAGTCCAGATTAAGCATTAAGTATCTGCCCTGATTGCTATAATCTCCTCTATTTCTTTAAAGAACAGTACTCCAGTAAGAATCATCTTAAGTGCATTGACCTCCTCAGACAATAATTTTATAAACTGTAGCACAAAGTTAAGGTACTATCCCATGATGCTTATTAAAGCTTTGAAAGTTCACTACTGTGTTTACTTCCCTTCCTACTCTGTTGTCCACTTTGGGGATGGGATTTATTTCAGTGCAGTGCAGGCTTTCCCACCCCTTATCTCCACCTTGAATGGAAGGAACCACTATCTTTTGAACACTGAGCAAGTCACCATTGACTTCAGTGTAGCTGGGTAGGGTGGTACAGAATCTGGCCCTAACCTTTTAACTGTTTTCCTTAGTGGTCAAATTATGCTCTCAGAGAACTGTTATGAACACATTTCTGTTACCTGAAAGTGTGGGGGGAGGGGCACTGATTTACACCCTGTCCAAACACACTGAAGTAAATGGGTTGCATGTCACATAAATCAGCAGAGAATTTGGCCTTTCGCTTTCAATATATGCCACAATAGTCCAGTTACTACAAAAATTGATATTGATACCTGACACTTGGAGCTTAAAGTACCCAAAATGAGCTGCAGCTTTCAAACCATAATATCTTGTATTATTTTTAGAGTATTACTGAGTCCTCATGATGGATTTGCCTGGAGTAACTTTTGCTGCGAACCCTGAGGAAGGAGATTATGGATACATAAATTTCCACTGGTGATAAGTTCACATCTGTTTTGAACTGTGAAATGGCAGCTCATTGTGAAATCCTCTAAGAGTGTCCCTTTTAAATACCAAATAAGCATAGCACCAAAAGCACATAAAGAAATAATTGAAAGACTCTGGAGGGAAGCCAAGAGGACATGGCTAATGTTTCACCTAATCTCTCCCCCTCTACTCCTACAGTTTTGCCTGCATGACGTGAACTTCAGAGCTCCATCAGGCAGCTGCTTCTTTACTGTTTGCACTGTCTGACCTGTTGGCAAAAGAACAAGAACAACAAAGAAGCTAAAAACATAAAACTGTGAGAGACTAGGAACTATGTGCCTGTGAGGATAAAGCACTCACCTTTCACCAAGGGGGCTGGAGTTAAAGTCCTGCTTGAGGTCCTGAGAGGACAGAGCTTGGAAGGCTCAGCTTAGTTCTCAGTTGGCATCTGTCCATGTCACAAAGCTAGCACGCATAATTTATGCATATTTGGTTGTCTGTTCAGGAGAGGCCCAGGACACTCACATGATAACTGAAATACCGCACACGCCTAGAGATGGTGATTCCTTCAATTCAAGATGGGGGTAACTGATAGCACAGTGTGGGAAAGCTTGCAGTGCAGCTTGTGGATTTGTACCTGTCCTGTGAATAGGAAGGAAGATCCCAAAGCACTTTGGTTTCCTGGCCTCCAGTCTTTTGTCTTTCACATGCACAATTCGCTTATTTGCATGCACACACACACACACAAATATGAACCTTTCCTTGGCCATTAAATAGGCACTGTTTGAATAAGCAACATACTTACTAAAGCTAATTATCCGGAAGCCCTTCTTTCTAAAAGCCCAGTTCTGCAACTCTTGCTTACACTTGGCAGCACTCACTTGTGTGATTAGTCCTATCCACTGCATGGGACCAGTTGCATGTGTAAATGCTGCTCAGTGTAAGTAAAGTTTGCAGAATCAGACCCCAAGTTCGGTTGTTAGTTCTTCATAGTCAAGGTAAGTTAAAAATGAAGTTGACAAACAGAAGTACCAAAGGGAATGTAGCTACTGCATCTGCAGGAATTTGGACCTCTCAGATGCTAATGGGGTTAATTATTGATTGTTCCTAGTTACCCCAGTTTAAGTGAAGCTTTTAGGACTGATCTTACCTGACCTTAAAATATCAACTGTAATTGCAACATATGTTATCACGGAATGCTGCAGGAGATCCCTAGGGTTTTTCAGGTGATTTAGAAAGGGTCTTTAACAGGGAACAAATGAGAAAAATATTCCAAATTCTAAATGAAAAGAAACAAATCATAAACCTTTACAAGCTGCTGAGCAAATCCTGCGGCTTAAATAATAAATCATCAGCATGCTGGACTTGTGACAAAGTCCCCAGTGTACCAACAGAGAAATAGAGCTATAGCAGAGAAAGCAAATAAATCCAGGAAGTGGTAGAGGAATGACACACAACAAATTACTCTTCTTAGTAGGTATGCATGCACCAATTTAGAAGAAATAAAACCAACCCAAACCTTTGGTCAATACTTGAACCAAAGTTGAAATCAACATTTTTGGGGGTGGGGAGGGGAATGGGATTTGAGAAAAGTTTTGGTAACTTTTTATCCCATTGCTTTTCATTTTGGTTGGCAGCTGAAGTCAAAGTGATGAAACAGTGCAGGAAAGGAAGTTCTTGTGGTCTTTCTGGGCCAACCTACAGCAAAAAGTACCGGCAATCCAACCATAAACAGGAAGTGTTGGAAATCTTTTGAGAGACTTTGTCCATGCAAAATTTCTAGCCCAGTATTGCAGATGCGGGTAGATTGTGACATATAACCACAGAATCTTATTTGGGTTGGTGCAGAAGTGCACTGCTCTAGTGTGAGCACTGGGAGACATTGTGGCTGGAGCTCTAGAGAGTATCACCACTGTACAGTCTTTGCAGATGATATCGCATCTTGTCCCTTCTGCATCCACACAGACCTTATCTGGAACACTATGTGCAGTTCTGGTCTCCCATGTTTAAGAAAGATGAATTCAAATTGGAAGAGGCACAGAGAAGGGCAACTCAGATGATCAGAGGAATGGAGAACCTGCCTTATGAGAGGAGACTTAAGGAGCATAACTTGTTTAGCTTGACTAAATGAAGGCTGAGGGGTGATATGATTGCTCTCTATACATGCAGCAGAGGGATAAACATTGGAGAAAGAGAGGAGTTTTTTAAGTTAAAGGCAATGTTGACACAAGAAGAAATTGATGTATACTGGCCATTAACAAATTTAGGCTTGAAATTAGATGAAGGTTTCTAACCATTAGAAGAGTGAATAGTGGGGACAAAAAAACCTAATTTGTTTCAAGACTGAGCTTGATAAGTTTATGGAGGTGATGATGTGATGAGGTTGCCTACAATGGCATATGGCCCACCCAGGACTGCTATTAGCAAATATTTCCATCAGCCAGAGATGGGGCACTAGGTGGGGAGTGTGATGTTATTGACATGAACTATGACCATATAGATCATTGTTGCAACCAAGGTCCTATAGTTGCACCAAATCTTGTACAAAGGAGGTCAAGTAAGGTGTCTATGGAAAGGTTGTAATTTGCTGGTTATGATTATGCAGTCTGTATGTGTGTATCATTTTTGTATTTGAAGTTATGAATATGAGCTATGTACTTGTATCTCAATGTGTTTGATTCTAAGTAGCCTCAGTGAAGCATTTGGTCAGCTTCTTGAGAAAGGACTATTCTCAGTAAGTGCCCAATCACGAACCACTTAACTGACAATGGACTCTGGGAGATGCCAATCCACATCTGAGCTTTTCTGGGAATGTTCAAACTAACGTGTAAACAATGGTGTCGGCCTGCAAAAAGCTGAATCATTCATGGACATGTGACTTGCCCAGGTAGCTACAAACTCCAGCTTGTTGCTGTCACTTTGCACTGAAGAACAAAGGGGTTTCTGCCCACAAGAAAGAGAATATAAAAGGCCCTGGAAGCCTCTCCATTTGGTCTTCAGCTGGCTCAAGAGATGGCCTCTACACCCCAAAGAGATGCCTGAAAGAAACTGGGACAAAGGACTGTAACTACGAGGGTGTGAGTGATTGCTGGACCCAGGCCATAAACCACAACGTTGGTCTGAAAAGGATTGGGCCCAGACTAGGAAGGAGTCTAGTCTGTGAAAGAAGCTTATTGGAACATCTCTGAGGGTGAGATTTACCTGGATTTAGTTTCCTACTGTATTTAGCTTAGACTTGCGTGTTTTGTTTTATTTTGCTTGGTAACTTACTTTGTTTTGTCTGTCATTACTTGGAACCACTTAAATCCTACTTTTTATACTTAATAAAATCACTTTTCCTTATTAATTAACCTAGAGTAAGTAATTAGTATCTGGGGGAGCAAATCTCTCTGTGCATATCTCTCTATCAGTGTTATAGAAGGCGGACAATTTATGAGCTGGCCCTGTATAAGCTTTATACAGAATAAAACGGATTTATTTGTGGTTTGGATCCCATTGGGAGCGGGGTGTCTGGGTGCTAGAGACAAGAGCACTTGCTAAGCCGTTTTCAGTTAAATCTGCAGCTTTGGGGGCATGGGTCAGACCCTGGGTCCGTGTTGTAGCAGATTAGTGTATCTGGCTCAACATGACAGGGTCCTGGAGGCCCAAACTGGCAGAGAAAACGGGCTCAGAGGTAGTCTCAGCACATCAGGTGACAGTCCCAAGGGGGTCTCTGTGACCGAACCCGTCACAGGAAGGGCTCTGAGTCATTACAGAGTTCTTTCCCACGTGTCTGGCTGGTGGGTCTTTCTGACAAGTTCTGTGCCTAACTGATCATCATCTTTGGTGTCGGGAAGGAATTTTGCCCCACATCAGATTGGCAGAAACTCTGTGACCAGGCAGCTCTGCACACTGCCTCCACCCTGAGTGCTGGAACCATGGCCAATGGGAGCTGCAGGGGCGGAGCCTGCAGGCAGAGACAATGTGCAGAGCTGCCTGGCCACACCTCTGCCAAGGAGCCGAGGGAGGGGGATGTTGCCACTTCTGGGGAGGTGCTGAGCCAGGTAGGCAGACTGCCAGACCTGCCAACCCACATCCCCCCCCGCAACCCCCCGCCTCCAGCACCCACAGGGGTCCCAGGCCACATGGCACTGCCTGCCCCCCTTAGCACCCATGACGTCTCCGAGCTCCCCCCACCCCCGATTTAATCACGGGCATATAGTACAAGTCATGGACAGATCATGGGCAGTGAATTTTTGTTTACTGCCCGTGACCTGTCCATGACTTTTACTAAAATACCCATGACTAAAACATAGTCTTATTTATAAGCATCTGAGCCAAGCTGCCAAACCTTTTGAGATTTGCCTGTCACATTTTCTTGCTCATTCTCGTCTCCATACAAACTTGGAGATTAGGGGCAAAGTACACTGCATTGCACTCTATAGTGCCTTACTTTTCTCACTGTCTTTGCATAGCAAGAGTTACTTCTTGTTAGAAAAAAGACATTATATATAGGTATTTTAAATACAGTGCTCTATTATTCATTAAGATTAGCATCACACTTTAATCACAACCAAAGCCCCCATCTAACCCTCTTTGCTCAACACCAAAGAAAATCACATCAATTTTAAACTAAGGAATTTGCCATACCCCATCAAACCAGTGCAACATCCCCTCTCAAACAGTGGCCAATACCAGATGCAGAAGAGGAAGATGTAAGAGCACACTATGGCCAATTATAGAATAACCAGCCTATTGGTGGAAGTTACTTTCTAACCTCCATTTTACCCGAACCTGAACCTGAGGTTTATAGCCTGTCTATATTTTTCCCTGTGTAATGAAGCTGAATGTTCTTATTATCCATAAAATTGTCTAATCCTTTTTAAAAAGCAACAGAGGGTCCTGTGGCACCTTTAAGACTAACAGAAGTATTGGGAGCATAAGCTTTCGTGGGTAAGAACCTCACTTCTTCAGATGCAAGTAATGGAAATTTCCAGAGGCAGGTATAAATCAGTATGGAGATAACGAGGTTAGTTCAATCAGGGAGGGTGAGGTGCTCTGCTAGCAGTTGAGGTGTGAACACCAAGGGAGGAGAAACTGCTTCTGTAGTTGGATAGCCATTCACAGTCTTTGTTTAATCCTGATCTGATGGTGTCAAATTTGCAAATGAACTGGAGCTCAGCAGTTTCTCTTTGGAGTCTGGTCCTGAAGTTTTTTTGCTGTAAGATGGCTACCTTTACATCTGCTATTGTGTGGCCAAGGAGTAGGGTGACCAGATGTCCCGATTTTATAGGGACAGTCCCGATATTTGGGGCTTTGTCTTATATACGTGCCTATTACCCCCAACCCCCGTCCCGATTTTTCACACTTGCTGTCTGGTCACCCTACCAGGGAGGTTGAAGTGTTCTCCTACAGGTTTTTGTATATTGCCATTCCTGATATCTGACTTGTGTCCATTTATCCTCTTGCGTAGTGACTGTCCAGTTTGGCCAATGTACATAGCAGAGGGGCATTGCTGGCACATGGTGGCATATATAACATTGGTGGACGTGCAGGTGAATGAGCCGGTGATGTTGTAGCTGATCTGGTTAGGTCCTGTGATGGTGTTGCTGGTGTAGATATGTGGGCAGAGTTGGCATCGAGGTTTGTTGCATGGGTTGGTTCCTGAG
>NW_020664417.1:62207286-62267222 GCF_002925995.2 Terrapene triunguis | reverse complement strand
CTCAGGAACCAACCCATGCAACAAACCTCGATGCCAACTCTGCCCACATATCTACACCAGCAACACCATCACAGGACCTAACCAGATCAGCTACAACATCACCGGCTCATTCACCTGCACGTCCACCAATGTTATATATGCCATCATGTGCCAGCAATGCCCATCTGCTATGTACATTGGCCAAACTGGACAGTCACTACGCAAGAGGATAAATGGACACAAGTCAGATATCAGGAATGGCAATATACAAAAACCTGTAGGAGAACACTTCAACCTCCCTGGCCACACAATAGCAGATGTAAAGGTAGCCATCTTACAGCAAAAAAACTTCAGGACCAGACTCCAAAGAGAAACTGCTGAGCTCCAGTTCATTTGCAAATTTGACACCATCAGATCAGGATTAAACAAAGACTGTGAATGGCTATCCAACTACAGAAGCAGTTTCTCCTCCCTTGGTGTTCACATCTCAACTGCTAGCAGAGCACCTCACCCTCCCTGATTGAACTAACCTCGTTATCTCCATACTGATTTATACCTGCCTCTTGAAATTTCCATTACTTGCATCTGAAGAAGTGAGGTTCTTACCCACGAAAGCTTATGCTCCCAATACTTCTGTTAGTCTTAAAGGTGCCACAGGACCCTCTGTTGCTTTTTACAGATTCAGACTAACATGGCTACCCCTCTAATACTAATCCTTTTTGGAATCCTAATAAGGTCTTGGGCTTCACTATATTGTGGTATAGAGTCCCAGAAATAATTATGCATGATGTAAAATGTCTATCTGTCTATGGTATTTATGTGACCCCCACCACTGTAGCAGCTGAGTGCCTTACAGTCTTTAATGTACTTATCCTCACAACACACCTGTGAGGTAAGGAAATGCTACTATCCCCACTTTACAGATAGGGATTATTGGTTTGATTCCCAGCTGGGATGTCAGTATAACTCCACTGACTTCAATGAAGGTTTGCACCAGCTGAGGATTTGACCACAGGAATTCAAATTATGAAATTCTGTAGTGAAAGAGAAAGCATTTAATGAACTGCACATAATCTAAAAACGGGAAGAACATTTGTAAGCCCTCCCAATTGGTGACCGAGTGCCACCGTCTATGGTCTACTACAAAGAGGAAGTGGGTGGCATGAGGAGTATAAAGAGTCCAAATGATGGAGTGTTTATAGGCTCTATTTAGACTGCCTTTCTAGAGGGTGTCTGGCATGGTAAAGAAAAGCTTCTTATATACTATCCAAAGAAGGAACAGAGATCAAACAAAAGACTAAATTCTGCTTTTATTTATACTAAAATAAATATAGAGTAACTCCATTGGTTTCAACAGATTTACTCTGGGAGCAAGAAATCCTCCCAGGCTCCTTGACCCATAAAGCAAAAATGTTTTACTTCAAAGGTGACCTGTAGGGGAAAAATCTTTGGGCTGGCACCTTTTTTCCCTTCTTTACAATGTACATGGAAGGCCTGAAAGGTTTGGTGGTGTTCCACTTTTTAAAAGTTCCCCGTCTTCCCCCGCTTGTTTTCCACACTCGGAATTGAAATGTTGTCTACCCTGAATATTTTATGGCTGACTATAGCACTGGTAGGATTATAATGTCACATATATCAAGGAAGTTAAAGTGACCCCTAATGAACTGAGAGACTGTTTAAAAATGTTTTCTTCCCAGTCAGTTGTTTGTTTTTGTTAAAGTTGTATCGTATTTAACTCAAGCAAACTTTTGGAAATAAAAACTACTTTTTAAAAAATATTCAGTACCTCTTCCTCATCAGTTAGGGGCTGAAAAGGCTTGAAAAAACACAGTTTTGAGACTGCTGGTGAGCTATGAAGAAAAGCCAGGGACAACTAGACTTGACATTCTTCTTGTTACTTTGCCTTGTGAATTTTGTTCCTAAAATGTAGGATCTGCACTTTGTTCTGAATAGTTTACTGTATATTCTTAGAAGAAATTGTACTTTAGCGATATACAGTATCCTGGTTTCTACACTAAGCTTAGTGCTTGTATGTCATCCTATCTTATGGATTTTCAGTGGTCCACCAGAAGCAAAAGGACTGGATGGTTTCTTTGTTTGTTTTTTCTTTTCTATCCATAAACATCTTTTTCATCATTCTTTGCTTCTGAGTCAATAGTCAATATATAAAATAGTGTTCTGTACAGATGTAAGATTAGTAATGGACTAGAAGAAATACTTCATATTCTTCTGTAGAATGATTATCTGCATACATCTGTCCCAACATCTGATCCTGAGCTAACTTTTCTGTATGTTTTACAGTTTTCAGAAAACTGTGTGTGCACCATTTATCTCTTCACCAGAAGAGATCAATAGGAATTACAGAGGGAGGAACTAATCTGCTCCAAAGCAGAATGGTGAACCTCAGCTTGACAGTGCAAAGTCTGAAGAAAATTAAAACAATGAAAAGGAGAATCTTCTGAAAGAATTGAGTAGTTGGGAATTGCAGTTAGAACTCAGCCTTAACGGATCAGGGAAATTGCTAGACTAGTAGTTAAAGGAATCAAGCAAATCAAAAGGACATGGACAAAACTTACAGACATTACTGAGCTGATCTCTGATGAAGTTTTTTAGTTCATACAACCTTTAACTGTAACAATGCAAAGACCTTGCCACACTGCTCACATTGTTGCCACAATTCAATTGGTGAAACAAGAAAGTAATTAGAGTTTGAAAAACTTTTGTTGAGCAGTGAAAAACATTTGGTTTGCCGATGTTGTTTTCTCTCTCTCTCTCTCTTTTTCCACTTTTTCCCCAGGAGAAAAATGGTTTTATTGTTACAGCTGTATGAATCTCAGCTGCTCCAATTCAAAGGGGGTTTGACGAACTTTTTATTTTCAGCTTGCAGGATACTGCAATTCCATGTCTTGTAATTAAGGTTTCAAATTAACCTAACAAGTCAAAGTAAAGCTCATAAAAGATGCTGAGTTTTCAGTTTAAACTATGGGAATCATGCAATATAGCAAGCCTTTTATTAAACTGGGCTGAGTTTCAGGTTCAAAATGAAACTAGACTTAATTTAGAAAGGTTTGAACAGTTTTCTGTACTTCCCCATGGGGGTGGTTCTGATCTCACTTATACTGGTGTAAATCAGATGCAACTCCAGTAAAGTCAATGGGCATGTGCCGATATAAAACTGGTGTAGGTGAGATCAGCTTCAGGCCCCAGGTTTTCAGATAAACAAACGTGCCTCTTAACAAATTACTCTGGAAGAATTGCATTGAGCCAGCAGTGTTACATTGCTTTTGGGAAATGGCCATCTTGCTTTAGACACAACAACAAATTTTACTACAGAATAAATACAGAAATCAGAATTTTATTACAGTTCAGGCACCTTCTGGAGCCTTAGTTGCTCTCAGAGCTAATTATTCCTGCACATTATTATGTATGACTTCTTGACTGTATGAAGGAAAAAAGAAACAGCAATAACCCTATACCTCATCATTAGCATAACAAAGATTATTGCAAGATTTTAATAAAGTCATAGAGGTTATCTTTTTGCAAAACCTGAAAATATCTCTGTGTGTTTACATGCAGTTAAGACAAAAAACACTATTCTCAGATAAGTTGATATCCCCAGTAAGGAGTCTCGGAGAGCTTATCCTTCACACTGAGGGGAGGAAACCTGAAAGAAGGGATGACAAATTAAAATGTACAGTATTCTAATGCTGTAGGTGCATGCTATCTGAATAAACATACAGAAATGCTTTCCCTGCTGGGCCCCAGGCCAATTCCTCTCATCCTCCAGAGACCAGTCTCTCGATTGAATTGAGACATTTTATGGCTTTTTGACAAGTTTGCAAAATAGGTGGAGAAGAAATCATAACCTGCCATATGCCATTCATAAAATAATGGTGATACTGGCAAAAATTGATAAAAAAAATCACACTGACAATGTGTTTTCCATTTTCCCTGCTTTGCTATAACCTTTTTCCAAAACAGAATTGCTTAGGAGTACATGACAGCAAGGGAGTATGGATCATTTTTTAAAAGGGACTTCATCAATTCATAGATTTTAAGGCTAGAATCAACCATGATGGATCATCTAGTCTGACCTCCTGCTTAACACAAGCTAAAAAATCTTAACCAGTTCAAAAACTGCAGACAGTTTTGCACTGAATTTTTCATAACTCAGGTGCCTGCTTCTGATTTTCTCACACTGCTTTTATGTTGCTGTCACTACATAGGGCTTGATTCACCACTGCATTACTCTAGGTTTATTTCACTGACTGTGCAGTTTGCACACAGAAATCGGAGTTTTTATGCATGCAATAACTTGGTGATGAAAAAGTGCACACATAAAATAGCTTGGGAGTTCAACATTGTGCATGTAACATTAGAAACCGAGTTCAAAGCCCTTTTGAAAATCTGGCATAACAAGGCTGAGGAAGGGAGCTAGAAAGCTGATGAAAACAGGGAGAGTAAACAACATTTAGTACAAGGCTGAAAGTGGATTATTATGCAGTGGTACTGTGTACAGATAAGTCTTTCTCCCAACAATCCTGCTTAGTGGTGTTGGAACACAGATCCCACACAACTGATTGTGGTAGCACACTGGTCAATGCTTTGCTTATTCTCTAAAGCCTCGATGCACAAAAGTTGTTAGGTATCTAAAGCCGAGTTTTGGCTCCACTGCAATGCACAAAAGAATTACCTAACCCAACAGCCAAAGCAGATTTAAGAATACCCTAATCTTTCCTTTTTCCTCATATGTGTGTTGTTATGGACAGAGCTGGTCTATTTGCTGTGAGTGACTAATATTCTTTGAGAAGTTATCCCTCCTTTCTATTTGTGGCCTAGCCCTTGTATTTGTTTTTCATACTTTAAGTATTTAGCCGCAGTGGGAGGTCACTGGGCCAGAGACAGAGAGAAAGAGAGGGAGAGGATGACTCTGTAGCTCAGGAGCAGATTAAAAATCAAACAAGCCCCATACAGCAGCAAGATGATGTGATGCCTTCTGAGAGGTATTAATTACTGGATCCCTAGTATCTAGGGGATGAGTAGGGCTCTATCAAATTCACGGCCATGAAAAACGCATCTGGTCTCCCCCCTGAAATCTGGTCTTTTGTGTGCTTTTACCCTTTACTATACAGATTTCACAGGGGAGACCAGCATTTCTTAAATTGGGGGACCTGACCCAAAAAAGAGTTTCAGGAGGGTCACAAAGTTATTTTGGGGGGGGGGGGGGGTTGCAGTATTGCCACCCTTGCTTCTGTGCTGCCTTCAGATCTGGGCAGCTGGAGAACAGTGGCTGTTAGCCGGGCACCCAGCTCTGAAGGAAGTCCTCTGCCAACAGCAGCGCAGAAGTAAGGGTGGCAATACAATTCCATGCCATCCTTTACTTCTGTGCTGCTGCCTTCAGAACTGGGCGGCGGGAGAATGGTGCCTGCTGACTGAGAGCCCAGTTCTGCAGGCAGCAGCGCAGAAGTAAGGGTGACACTACCATACCGTGCCATCCCTACTGCTACGCTGCTGCTAGCGGTGGCTCTGCCTGCAGAGCTGAGCTCCTGGTCAGCAGCCGCTGCTCTCCAGCTGCCCAGCTCTGAAGGCAGCGCTGCCGCCAGCAGCAGTGCAGAAGTAAGGGTAGAAGTACCGCAACCCCACCTACAATAACCTTGTGACACCTCCCCCCCCAACTCTTTTATGGGTCAGGACCCGTAAAATTACAACACCGTGAAATTCAGATTTAAATAGCTGAAATAATGAAATTTATGATTTTTAAAATCCGATGACCGTGAAATTGTGACTGTGAATTTGGTAGGGCCCTAGGGATGAGGTAGGGCTTCCACAACTACAGCTGGTCATATAAAAAATTCACTTTGTGATATTTTCATGAATAACTATGCTGAGTTTGTTCCACAGTTATTTGGGGAATCATATTATTCCCTGTTTCCTGTATTTGAATGTCTGCTGGTTTAGTCACATAAATGTCCTAAAATTTATACGGGAGTATTGTTATTCGTTATTTGCTATTCATTATTCAATTTATGTGATTCTTCTCCTTAAAGAGGATCAGCTGTCCAATCAGCAGACCCCTGTGACTTAGATGACCAATCATACACCTGAAATAATGAGTAAGAAAAAGTCAAAGTGAACAGTCTGTGAATGACCCGCATGGGGAAGCTTATTCCTATAAACTGTGTTGCAGATACATGGGTTAGGTTACAAGCAGAAAGGAGGCTAACTTCACAAAGAATATTAAATAATTTGGCAAATAATTCGACCAGCTCTATCCATGGCAACACACATGTGAAGAAAAGGGAAAGATTAGGGTCCTCTTACATCCTCTTTGGCTGCTGGAAGAGCAGAAGAAAGTGAAGGAGCACACTTAACCAGTATCCAAGGGCCAGGGCCCCTTCCTGACTGGCTGGGAAGAGGAGAGTTCCTCTGTGGCTTTATAGGGAAGGAAGAGGTGCAATTTGGCACAAGGGATGTGGTTTGGCCAGTGAGATCTGGTGTGGTTTAATCAGACTAAAAGGCAACAATATTGGGGGAGAGGGGAAAATAGCACAACTGTGAGTGAATGAAAGAAAGTGTCTGATGGACAAGCAGTCATAGGGTACGGGGCCAAGAGTTTGGATTGTGGGAAGTGTGAGAGTGGGTGAATAAAGGAGATTAGGGTTGTACTTTAGAGATTAGGGATTTTGTGATGTGGAAGTGGGTGATTGTGAGGGAAAGGGGGAAGGTCTGTTGAGCATTTCATGGCAGCTGTAAAAAAGCCATGGAACCTCTAGTGCAGATTGCTAATGAACAGTATAATAAATTGGGAATACTGTGGATGTGGAAAGTGATGCTTGATACTATCCTATTAATCATACCCCACTTCAAACTCTATTTAAATAGGCACTTACTATAATACTATTTAATAAAATGGTAGATTAGTCCACTAGACATTCCAATAGCTCCCCAAAGCATTCTCTATCCGTAGAAATACACAATGAAGTCTATTTAATATAGTCTTCATTTCAAACTGAGCGGAAGAATTTAATAGACTGCAGCCTTTTGTCTAAAGGACAAAAGCAGAGGTCTTTGTAAGGCTGGATACTCAGGAGTCTGCTTTTGGTTGGTACTTAAGGGCCTGTATTATGGTCACGGAATTCTTCTTGGGAAGTGCTGTATATAAAAAAGACCATATAGTCTATTACTTCCTGCAATTCATGAGAACTGTTTCCATGTGCATAAAGGTCACCTTTCATTTATGTGCCACATCTGTTTGTGTTGCTGAAAGAGAGTGCCCTGAAAACACATCAGATATGAAAAGTCAAGGGATAGTGGAGAAAGGATGTCCATTGTAGTGTCCCTCGAGGGAGGGCAGAGACAGGACATTTTATGAATAATGAATATTAAGGAAATTCATTATTAAGGTCACTGGATGCAGAAAGACCTTGTAATTTCCCCTGTCTCTGTAGCTCCCAGGCTGACTAAATACAGCCTGTGCTGCCTACTGGGTGTCTCTAAGTTCTGGGCCTGGCCTGATTGATGGGTATGTTGACTATACCACAGACAGGCATCGAATTTCCCCTGAATGCCTCTAAAATAGTTAATGAGGTAACCGCAGACACCTGGAACGCAGAAAAGTGAAGAGCACAGAAATCACTTAAATGATTGTCTGGGGTTAGACAAAGCACCCATGAGCTTATCAGAATTCAGAAGCAAAAACGTACTGAAATATGATCCTTTGCCCTATCCTGACCTGTAGGAAACTGCTACCACATCCACTGGGAGGGGACCCTTCATAGCCATGAAAATGGGAGCAGGATTTTACCCCCACGGGAAGTAGACATTAAGAGTGGTTAGAGCCACAGCCCACAATATTTAACCAGTCCCCTCAATAACACCTGAGAGACTGAACCCACCTCCACCGCCAAGAGCTGCATACATATTTGGGTGGGGGAGGCTGGAGACAGTGGCTAGCACAGTGCACCCCAGGATGACATGGTGGTTGAAGAAGTGGAATTGGATGAGGATGAGGAACAGGTGACAGGGACATCCAGTGGAATGATGAACCAGGACTTCTTCTTAACTCCAGAGGGGTCTAGCCAGTCCCAGCACTCCGGCTGAGTGGTTCCATCAGATAAGGAGATGAAACAGGAGGTGTAAGGAAGACATATTCCATGAGGTGCTGCAATCCTCTGATGTTTCGGATTGCGAGCAGAGCGCATGGAGAGAGGCTATCAAAGAGGAACTGTGTATGGATAGCCAGGAGAGGAAACAGGGGCAGGAGCAGATGATACAACTGCTGCAGGACCAAACAGATGTGCTGAGATCCCTGACTGAACTGCAGATGGAACACATCCATGCTCACCACAGCCCATATAGAACTGCCTTCCATGCCCTCCCTACATTCCCCACACACATACCTTTGATGTTCCCAGGCCCTCTCAGTACCCCATGCACTCCACCCTAAGGGACATGTATCACAATGACAGCTGGACATATACACAACTGTGAGAGCCTCATGTGAAAATGTGCTTTTCATATCCCTTGCAGAACACAGAAATGTTTGTATTGCTGTTGAATAAAAATGTACTTATAGAAAGATAAGGAATCTTTATTTGTCTCCTATGAATGGTGGTTGCTGCTGAATTCATACACACCGGCAATTGGTGCATTTGCATTGTAAATTTAACACACACAGCAATCATTCATTACAAGGTTCATATTACGGTGCAAGAAAACAATGCCTGGCTTAATGCATTACAGACAGACATGTTACTGGGGCTCATTGTCAAAATGCTCCTTCAAAACCTCCCTGATTCAAATGGCCCCTAGTTAAGCCCCTCTAATAGCTCTGGTATCCGGCTGTTCAAAATCAGCAGTCACCTGATCCACCTCAATGCTCCACCCCTGTGGAAACTTCTCTCCCGTAGCTTCACAAATGTTATGCAGAGCACAGCAGAGTGCTATGACCCCAGAAATATTTTCCTCACTGAGGTCTCACCTGCCAAAAAGGCAGTGCCAGCAACCCTTTAAGCAGCCAAAGGCACATTCGACAGTCATTCTGCACCTACTGAGCCTGTTGTTGAAGTACCCCTTACTTCAGTCAAGTTTCCGCTGTAAGGCTTCATGAGCCATGGGAGCAAGGGGTAGGATGGGTCTTCAAGGATCACTATTGGCATCTCTACATCCCCGACTGGAATCTTCTGGTCTGGAAAGCTTTCTGTACAGGCCAGTGTTCCTGAAGACGCATGCATCATGCACCTTCCCTGACCATCCCGCATTGATGTCAGTGAAATGACCCTGGTAATCCACCACAGCTTGCAATACCGTAGAGAAGTAGCCATTTCTGCTGATGTACTCTGTCGCAAGATGGTCTTGGGCTAAAATTGGGATATGCTTGCGTGCCATCTATCGCCCCACCACAGTTAGGGAATTGCATTGCCACAAAGCTGACCACTATTTCCCGCACATTACCCAGAGTCTTAGTCCTTCATAGCAGGAGGCGATTAATGGCCATACACACTTGCATCACTACAACCACCATTAGGGAAACTGTCATTTTGGTGTCCTTGCACCGGAGGGCAGGGGTAGCACCGCACACAGTTTCAGGAAGGTGGCTTTGCACATCTGAAAGTTTTGCAATCATTGCTTGTCATCCCATACCTGCATAACAATGCTATCCCACCACTCAGTGCTTGTTTCCTGCAACCAGAACCAACCGTCCACCATGTTCAGCTGCTTTGTGAATGCCAAAAGCAATCTTGAATTGTTTCTTTCCATGGGACACGGAAGAGCACACACCACGGAGTTATTATCAGTTTGCAACTCGTGAAACACTACAGGATCAGCCTCGTTGAGTTCATAATGCTCATCACAATACTGGAGAGCAGTGCAGGATCCATGTTTTGAGACAGAGATGGCAGGTGCGCAGTTTACAGGGGCAGTTGAAAAGTGGTGAGAAACATAGTCGCAAGCCCATGGAATGATGGGATGGAGAAAACTGCATCATGGGATGGTGAATCCATCCCCATGAGGTACTGTGAACCCTTCCCAGAATACCCAGCAGCAGATGGTGGTGAGTTGAACAGTGGGTTAGCTACCCCCGGTGCACTGGTCTATCTGTCAATGCAAGAGATGATTTAGTTGGTGTTTGGTCCTGCTTTGAGCAGGGGGTTGGACTAGATGACCTCCTAAAGTCTCTTCCAACCCTAATATTCTATGATTCTAAGAGCACCAACTGTTGACGGGCTCTGCTGTCACAAGGAGTATTGTGTGGACATGAAAAAGCAGATTAATTACAGCAGTGGAAGATTGACTACTTAACTTTGTAGTTTAGACATAGCCTGATTGTAAGGAGCAGTTAGTTGATACAATTCATAAACATTTCTACAGCCAAAGATATACAGCCAAATTCTGCTCTCAATTACACCGCTGTAAATCCAGAGTAACTGAGAGCAGAATGTGGCCCACAGCTAACAAGTGGTAGTAAGCATGTATTAGTGCATTTCCATTAAAGTTCCTATATGTTAAATCAAGAAATGTGAAAAAGTGATTAACTTTTAGATATCTGTTAAGATCAAACTTATGAACTTTGAGGTTACTTACTGCTTGATTCTGACATTAAGTCTGCATAGTAGTAATTAGATCTGTCTAGTTTTAGAAAATTCATAAGTAAGTTTGTGGTCTGTTCTTTCATGGAAATGCATATAAAGTTGAGAAGCCCTGCAGGGATTTCCCAGCTCATGACCTCTAATCTTCATGTCCTGAGTACACAAAAAGAGCATAACATGCAAAATTTGAAAGGTGGTGCAAGTGTCAGTAATTGGAACAAGGCTAGAATTATGATTGTCAATTAACTGATTGAGTGAGGAGGACTGTGAAGAAGAACAGACAATGAAATCATTTAAGAATGTGCAAGGACTAACACGGCTGCTACTCTGAAACAAGGAAATGTCGAGATCTATAATGGACAACCGAAAGTGCAGCAAGAAATGAGTTTGTGATGATGAAATAGCTCTCATGCACCTGCAACAACAAAGTCAAGAATGAGACCTTGCGTACATGAAATATGAATTTAGGAAGTTGACAGAAACTAAATGAATCAAATTAGGAAAAAAACTTCCTTGATCTTGAATCAGAAAAAAACACTGAGATGAAGATTAAAATCAGCCACACTAAGGCTGTGGAGTTTTTAAAAAGGCAATGAACAGGAAATCAGGTCACTAAAATTATAGGGGGGAAATGCCTGGGTGCCTTTTGAGAAAATGTTCAACTATTACTACAACAAAAGGTGCTAAAACCAGGCAGCTGTAAGGGATCTGTCTCTGCAGAAGGATATTGGGGTGTGTCAGTATTTTGAGTAATGAAAGGACAATGTAAAAACTGCAACTCCCTTCCTCCCCTTTCCCCACTCTGCAAGACATCCGGATTCCAGACAGCAAAAGGGCAACGTCATTTTCTTTAGCAGTTTTGTCTTTTTTGGATTCTGGGTGACTGGACTTGATACTGTGGTTAAAGTATTGCTGTTGTCTCCACATATCACTAAATATTGTACTTAAGTTAAAGGTTTCCTCTTGGTTTCTACAGCAGCTACCTGGGACAATGTAATAAAGTTTCTTGTGTCTGGTTCTTTTTTTCATTGCCTGTTATTTCTGTAATACAGCTGAGGTAGCTGTGACCTTATTTGCTGTTTTATTATTGGGATGTGCTACTATAATTGCCTTAGTTATGTTTTTCCTCTACAATATTCTATGCTCTTACTTTTCCTAAAAGTTGTGTGATGAAATACAATAAGCTTTGAATCCATATTAAAAAACAAGTTACTATTAGTGTTTGGTTGAAAAAACCCACTAAATTTTTATCATTCTAGAGTTTAACCTAGAGACACATGAGCAATTTGTGCTACAGTGTGGACTATCTGAAGGGGTATGGGTTTGGGTGGGTGCTGCATTGGAACACTATTTCACTGGTTCTCGTGGGAAGCAGACAGACAGTGCTTTTAACGTCTTTGCCTGGAGAAAGGTGTTATCTACAGTTGCAGGCACAAAGCTTGTGGCTTTTCAGAGAACAATGTGCCCTACCCTAACAACAGGAAAAGTAGATTTTCCCCCCCCCTTGGTCAGTAAAGCATTGCCCAACAAAATGTTTGTCCACCTCTATATTTAGTGTAGTTTCTTAGCCCTAGAATATTGTTTTCATTCTTCATTTTGTTTAGAACAGCCACTTTATATTGCATGAGTTTTACACAGTTTCCACCAGACAGTTTGTTTATTATTGGTATTGGATATGAGCTTGTTTTCAGGGTGCAGAGTTTCTTCAGGAAAGAGTTTCGATTGGTTGAGTTCTAATTACTGTTTAATGTCTGTAAATGTTGCAAGAGAGGGGATTAAATAAGACAGGAATAGGTACTAGGGAAGAATTTGGTTTTAGGGTCAGGAAGCCCTTTCACTTTAATCGAAGGTTTTTATTATTGGATGCTAGTTAACTATATAATTACCATCAATCCAATCAGGTGATGCAGCTCCCCAGAAAGAAGGGGGGAAATTCTTCAGAGGAGAAAGAGGAGAAGACAGGAAAAAAATGAATGAAGAACATGTAGGTGGTATTATGATAGAGGTGTATAGCAATAGATCATTGACTGTATATGTTAAGCGGAAAAGACCATTTCCAAAAGACTCAACTCTTTTATGTCTTTTGTTTGCTACCATTTCCAGGGCTGCCAAATCACAAAGTTCATAAGTCCAGTCCTCTACTCATGGCGATGTTGAGGACTTCCATTTCTGTAGCACTAGTTGTTTTTCTCTCTGTGTTCTAGAATAAGTAGAAGCCAGTATCCATGGAGGTAGTTCATGAAATCTAGAAACTGTGCACCCAATATGAACAGCTGTGATGAGAAGAACTATCACTTGGAGGGTAAGAGAATCCTGGAATACCCCTCCCAAAAACCAGTCACAGAACTTGCCAATAGCATATGTAGCAGCAGGCCTCACAGAGCCCAAAAGCACCGGAAGACATCAGTATCCTTTATCACAATCTTATAAAGGCTGGTAGGAGACCAATGAAAGTAAAACAGTAATTTCTGTTGGCTGTCTATGATGGAGACACTTGGAGCACATTTTGTTAAGTCCAGTCCAATCCCAGTCCATTTGAGTTTGTAAGTGAAATGTCTCTGCCCCATGTTTTGGACTTAACTATCTTGAGTAATTTTGTATTGTCTGCAAATTTTGCCACCTCTCTGTTCACCCACTTTTCCAGATCATTTCTGAATGTGTTCAACAGCACAGGTCCCAGTATGGATACTTGGGAGACCCAGCTATTTACCTTTCTTCATTGTGAAAACTGACCATTTATTCCTATCCTTTCTTTCCTATCTTTTAACCAATTATTGATCCATGAGAGGACTTTCCCTCTATCCCATGACTGCTTAGTTTGCTTAAGAGCCTTTGATGAGGGACCTTGTCAAAGGCTTTCTGAAAATCCAAGTACACTGTATCGACTAGATCACCTTTGTCCACGCCTTTTGTTGACACTGTCAGAGAATTCTAATAGATTGTAGCCAGCATCTCAAGATATTTACGTGCCAGATACGCTAAAGATTCATATGTCCCTCATGCTTCAACCACCATTCCAGGGGACATGGGTCCATGGTGATGACGGGTTCTGCTCAATAACAATCCAAAGCAGTGCGGACTGACACATGTTCATTTTCATTATCTGAGTCAGATGCCACCAAGAGAAGGTTGATTTTCTTTTTTGGTGGTTTGGGTTCTGTAGTTTCCGCATCAGAGTGTTGCTCTTTTAAGACCTGCTGAAAGCATGTGCCTCACCTGGTCCCTCTGAGATTTTGGAAGGCACTTCAAATTCTTAAACCTTGAGTCGAGTGCTATAGCTATCTTTAGAAATCTCACATTGGTACCTTCTTCGCGTTTGTCAAATCTGCAATGAAAGTGTTCTTAAAATGAAGAACATGTGCTGGGTCATCATCCGAGACTGCTATAACATGAATTATATGGCAGACTGGTAAAACAGAGCAGGGGACATCCAATTCTCCCCCAAGGAGTTCAGTCACAAATTTAATTAACGCATTATTTTTTTAACGAGTGTCATCAGCATGGAAGCATGTCCTCTGAAATGGTGGCCGAAGCATGAAAGGGCATACAAATGTTTAGCATATCTGGCATGTAAATACCTTGCAATGCCAGCTACAAAAGTGCTATGCAAATGCCTGTTCTCACTTCCTGGTGATATTGTAAATAAGAGGGCAGCATTATCCCCCATAAATGTAAACAAACTTGTTTGTCTTAGCGATTGGCTGAACAAGAAGTAGGACTGAGTGGACTTGTAGGCTCTGAAGTTTTACATTGTTTTGTTTTTGACAAAAAAAAAAGTTATGTAACAAAAAATAATCTGCATTTGTAAGTTGCACTTTCACGAAAAAGATATTTCATTACAGTACTTGCATGAGGTGAATTGAAAAATACTATTTCTTTTGTTTATCATTTTTACAGTGCAAATATTTGCAATCAAAACTAATATACACTTTGATTTCAATTACAACACAGAATACAATATATATGAAAATGTAGAAAAACATCCAAATTATTTAATAAATTTCAATTGGTATTCTATTGTTTAACAGTGTGAGTAAAACTGCGATTAATCACGATTAATTTTTTTTTGAGTTAATCGCATGAGTTAACCGCGATTAATCGACAGCCCTACTTATTACTGTGTAATATATTGATTTGTTCCAAAACTTTCTCTATTGACCTCTCAGTCTGGGACAGTTGTTCAGCTTTGTCACCTAAAAAGAATGGCTCAGGTGTGGGGATTCCCCCCTCCCACATCCTGTGCAGTGAAGACTGATGCAAATAATTTATTTAGCTTCTCTGCAACAACCTCGTCTTCTTTGAATGCTCCTTTAGCACTTTGATTGTCCAGTGGCCCCACTTGTTTGGCAGGCTTCCTGCTTCTGATGCACTTCCTGCTTCTGATGCACAGCTGTTGTGTCTTTGGCTAGGTACCGTTCAAAGTCTTTCTTGGCCTGCCTAATTATACTTTTACACATGACTTGCCAGAGTTGCCTCAAAGAACCACTTCTAAATGTAGCAGAAGGAATTGTTAGGATCCTGGGTAGATCTACCCTGTTCTAGGTAGCGTAGATATTATGAAGGAGGACTAGGCAGTGGCAATAACATGTGAATCTATGAATATGTGGTAATGGGAGAAATTTAATAAGGACCAAGCCCAGATACCCACAAAGGGCCTGCCATAGCATAAAGGTTTCATAGCACATTTTAGGATTAGGAGTATGAATCCATCCTTAGAAGTATAGATTACAGAGGCATAGCATGGTCTTCTTATCTTCCTTAGAGAAAGTCACTGATTTTTGTTTGGTATTTAGATAGTAAGGGAACTAAAGCTGTATAGTAACTGGAGCAGGACACTCTCCATGATGACATACACCCGGCCCATAAGGAAAGGGCGAATACTTACCACTTTTCAAGTAATTCACTGTTGTGTCCAGCAACAAATTCAGATTGCACTAATCTAGATTTGAAAGCTGATTGCACATGTGGATCCCTATGTATTTCAGAGGGGTTGAGAACTACTGAAAATTCCAGAGTTTTAAACGAGTGGGATCTCTGATTTTGCCCAAGTTATTTTTAAACCAAGCAACATATTTAAGTTATATAGAAAGGATCCATAGATACAGGCTGTAGAGTTAAACAGTAGACATTATCAGCATTAATAATTAATACATGCTTATTGTTACCAACCCATAATAGTTTGTATGTTATTTGTGTAACTGATTGTATGCATTGTGGGTAGTGCTCCCAAGGGGCCCTCAAATTTTCAGCCCATCTTATCTGAATTATCTGCACCTGTTCCCTCCCATCCCTCCTCCCCTGCTTGCATGACTCATTTTCTGCTCCACCAGGGGTTAAAGCACAGAAGGTGAACTCCCCCTCCTCTGCCAAAAGCAAAGGGAAAGCTTCTTTTCCTTTCTCTCTCCTGGGCTTATGGGAACATTGTTCTCCATCCTTCTTAGGTGCCAGAGACTCACCAAGCAGAGGAATATGAAGTGGAGCTTTTAAAATAAATACAATAAAATAAAATAAAATAACAATAATAATAATAAATATAATATGGGATCAAAGAACATGTTTTAAGAACATTATTGTGCCTGCCCTGGCCAGGAAAGAGATGCAGTTTTCAAACATCATTGCTTGTTGCTTAGCAAAACTGAAACTTTTGCATCATAGCAGAAAGTGGAGCCAAAGGTCAAAGGGTGCAAAAGCTGCATATTGCTATCAGTTTGGAGGCTGACTCTTACCACTTCACCATCTCTCGCAGCATTCAAGGTTTGTACAGGTAGGGAGCTCAGAGAGGCAGAGGAGGGAAGCTAATGAAAACTACTGTTGAACATTCACTAAAAGGTGGGGGTCGTTGGTAGGATGTCCTGATTTCCGTTTAAATTGTAATGTGCTGGAGCGAGGGGGAGTTTGCAAGTTGTGTTCTATATTGTGTTAAGAAGAGGAAGGAGGATGTGGGAAAAATTGCATCAGAAAGGGTTTTTTGTTTTCTTTAGAAGAGAGAGCCTGTTACTAGTATTGTTTATTTGTACTGAGGTAGTGCTCAGAGGTCTCAGGAAGAATCAGGCACCAGATACACAGAAGTTATACCTGTGCAATTAGGACAGAACTAAGGGTACGTCTACACTTACCTCCGGGTCCGATGGCAGGCAATCGATGTTCTGGGATCGATTTATCGCGTCTTGTCTAGACGCGACAAATCGATCCCAGATCGATCCCGGAAGTGCTCGCCGTCGACGCCGGTACTCCAGCTCAGCGAGAGGAGTACGTGGCATCGACGGGGGAGCCTGCCTGCAGCGTCTGGACCCGCGGTAAGTTCGGACTAAGGTACTTCGAATTCAGCTACGTTATTAACGTAGCTGAATTTGCGTACCTTAGTCCGAAGTGGGGGGGTAGTGTGGACCAGGCCTAAGACCTAAGGGCCTCATTGAGTCTCCCCTGCCCTGAACCTTGTGCAGTCACAGCTGTGCAAAGTGGGTGTAAAATACTAGCAGTTCAGCGTGATAGCATTTCACACCCACTTTACACTGGTGTTAATGACTATGCAAGTTGTATGGCAATAGAGAATCAGACCTACAGGGATTGAATACATGAATGCAGTGGTTATTAAATAAGGGTTAGAGGTTGACTAGCCTCAGCGTAATCACACATGGGAGAATGAGGCTCCTTCCAACATATACATGGCCATGGTAGGGCTGTTCACTGTGGCTTCAAATCCCGAGTATTAATGAGATCCCTGTGTTCCAGCTCAAGCAAGTGAGTGAGGAGGGATTTGAGCCTTAGCTGTAAAAGAGCTGTCTGTGTGCAAAGGGAGAAGTAAACTGCACCCTTTTGGGGACCCAGAGTAAAAGGAGAACAGGGAGGAAATTGTGACTGTATGAGAAACAACTCTTTCCCGTCGCTCCTCCTAGGGCGGTTGCTAAATGCCTCTCCATGCTCAGACCTGAGCCTAGAGGCTCGATCTAGGCATAAATGAATGCAGTGCTTATTTATTTATACATTTTGGAGGTGACATCAGTATGCACTGAGCTGTAATACATAGAGTTAAGCGAGTGGCTAAGAAGGATTTGCAGCTCACATTGTACGTCTGTCCCTTTTTCAGTATAGGGTAATTTATCTATTAAAAGAATTCGATCGGCTCTCTATGAGCTAAGATCAAGCGTAGTATCTGATCTACATAAAGGTTCAGAGTTAGAAAGTAAAATAATTGCCAAAATAGTGTGTTGTTTTAAACTCTCGCTTTTTAGTTTAACAACTTATTAAAACAGAACTACATGATATGTAGTATTTAAACATCAAGCAGAATAAACAACATTTATGTGTCTGGCAAACATGGCTTTATCATACGAAGCCCAGCACATCGTGCAGAAATCAATATTTATTTAAAAATAAGAGCAAAGCCAGCCTAGGGGAGCCTCCTCTGAGAAGCAGATTCTGCAGTCACTTAAGAAAGGAAATAAAAGTGAGGAAACGTCTGTCAAATAGCCCGCAGAAGAGGAACAAATATCTATGTCTAGACAAAGAAAAAGACAAATACATTATCATTAAGCTGTAACACCAAAACTGGGCCTTTATTGAGACCCTCATCTATTAAGCTCCTGTAACAAAGTAATGCTAAAAAAACACACACCCTGTGAAAGTGTTTTAAAAAAATGTGGCTATATTTTCAGCATTTGCTTGGGATCTTATAAATAATGCAAGGCCAATAGAGAATAGGGGAATAATCAGCCCTGTAGGCCCAGAGCTAGAACCACCCAGATTGGATCTTACCTGTAGTCCATCTATGGTAGCTGTATGGCTCCTAGCACTGGTTACAATTTTTCCATCAAAACTATTTTTTGACTGAAAATTGGGTTTTTGACTATACACGTTTGTTTTGTTTTGTTTTGTTTTTTTCAAAAAGTGTCTCCTTTCTTTCTTTCTTTCTTTCTTTCTTCCTTTCTTTCTGTCTAAATATTTTGGCCAAAAAATGGACGTTTTTGGCCCAAAACTGAAATTTCAAAACAAAAATGTGTGGGTTATGGCCGAAATCTTTTGGTTTTTCAGTTGTCCGATTAAATCTTTCAGTTTCCAAATTTGCAGCCAAAATTTCAAAAATTTCTGTGGAAAGTTTTGACAAAAATGAAAGTTCTTCTCTGCGTAGATGCAGCCCTATATTCCACGTGGGTGGGTGTGCACATTGTGCACTGGAGCCAGAGAACTTTGCCTAATATTTCCATAGAGATGGCACTCAGACCCTGGACGTACAAGGATGGCACCCTGACCCCCTCAGTTCCTTCTCACCACCAATGGCTAGAGTCAGAGCTCTGTGTGGTGTCTTTGCCTCACACTTTCATTCTCAGGTTTCTGTGAAAATTCTTCATGTATATAGTAGTAGTAGAACATTAGGTTTAGTTTAAGTGTTAGTTAGTGTCACTAGAGTAGTTGGCTGCCCTCTGTGATGCCTTCACCAGGGTTCAAGCATTCTCCACTCCCCACCCCCCATGTGGTGGTGGTTGTGTCTCGGTGAGGGACACAGAAAAGAGAGCAAAGAGTCCTGTGGCACCTTATAGACTAACAGATGTATTGGAGCATGAGCTTTCGTGGGTGAATACCCACTTTGTCGGGCATGCATCCGACGAAGTGGGTATTCACCCACAAAAGCTCATGCTCCAATACGTCTGTTAGTCTATAAGGTGCCACAGGACTCTTTGCTGCTTTTACAGATCCAGACTAACACGGCTACCCCTCTGATACTTGACAGTAAAGAGAGCTGCTCCATCTGTAAGTTGTTCAAATAGCGGACTCGGATGGTGAGAGACTTGTGGTTGAAGCAGTACCTTCTGCAACAAGCCATGAGGCCTGCTTCAGCACTGAGGCCTTCATCTGATCATCATCTCCTCTTCTAGGAGGAGTGCTGAGTGGCATCATACTCCCTCCGGCACACAGGATGGAGCAGGTCCATCCAACCATTCCCTGGTACCACACCATGAGCAGCGAGGACCCATGACATCAATTCCGGTTGCAGCCATGGGACTTCTGTTGAGTCTGGTACCTGGTGGCATCAGACTTGCTTTGCCTCTCCATTCAGGATTCTTCACTAGTTCAGAATTTCTCCAGTGTTATGGCTTCTACCGGCTCATCCTCTCTTGTGCCACTGACACCTTTTGGCCATGTCGCAGACCCACCAGGTCCCTTGCCACTGCAGCTCACACCATCTGGGTTGCAGACTATCTAGTCAAGGCCAGGCCCATCACCAAAGGCCCCCTCGATGTTGGGGTATCCTTCAACACATCATCCTTCATTGTCCTGGAGGCAGATCCTGTCACCTACTTTGGTACCACCCTTGGTGCTCAAGCCACTCCCTGTACCAGGTGGGAGTGTGTTCCGTTTGGTACCACCAATGCTGACACCCCTCTCCTCTTCAGCACTGATGCCACCTCCTTATTGGGCTTCAGATAAGTCTTATAGGTTGTTTTCCCCATTGGGGCTGGCTCCCCCATTGTCAACACAGAACCTCTGGGATTTCCCAAGATCCAGGTCAAGGTCATCCCCCTTGTTGGATGGAGCCAGAGATTGCCTTAGGAACACTATTGGTACCAAGATCAGCATCTGTCCTGCAGTCACGACAGAGGCTCTTGATATGGTGCCTACTGCCCCCCAATGCCTTATTTGTATGCCCATTGACCTCCTTGGAATCCCTGGGATGCTCCTAGGTCCATAAGGTCCCACTCCTTCACTTGCTCCAGAGCAAGATCACCTGTTCTGATGGTGACTCCTGTGCCATCTCAGTTGCAAGTGACTGCTGAGTCCATTCCCTGGGACTAACAAAGCTTTTCCAACTCGATCCCGTGGTACAAGAACAGGCTCCATTGTTGGCAAAACAAACTGTCTCCTCATCCTCCCTCGATGACTCTACCATGCCAGAATCTCCTCTTCCTCAGTGCCCAAGGACTTTAGGGCATATCAGGATCTCCTGAGGCATGTGAACTCTACCTTGTGCATCCAGGTGAAATTCCTGCAGTAGAACACACACAGTTTCTGGATATTCTCTAACCATCAGCTCCAGGGAGAATAGCCTTCCTCATAAAAGAGGTTTTCCTGTAGTCTGCAAATGCCCTCTGGAATACTACAGCTTCACTGCCCCCTATGGCAAGGCATTCGGAGAAACTGCACTTCATTCCCATGCCAGGGTTTGAGGGTTTCTTCTCCCACCCGGCCCCTAACTCCCTGGTGGTAACTGCAGAAAATGACAGGGCTCAGTATGGCAGGTATAAATCCATGCCCAAAGGACAGAGTCCAAGAGGATGGACTTAATAGGGAGGAAGAATTAGACCTCCTCTTCCCTGCCCATATTCATCAAGAACCAGCAGGCATTTTTCTCTTGTCTAATATTCCCATGTCTAAATCCATGGTCGAGTTGCCAGAACCCTCAGGGAGGAGTTTATGGCATTCATTACGGAAGACCATATGGTGGCCAAGACCTCGTTGCAGTCAGCTCTGGATATGGTGGCTATGGCAATAAGGAGGACCTCCTGGCTGCAGAATTCGGATATTGTGCCTGATGTGCAGCAGACCATTGAAGATTTACTATTTGCTGGGTGGATTTTGTTTTCAGAAAAGACCAATGAAACCTTTTAAAGACACCCAAGCTACTTTGCGTGCTTTGGGTGTATATACTCCTGCCATAAAGAGACACCATTATAGCAGTCAGCAGCCACAACAGCAATACCATTCACAGGGTTTTTCCAGACAATCCTCCCATCCTATGCAGTAGCGGGACTACTCCAGAAAGAGCAACAGATCATAAAGGAGAAGGTCCTCTGGTTCTGGGTTTAACAAGCCACCCTCATCTCTGCCTCTGGCACCTACCAAGCACCCATTTTGACTCATGTATCTAGGACAGCAATTCAGTGGTAACCTCTCCTTCTCCATCCCCCTCATTCAGGGAGAGGCTGGCCCGCTTTTACGGTGTTTGGGACTCAATTACAACTGACAACTGGGTTCTAAGCACCATCAGATCGACTTATGCCATACAGTTCCTCTTCATCCCTCCTCCCCAACCCTTTACCCTGTCCGTCTTCAGGGACCTCTCTCACAAGACACTGCTCCTCGAGCAGGTTCAGTCTCTACTGGCTTTGGGAGCTGTAGAGGAAGTCCCTGGCATCATTGGGGACAGGGATGATACTCTACTCTAGTATTTTCTGGTCCCCAAGCCCAAAAGAGGGATGAGACCTATCCTTAACCTCCAAGAGCTTAACAAATACATCAGATACATGAGATTCTGTATGGTCACCCTAGCAACTGTCTTCCCCTCCTTGAATCACAATGACTGGTTTGCTGCTCTGGACCTTCAGGACACTTATTTCCACATAGCAATCTTCCTGAGCCACAGGAGGTTTCCTCAGCTTTGTCATGGCTTGCTGGCACTACCAGTACACCGTGCTGCCTTTGGGTCTGTCTTCCAGTCCTCTGGTTTTTACCACATGTATGATTGTGATAATAGCACACCTCAGGAAGAAGGGAGTTCATATCTCCCCATAACTGGGTAATCTGAGGGGCAAGTCCAGAGAAGAAGACCGCACTCATGTTCACTTCACACTACATCTACCCAAGCCTAAATAGTGGGAAGTCAATATTGGTTCCAACTCAAAGAATTGATAGTCTCTACAAGTTCAAGAGCATTTCTACCAACTGAGCATTTCTACCATGTATGCCTCTACCACCTATGGCCACATGCACGCAGGTAGTTCAATATGTGTCCTCTTCAGGTGTGGCTGAAGTCAGGCTAGCATCTGAATCGCTATTCCATGGACATGCTGCTTTGATTTCCACCACTGATTCTGGGCTCCTTATGGTGGTGGATGGTTCAGGGCAATGTGTGCCAAGATGTTCCTTTCACTCAGCCTCCACCAAGTAGGACTGTAGTCTCCACTACCTCCTTAATAGGTTTGGGAGCACATCTGGACTCACTGAAAGTTCAAGGCCTTCTTTGCATATCAATGTCCTGGAGCTTCATGCCATCAACAATGCCTGTCAGACCTTTCAAGGTCACATCAGGGACTCAGCGGTTCTCATACTCACCGACAATACCACCACAATGTATTATGTGAACAGGCCAGGAGGGAGCACACTCCAATGTGTTTTGTCAGAAGGCAATCAGGATCTGGCAGTTTTGCATTGGAGAGAACATTAGCCTCATGGACAATCACTTATCTGGGATCCACAATCATCTGGCAGATCACCTCAGCAGGAATTTCTCCCGCATTCATGAGTAGCCTCTGAAGCTCAGCATCTTGTGGCTCATCTTTGCAGTTTGGGGCATCCCAACAACCTGTTCACCATAACAGACAACAAGAAATGCCAGCTGTCTTGCTCCCGAGGCAGTCTCAGTCTGGTTCCTTGAACAATGCTTTTCATCTGAGCTGGGTATCAGCACTGCTATACTCTTTCCTCCAATTCCAATCATCCCACAGGTCATTCTCAAGCTGAAATTGGATTGCGTTAAGCTCATTCTTGTTGTTCCAGCATGGCCGAGGCAATGTCGGTTCTCTGACTTCCTTACATTATTGGTTCAGCCTCCCATATCCCTTCCTTTTCATCCTAACAGAACGTTGGGAATCATTATGAAAAGGATAGACAATAAAACAGAAAATATCATATTGCTTCTATATAAATCCATGGTATACCCACAACTTGAATACTGCGTGCAGACCTGGTCACCCCATCTCAAAAAAGATACATTGGAATTGAAAAAGGTACAGAAAAGGGCAACAAAAATGATTAGGAGTATGGAACAGCTTCCATATGAGGAGAGATTAATAAGATTGGGACTTTTCAGCTTGGAAAAGAGACAACTGGTGTGGACAGAGTAAATAAGGAAGTGTTATCTGCTCCTTCTCATAAAACAAGAACTCTAGGGGTTTCCAAATGAAATTAATAGGCAGCAGGTTTAAAACAAACAAAAGGAAGTATTTCTTCACACAGAGCACAGTCAACCAGTGGAACTCTTTGCCAGAGGATGTTGTGAATGCCAAGACTATAATGGGGTTCAAAAAAGAACTCAATAAATTCATGGAGGATAGGTCAATCAATGGCTATTAGCCAGGATGGGTAGGGATGGTGTCCATAGCCTCTGTTTGTCAGAAGCTGGGAATGGGCAACAGGATCACTTGATGATTACCTGTTCTGTTCATTCCCTCTGAAGCACCTGGCTTCGGCTACTGTTGGAAGACAGGATACTGGGCTAGATGGACCTTTGGTCTGACCCAGTACGGCCATTCAGAAGAAAAATAAATAAATCCTGACCTCCTGATTCAGCATCACATTCAGGCTTGCTTCCAGCGCTCAGCTCCCTACATCTCAGAGCATGGATGTTGCATGGTTAGATGAGGAGGAGGAAAGATGTTCAAAAGTGGTCCAGCAAGTCTTGCTTAACAGTAGGAAGCCCTCTACCAGGGAAGCTTATTCAGTCAAGGTGAAGCAGTTCTCAGTATACGTTAGCCTGAGGAGTTCAACCGACGCTGGCTTGTATCCAGAACATCTTGGAATACCTGTTACCTTCAGTCTTCTTAGTTCTGCTTAGTTCATTGAGAGTCACCTAGTGGCAATTTCAGCATTTCATCCACCCATCCATGGGAAGTCAGTGTTTTCAAACTCCATGGCAATGAGGCTCCTGAAAGGAATCCCTTGTCTCCATCTGCCAGTTAAAGAGCTGGTTCCTTTTTGGGACCTTAATACTGTTTTAGCAGCTCTTAGGGGACCTCCATTCAAGCCTCTGGCAACTTCTTTCCCACTTCTGTGTCAGAAAATTGCCTTCCTTGTGGTGATAACATATGCAAGGAGAGTGTGTGAGTTGCAGGCTTTGATGGCAGAGCCTCCTTACACATAATTTTCCAGAGACAAAGTAACTCTGTGGCCACTCCCTACATTTTCATCTAAGGGGATTTCCAAGTTTCACTTGAACCAAGTTATATATCTACCACGGTTCTTCGCTAAGTCACATTCAACCCTAGAGGAGCGGTGTCTTCGTACATGGGATGTCTGGCAATGACTAGCTTTTTATCTGGATAGAACTAAACCTTTCTGTTCCTCATCTTGGCTGTTTGCTTCATATGCGGACTGAATGAAGGGTTAAGCGGTCTCTAGGTGGATAGCTACCTGTATGACAACATACAAAGTAGCCCAGGCTACATCTCCTCAAGGGATCTGAGCTCATTCCACAAGAGCTGAGGCGACATCAATGGCATTTCTAAATGACGTTCCTATATTGAACATTTGCAGGGCAGCCATTTGGTCCTTTTTGCAAACCACTATGCCATTACGGCTGCATCCAGATCAGAGGCAAACTTTGGGAAGACAATCCTGCAGTCCTTCTTTAAACAGAGTACTGCTTGTGAGTGACCCACATGGAATACACTGCTGCATCTATTTGAAGAATAAGAAATTGCTACCTATCTGTAACTGTTCTTCGAGATGTGGTGAAGATGTAGTCCACGACCCACCCTCCGTTCCCTCTGCATCGGAATCTGTACTTCTGACATTTGGTGTGAAGGAACTGAGGGGACTGAGGAGGCCCCACCCTTGTACAGCCGAGAGGGGCTACTGCTGCAGGGCATGAGCACCGCCCCTACAGGTACTGTGAGGCAAAGTTCTCAGGCTCCGGTGCACACGCACACCCACACCCATATGGAATACATGTCTGTATCCCATCTCAGAGAATAACAATGACAGGTGGGTAACTGTTTTTTCCCCCCCACACCAGCTCTAATGGCCCCTTTTACCACAATATCTGAACATATCCTAGTCTTTGATGTATTTACTCTCCCAGCACTCCTGGTAGATAAAGAAACACTGTCCCCATTTTACAGATGATGAAATGAGACACAGACTAAGTGATTTGCTCAAGGTTACACGGAAGTGTGTGGCCGAGTAAGGAATTAAACACAGGTCTCTCTCAAGTCCCAGGCTAGTGCTCTAACCATGGGATCATCTTCCATCGCCTTTGGTATTTACCAGTGGTCAATATCAAATGCTTCAGAGAAAGGTACAAGAAGCTTGGTAATAGAATATTCTACTTGTTTCAGAAGTTTCTTCCTAATCCCTATTTGTTAGTGATTGTCTTAAACCCTGAAACAAAAGGTTTTGCACCCATTATAAAATTTTTATTCTGCCTAATGTCACTCTGAACATTCTCATTATCCATACAAATGTTTAATTCTTTTTTTTAAATCCTACTGATCTCTTGGCATTAATGATATCTTGTGGCAGTGAGTTCTACGGGTTAATTATTATGTTAAAAACATTTCCTTTTAGCAGTTTTAAATTTGTTGCTTTGGTTTGAAATTTATTGCATCATCATCCCAGAACTCCAAAGGTCACCATTGTCTGTAGCCTTAATGTCATACTTGACCTTGAAATCTCCTGCTCTTTTTCTGACTGCCAGTCTGTTTATGATACCTCTGCAACATTTCCTTTCTCAAATCAAAGCAATCTAGACTCTGGTATGCATAGAACTCTGCTGTGCATATGTGCAAAGAAGCATAGATAAGAACATACACAAGTAAAGCCTGGGCACACCCCTGGACTAGCCAACCACACCCTTTTGTGGCCATGATATGTTGATCTTCCCCGCCTAGTACATCTGCACAGTTTTTAGTCAATATTTTGCAATAGACTGAGGACCCCAAGGAGACTAAGGCAATTAAGTGCCAAATCCACTATTGGGATTTTGTCAGTTTTAGTAGGCAGTCTTTTGTTGTCCCTGATCAGCAGTGTGATAATGTCCACATCCTCTAAAGTTCTCATTTCAGCTGTACAGACTCTGGGTATGTCTTCACTAACAATGTTGAAGTGCTGCTGCAGCAGCGCTTTAACATGGCTGTGTAGTCGCGGCACCAGAGCTGGGAGAGCGCTCTCCCAGCATTGTAAAAAAACCCACCTCCACGAGGGGAGTAGCTATCAGCACGGGGAGTAGCTACTTTTGCCGCTCAGGGGTGTGAAAAAAAATCCCTGAGCAATATACATTTTGCCGGCATATGCACTCGTATGCACAGCATTGCCAGTGGGAGACACTCTCCTGCCAACATAGCTGGTCCAATAAAAGATAATCTCACCCACCTTGTCTCTATAATAGGACTCTGCATACAGTCTAACTGTGAACTAAGCCAATTGTCACTCAAATCATGTTTTTAATGTCCAGCAGTCACGATGCAATACTTCTAGCACTCCGAGTGTTCACTCAGGTAGATGAGCCATTGTAGACTGCATCTACACCAGTGGTTCTCAACCAGGGGTACACAGACCCCTGGGGGTACGCAAAGGTCTTCCAGCGGGTACATCAACTCATCTAGATGTCTGCCTAGTTTTACAGCAGGCTGCATAAAAAACACGAGTGAAGTCAGTACAAACTGAACTTTGATACAGACTATTACTTGTTTATACTGCTCAATATACTATACACTGAAATTTAAGTACAATATTTATATTCCAATTGATTTATTTTATAATTATATGGTAAAAATGAGAAAGTACGTGATTTTTCAGTAATAGGGAGCTATGACACTTTTGTATTTTTATGTCTGATTTTGTAAGCAAGTAGTTCTTAAGTGAGGTGAAACTTGGGGTACGCAAGACAAATCAGACTCCTGAAAGGAGTACAGTAGTCTGGAAAGGTTGAGAATCACTGGTCTACATTATGGGGTTATGCTGGCATAGCTATGGTGCTGTAGTCATGCCAGTATATTCCCCATAGTGTAGACACAGTGTAACAACGAATGTCCAAAGTGGAAACATGTGAGAACTGTCTACAAGCTGAAATTTGTTCCCATAAGATAGTCCACGAATATTTATTCATAATTAATCATTTGGTAACAATCAGGATCAGTTGACAAATGATTTGCAAGCAGAAAAAAAAGGGTCTGAATTAATTAGATAATTTATTTGCACATATAATTCCAATTGCTCTCAAAACTACTAAACACATTTTCAAAAATTACAAATCTTTGAAAAAGCCCTAAAATCACATTGTAACATAAAAAACAAAACTGTAGCAGGGTATAATGTCTCATGTGGAATGGAAAAACACATTCGGTGGCAATCTCTATTTACAAACTGATTTGAAGGTGGTTGCACAAGAGAGGTTCAGTTTGCATCTCCCAGCACATTTTTATTTGACTGGGGTTTTCTCCCAGACATAAACCCTGCTCCAGCTGGCTTTGAAGTCTTGTGCACACCTGTGTAGATTACAAAGAAGGGAAGGCAGGTCCTTCCACACCCAAATACTAAATTCACAATGCAACATGACAAGTAAGATATGCCCTCCAGCACTCTGTTTTAAAGTCAGACTGATGACTGACAATTTTCTGATTAACCCTTTCTCTGGAATCAGCATCCAATTCCCCGACTTGTGACTTAAGAAAACAAACTTTTACTTAATAAATTGGCTGGGGACTTAAAAATAAACTAACAATAGACGTCTGATTCATCTGCGATTGAACTAAGGGTACGTCTACACTTACCAGAGGGTCCGGCGGCAGGCAATCGATGTTCTGGGATTGATTTATTGCGTCTGGTTTAGACGCGATAAATCGATCCCGGATCGATCCCGGAAGTGCTCGCCGTCGACGCCGGTACTCCAGCTCGGCGAGAGGAGTACGCGGCATCGACGGGGGAGCCTTTCTGCCGCGTCTGGACCCGCAGTAAGTTCGGACTAAGGTACTTCGAATTCAGCTACGTTATTAACGTAGCTGAATTTGCGTACCTTAGTCCGAAGTGGGGGGGTAGTGTGGACCAGGCCTCAGTGTAAAGTCTCCCATTCACGTCAATGGGATTTGGAATGGAACCTACTGCTCTTTCAAGAAGAGGAATTACACTGGGGCCCCAATCTGATTTGTGTGGACACACCTGTGGACCTGTGTGGAGCTTTCAGATTGACTTCAGATTGCAGGACCAAAGCCTAAGGCCTGGTATACATTAGGAGTTTATCTCGAATTTAGCAGCATTAAACTGAATTAACCCTGCATCCGTCCACACAACGAAGCCCTTTACTTCGATATAAAGGGCTCTTAATATCGATATCTGTACTCCTCCCCGACGAGGGGAGTAGTGCTGAAATTGGCATTGCCATTTCGGATTAGGGTTAGTGTGGCCGCAATTCGATGGTATTGGCCTCCGGGAGCTATCCCACAGTGCACCATTGTGACCTCTCTGGACAGCAATCTGAACTCGGATGCACTGGCCAGGTAGACAGGAAAAGCCCCGCGAACTTTTGAATTACATTTCCTGTTTGCCCAGCGTGGAGAGCACAGGTGACCACGCAGAGCTCGTCAGCACAGGTAACCATGCAGTCCGAGAATCGAAAAAGAGCACCAACATGGACCGTACGGGAGGTACTGGATCTGATTGCTATATGGGGAGAGGATTCAGTGCTAGCAGAACTACGTTCCAAAAGACGAAATGCCAAAACATTTGAAAAAATCTCCAAGGGCATGATGGAGAGAGGCCACAATAGGGACTCACTACAGTGCCGCATGAAAGTTAAGGAGCTCAGACAAGCCTATCAAAAAACAAAGGGGGCAAACGGTCACTCCAGGTCAGAGCCGCAGACATGCCGCTTCTACGCTGAGCTGCATGCAATTCTAGGGGCGGCTGCCACTATCCCACCTCTGACCGTGGATTCCGAGGCGGGGGTAATCTCAGCCATGCCTGAGGATTCTGCGGATGGGGAAGAGGAGGAGGATGACGACAAGCTTGAGGAGAGCACACAGCACTCCATTCTCCCCAACAGCCAGGATCTTTTTCTCAACCTGACTGAAGCACCCTCCCAAACCCCAGACAATGAGGCCATGGAAGGGACCTCCGGTGAGCGTACCTTTGTAAATATAAAACATGGTTTAAAAGCAAGCATTTTAAAATTATTAATTTGCCCTGAGGACTTGGGATGCATTCGCGGCCAGTACAGTTACTGGAAAAGTCTGTTAACATGTCTGGGGATGGAGCAGAAATCCTCCAGGGACATCTCCATGAAGCTCTCCTGGAGGTACTCCAAAAGCCTTTCCACAAGGTTTCTTGGCAGTGCAGCCTTATTCCGTCCTCCATGGTAGGACACTTGACCACGCCATGCTAGTAGCAAGTAATCTGGTATCATTGCATGACAAAGCCTGGCACCGTATGGTCCCGGTGTTTGCTGGCATTCAAGCAACATCCATTCTTTATTTCACTGTGTTATCCTCAGGAGAGTGATATTGTTCATGGTAACCTGGTTGAAATACGGGAATTTAATTAAGGGGACAGAGGTGGCCGTTCCTACTGGGCTGTTTGCCTGTGGCTGAAAAGAAATCCTTCCCTGCAGTTAGCCAAGAGGGGGTGGGGTGGGGGGATCTTTCTTGATACCAGCCACGTGGTGGGGGAAGGGATAAAGCCATCATCCCAGAAAATTGGATGGGGGGGGTTAGTTTGGTTTCTGCAGGGATCTTCTCTGATACCAGCCACGCGGTGGGGGGGAGGGATAAAGTGATCATCCCAGAGAATTGGATGGGGGGGAGGTTAGTTTTGTTTCTGCTGCTGCACGTTAACAGGAAAACTGCAGCACTCAACGGGCTTTGCTTGGTATGTGGGAAAGGAGGGCGCTGCTTGTAGGAAAGCTGCAGAAGCCGAAAGACAATGGCTTACCATGGCCGCATGCAAGCCGAATTCTGTTGCCCGGACCTGTGTCTGTGCTCTCTAACACCAAAGCCGCAGGCACTCAATATTAAGATGCAAAATGCGACCTTGTACCGAAATCACATGTGCTATGTAATGTGAATAGTGTTGTTCACCGTGAAAGAGTATAACATTTTACAGAACAATGCTATCTTTTAAAATACTTCTCTCCTTTTTTTCCCTCCCTCCCACAGCTGCAAATTTTTCAAGCCTCCCTCCTCCGTCCCGAAGGCTATCTCAGATAAGGCGTCGAAAAAAGAGGACGCGAGACGAAATGTTCTCGGAAATCATGGAATCCACCCGCAATGAAAGAGCTCATCTGAATGAGTGGAAGGACATGGTATCAAAGTACAGGAAAGATGCTAGTGAACGTGAGGCCATGAGGGACGCTCAAGATGAGAGGTGGCAGGCTGCAACGCTGGGGCTGCTGCGTGATCAAACGGACAAGCTCCGGCATCTGGTGGAGCTTCAGGAACGGCAGCAGGAGCAGAGAGTGCCACTGCAGCCGCTGTATAACCTCCCTCCCCCCTCACCATGTTCCATAGCCTCCTCACCCAGACGTGTAAGAACGCGGGGGGGGGGAGGCTCTGTGCACCCTCCCACTCCACCCCAGTGGACAGCTCAACCAAAAGGCTGCCATTACTTTGAACTTTTTTAGTGGCCTTTTCCTTCCCTCCTATCCTCCTCCCAAACCCCACCCGGGCTACCTTGTCAGTTCTCTCCCTCTTTTTATAACCAATTAATAAAGAATACATGATTTTTAAATGATAGTGACTTTATTTCCTTTGAAAGCAAGCTGGGATCGAAGGGGGAGGGTGGGTTGCTTACAGAGAACGAGTCAATCAAGGGGGTGGGTTTTCATCAAGGAGAAACAAACAGAACGTTCACACGGTAGCCTGGCCAGTCATGAAACTGGTTTTCAAAGCTTCTCTGATGCGCAGCGCTTCCTGGTGTGCTCTTCTAATTGCCCTGGTGTCTGGCTGCGCGTAATCAGCGGCCAGGCGATTTGCCTCAGCCTCCCACCCTGCCATAAAGGTCTCCCCCTTACTCTCACAAAGATTGTGTAGCACACAGCAAGCAGCAATAACAATGGGAATATTGGTTTGGCTGAGGTCTGAGTGAGTCAGTAAAGTGCACCAGCGACTTTTTAAACATCCAAATGCACATGCTACCACCATTCTGCACTTGCTCAGCCTGTAGTTGAACAGGTCCTGACTACTGTCCAGGCTGCCTGTGTATGGCTTCATGAGCCATGGCATTAAGGGGTAGGCTGGGTCCCCAAGGATAACTATAGGCATTTCAACATCCCCAACTGTTATTTTCTGGTCTGGGAAGTAAGTTCCTTGCTGCAGCCATTTAAACAGAGTAGTGTTCCTGAAGACGCGAGCGTCATGAACCCTTCCCGGCCATGCCACATTGATGTTGGTGAAACGTCCCTTGTGATCCAGCAGTGCTTGCAGCACCATTGAAAAGTACCCCTTGCGGTTTATGTACTGGCTGCCCTGGTGCTCCGGTGCCAAGATAGGGATATGGGTTCCGTCTATCGCCCCACCACAGTTAGGGAATCCCATTGCAGCAAAGCCATCCACTATGACCTGCACATTTCCCAGAGTCACTACCTTTGGTAGCAGCAGCTCGGTGATTGCTTTGGCTACTTGCATCACAGCAGCCCCCACAGTAGATTTGCCCACTCCAAATTGATTCCCGACTGACCGGTAGCTGTCTGGCGTTGCAAGTTTCCACAGGCCTATCGCCACTCACTTCTCAACTGTGAGGGCTGCTCTCATCTTGGTATTCTGGTGCTTCAGGGCATGGGAAAGCAAGTCACAAAGTTCCATGAAAGTGCCCTTACGCATGCGAAAGTTTTGCAGCCACTGGGAATCGTCCCACACCTGCAACACTATGTGGTCCCACCAGTCTGTGCTTGTTTCCCGGGCCCAGAATCGGCGTTCCATGGCATGAACCTGCCCCATTAACAGCATGATCTCCAAAGCGCCGGGGCCCGCGGTTTGATAGAATTCCATGGCCATGTCCTCATCACTCTCGTCGCCGCGCTGCCGTAGCCTACTCCTCGTCGCCTGGTTTTGCAGGTTCTGGTTCAGCATAAACTGCACGATAACGCGCGAGGTGTTTACAATGTTCATGACTGCTGTCTTGAGCTGAGCGGGCTCCATGCTTGCCATGGTATGGCGTCTGCAGTGTTCACCCAGGAAAAAGGCGTGAAACGGTTGTCTGCCGTTGCTTTCCCGGAGGGAGGGGGAGGATGTACCCAGAACCACCCACGACAATGTTTTTGGCCCCATCAGGCATTGGGATCTCAACCCAGAATTCCAATGGGCGGAGGAGACTGCAGGAATTATGGGATAGCTATGGGATAGCTACCCACAGTGCAATGCTCCGGAAATTGACACTAGCCCCGGTACGTGGACGCACACCACCGAATTAATGTGCTTAGTGTGGCTGCATACATTCGACTTTATACAGTCTGTTGCCAAAAACCGGTTTCTGTAAAATCGGAATAATCCCGTAGTGTAGACATACCCTAAGGCACGTTTTAGCAGTTGATTTTGGTTCATTAGCGCACGTCTACACTGGCAAAATTACAGCGCTACAAAGTTCGCACCAGCCCTGCGGCGCAAGGACACGATTGCACTGTGGACGCTGGCTACTCCAGACTACTACCGATCAGTTGCAAACCAGTTTGGAGTGGGAAAGTCGACCGTTGGACTCGTGTTGATGGAAATGTGCAGGGCCATTAATCGCATCCTGCTCCGAAAGACCGTGACTCTGGGCAACGTGCATGACATTGTGGATGGCTTTGCACAAATGGGCTTCCCTAACAGCAGAGGGGTGATAGATGGCACGCACATTCCAATTCTGGCACCAGACCACCTTGCCACAGAGTACATTAATCGGAAGGGGTATTTCTCAATGGTTCTCCAGGCGCTTGTGGATCACCATGGGCGTTTCATGGACATAAATGCAGGCTGGTCCGGAAAGGTGCATGAGGCATGCATCTTTCAGAACACTGGCCTGTTCAAGAAGCTGCAAGCCGGGACTTTCTTCCCAGACCAGAATATCACTGTAGGGGAAGTCGAAATGCCCATTGTGATCCTGGGAGACCCCCCTACCTCTTAATACCATGGCTCATGAAGCCATACATGGGACAACTTGGCAGCAGCAAGGAGCAGTTCAACAACAGGCTGAGCAAGTGCAGAATGACTATGGTGTGTGCATTTGGCCGTTTAAAAGCCCACTGGCAATGCCTGTATGGGATGCTGGATATGGCCGATGACAATATTCCTATGTTTATAGACATGTACTGTACGCTCCATAATATTTGTGAAGGGTGAAAGCTTCACTCAGGGCTGGACCGCAGGGGCTCAGCGCCTGGAGGCTGAGTTTGAACAGCCGGAAACCAGGGCTATTAGAGGGGCACAGCGTGGGGCCATAAGGATCAGGGATGCTTTGAGGCAGCAATTTGAAGCTGAAAGCCACTAATATTTGTTGCTATGCTCAGGATTGCAGTACTTGTAATGCTAGGAGGTGATTGGTGCACATGATGCAAGAAGGGGCCTTAACATAATTGTATGTTGCTTTGCAGTGCTCTTTTTGCTTTCACTTAATAGAATAACAATTGCTTTCAAACAAATACAATTCTTTTATTGAAAGACAACAACCAAAGGAGAGAGTCAAATGAAAAAATTAATCAGCAGGGAGGGGGAGGGGGGAATGGGAGGAATAGAAGATCTCAAGAGGAGGAGGGGTCCTGGGACAGCTACAGATTTGTGTAGGTCCAGGGGTATGATCCCAATCTTCTCCTTTGGAGTACGATGCAGCGGGTTCTGTACTTCAGCAGGGCCAAACTGCAGAGGGATGGGTGTTGAGTGCGGTGGGTATTGGGAGTCCACACTGCTGGACTGTGAGGAGGGAGGAGTGGAATGCAGTGGGTAGAGAGTGGAGCCAGGCGGTTGATAAGAGTGTGTTGGTGGTGGTGGCGGTGGGGGCTCATGGGAAAGAGTTTTGCGACAGCAGCTGCGGGGGAGGGCGGGCACGGAGCTGCTCGGTTTGAAGAGCTAGTATCTCCTGGAGCGTGTCCACTTGGCACTCCATAACTTTTAAGAGCTGCTCCGTGGTTTCTTTCTGGTGTGCCGCATTTTCCTTTCGTTCCCTCTTCTCGCTGTCCTGCCACTCCTTCAATTCCTTTTTCTCGGCAGCGGACTGCATCATAGCCTTATGCATCAAGTCCTCCTTAGTTCTTCTTGGCCGCTTTCTAATTCTGCGCAGCTGTTCTGCCGCCTCCCAAGGTCATCTCTGTGAAGTTTAAATGCAACATTTTACAGAAGCAGTATTGTTTGCAACACAAACAGCACTATTTCAGTGCTTTAAAACACAACCAGTACTCACACACCTGTCACTAACTGGCTGACCTCAGGCAAGCACACATAAGCCACACGACCCCCAAAATGGTAAGTAGCCGCAGGGGCAGGTAAATCACTGTTCCCAGACCCTGCTGTACACTGGGCATGTGGCTTTTGGGCACTTGGGGAGAGCCAGCACTGTAGGGGGAGCCTGATAATCATTCCTGTTCCCACACTTTCCACAGGAGGTGATCATTATGGAAGATATCTCGCTGCTCAGGGTGAGCAGGGAATCAAGGGAGGGTCTTCTCCAAGCATGCGGCTTCCACCCTGGCCCCTATGCATCTAGCCTGTGTGCAGCTTTGTGACGGCACAATGGCACTTGAAAGTTACCGTTAATGGGGCAACAAACAAAGCAACTCTGCTGAGGAACCTGAAGGAGCAGATTGCCCAGTATCTCCATAAGAGTTTCCTGGAGATCTTTGAGGGAGATTCACACAAAGTGAGGGAGTCTATGAACAGCCTGTTCCGTCACTCAAACTAGGCAGGAGGTGGGAGACAAGCCTGCTTTCTGCAACCCTCCTGCCCCCAGCAACTTGTTTCAGCAATTCCCAAAATCAGATCCACTTACCAGGGGCCTCCTCTCCTGTTTGCACTTCACCAAGATTCGACTGCTGTGACTAGCTAGGCTCCTCCGGGGTAGAAAAGAGCTCCTGACTGCATGCATCTCTGGCCTCCGAGTCATCCTCTGCCTCTGCTTTCCCCTCCCCCTCTTCATCCAAGATTGCCTCCTCCTGGCTCAGTCCACTCTCGACTGGCAATGAAGCCAGCGAAGTATCCACAAGGGACTTCGCAGTGGAGGTGGGGTCACCACCAAGTATCGCATCCAACTCTTTGTAGAACCGGCAGCTCATGGGCGCAGCACCGGAGTGGCGGTTTGCCTCCCGCGCCTTGAGGTAGGCATTCCGCAGCTCCTTCACTTTGACCCTGCACTGCAATGTGTACCGGTCATGGCCCTTTTCTATCATGCATCTAGAAATCTGTCCATAGGTATCATAATTCCAACGGCTGGAGCGCAGCTGTGACTGCACTGCCTCCTCTCCCCAAATGCCAATGAGATCCAGCAGCTCAGCATTGCTCCAAACGGGGGATCGCTTGGTGCGTGGAGCAGGCATGGCCACCTGGAAAGATGTGCTTAGACCTCTGCACGCATCACTGAGCAAACAGGAAGTGGACTTTCAAATTTGCAAAGGAATGTATGGGGTGGGGCGGACAGTTGGTCACCTGAGGGCAGGGCAGTAGAGTTCAAACCGATGGCCAGAGAGGCGAGAACAGGCATTGTGGGACACCTCCTTGAGGCCAATCACAGCGCTGTAATCACCACGGTGTCTACACTGGCACCGCAGTGCTGTAGCCACAGCCCAGAAAACTCTACGCCTCTCATCGACGTGGTTTTTTTAGAGCGCTACAACTATGCAGTTTCTGCGCACTAAGTGGCTTGGCAGTGTATACACCTCGGGAGTTACAGTGCTCAAAGCTGCTTTACTGCGCACAAACTTGCCAGTGTAAACGTGGCCTTAGTGTCATTACCCTATAAGAGACAGCTTTCACTTTTGCATTCCACCTCCTACTCCTGGAATGCCTCCCCAAGTCTGATAGGCCGAGCCAATTATTCTCTTTTCATCCAAATCCCTCCATAAGAGTCAGTTCTTCCACAATAAGCAAGTCATTTGTAACAATTGTTTCAAAAAATACTTTTCACAGAACCATCTACAAGTGCACATCCCTAAACTGAGCAACGTCAGTCTTACTGCTGTAACCCTCTTCCTTTCTCATGCCATTTCTTTCTTAATGGTTGTTATCCACCCTCTCACTTAATATCACATCTGAAATGAGATTGTAATTGATTCCACTACAGTCTGTGGTGTAAATCAGTGTCGTTCTATTGGAGCTGACCCTATATAATATCATGACCTCCACATCTATGTTGAACAACAGGTTTGGGAAGACGGAACTCATGTAGCTTCCCTCAGGACAGAAGAGCAGCTGCCAAACACAACACTCTGGGAACTCGCCAAGGGGAGTGAATAAATCTTTAAGCAATCCTGTTCTCATCCGCCAGAACTCACAGTGAGGTCTCATCTCCTCATGACCAGTAGTAACAATGGTCACCTATCCAATGGTATTATCATGAAAGTCTGACCCATCTATCATCCAGGGAAGAGCATTTAACTATTAGTGGTAGCAGTTTACTCATGTGAGTTAGGGAACGTTATCTCAAGCTTCAAAGAAAAACAAGTATCTGGGCATTACAAACTAGTGGTGAGAGAACCTTAACGTGTGGTCAGATAAGTTTTGGACCCAACTGCATTTTTCAAATTTGGAGATTCCATGTATTTACTTTGGGGGAAAAAACTTAACACATTTTATTTTTACCTCTTTCTTTCAATATGGCCCCACCTCCTGGTGGCAATCACATGATGGAGGAGTTTGATTCTGTTTTACGGGAATTAGGAGCTAGCTGCTAAATAAAATGTGCTCACCACAGCTGCATACAGTGGGTCCTTGTCCAGCTAGCAGGAAGGAAAGGGGTTGTTGCCCCTTTAAGGGGTGCCTTTGTATTCGGTAGCAGGGGAAAAGAAGTGGAAAATTTACTCGGATGAAGTGGGGAGAAGCAGGAAACAGCTGGAACAGTCATGGGGGCACTGTCCTTCTAGTTGACTGGAAGGGGTTGGTATTTATATCCCATGCAGTCCCAGAGAAGGCCTGTCTCACCTGAATCATGCTAAAGGAGCCCGGGCGATTCAGACTATTGGATGGTGGCATTCAACTGCATACAGGATATACATGAGACCCCAGGTAAAGAATCAGAACTCATTTTCTTGTGCTTCCTGTTTCAGAATCATGCAAATGGGCCAAGCAAACAGTGGTGGATCGGCAGGCACATTATTATATCCTGGGCACATAGGTGGGCTTCTAGATCATCTGGAGGTTTACAGTTGGGCCTACGTGGTGAGGCAGTTCTAAGCTGGCATGGAAGGAGGGACACGCTGTGGGACCAGCTGCTTCCCCCTACACCCTCTTTGGCATCCTGAGAGCTGGCAGATGTGATTATTGTTCACCTTGGTGAAAATTATTTGGGAAAATGTAAGAGGATTGACTTGATGATCAAAGCTAAGAGGGATTTAGGGCAGATCCAGAATTTTTCCCAGGGGTGATGATTATCTTATCTGACATGTTGCAGCACAGGGTGTGATGGGGAGCCACGAAGCCTCCATGGGTTGATAAGACCAGGAGGTAGGTGAATAGGGAGGTGGCTAAATTCATATGTAACCACGGTGATTTGGTAATTCCTCACTGGGACATGTTATTGGGCACCTGAGTTATTGACAGAGGGTGGGGAGCACATATATTTTTGTCCAGTATTAAGGAAGAAATCAGTATATATCTGGGAACCTGGTAGAGGATGGGGGGAGGCAGTCAAGGTAAATTGCTGGTGCCTCCCTGTGGCAGACGTCCAGTCCAGGTACTTGTTATGGAAGGGATACAGTTAGCAGATAAAAAGGACTGGAACAAGATTTAAAGGAAATCATGCCTTACAGGAGCTGAGGTGATTTCAGCCTCCTACAGCAGGGAGCCAACCCCCTTCCTTTTCTAGCCCCCTTAATCCTCCTGTGAGGGGAAGGTGTTGGGATTCCAGAAATGGGATGACTGAGACCAGGTTGGGAAAGGGGCGGGGGCAGGTTGACATCACCACTCCCAATTATGTGGAAATGATTAAGGAAATGATGATGACCTGCACTATACAATTTATTGCTGGGGACTCCCAGATATTTTAAATGAATAAAGCAGTGGCCTAATTAAACCACGTCCACTGCCTCCTGTCTTTCTTCCGGGCTAGCTGAGTACCTGCTGAAAAATGAAGTCAAATCCACCTCTGAAAATTAGGCCACTTATTTAGATGCCTAAATATGGATTTAGGTGATTAACTTTAAGCACCCAAGTTAGAACATCTTGGAGCAGATTCTCTGTTGTCCCCAAAAGGGGACAAATGCACTGGAGAAGAGAAAAAGGAGGAGGAAAGAAGAAAAAATGGACACCACATGGGGTATTTAAAAGAGGAAAAGACACAGAAAGAGGAGTTGACGTCCATCTGCCACTGCGGATACGAAGGAGGAAAGAAACTGTACCATCCACCCAAACAATACTGGAGGGTGTTGGCAAACCAAGTCTCTCCCCAAACAAAGGATAAGGAAGAGGCAGAGTTACTGATGGAAGACATAGGTGTATAGAAGGGCATTGTAGCGTTTGGTGGTGGCCTCATAACCATCTGGATTTTACAATGTTTATCGGTAGAGATTCCAAACTTTAGGTTCTGTTCATCACAGGTTTTTTTGTTCGCTACATGTATGTAGCAAAGCTGACTGTGGGGTTTTCAGGCTCTTGTTTGCTTTAGCATCGCTTCTAAGAGTCATCAAGCTTTAATGCACTAGAGAGAAGAGCTTTAGGGTTAAGTAGATTTTAGGTCCTCTAAAGAGGGCGAATCTGTACGCACTGCCTCTAAATTATAATTAAGATAATTATATACAAGTAATGTAAAATACACTAGAATGCACAATAAAGGTCCTCTGGCAGCTCAGACCCTCAGTTTATTTGAATTGTCCTTGGGAAATATTTTAAATGTTACTAACACCTGATTTAAAAATTCTTATTTTCTCTTTCCTTTTCTGCTTCCTTATTCTCTCACCTTATCTTATCTCCTTGAACGAAACTTCAATAACATCCATTTTAAATTTTCCTGAGCAAAGGAATATAGATGCTGGTTGCTTACTGTATATTAGATATAATAAGTTCAACAGTAAAATGACTGAATACACAGCTACTGATTTTGTTACCTTAAACAGTAGCACTGGGAGTGCCAACCCACTATAAAAGAAATTATTGCCTTTGTTTTAAAGGACAGGGTCGTTAATTCTCCTCTGAAAAGTGATTGTAAAAATGGCACCTTGGAGTGCCATGTTTATTGTCACTCAATGACTCCATATCATGTTAGCTCAGTTTGAAAGGAAAGATAAACCCTTACATAGTGCAGGGGAATTTGAACTTTTGGCAGGAGACATTATTAGCCCTCACCTGAGCTAACCTTTAAGGGCAAGGTGATTATGCTGCAGTAAAGATATGTCTCATTGATCCTGTGAAATAGTGACATATAATTAGACTGAAGTGTAATTATTATGCCCTTGAAGGCTACTGCGAGAGCTGAGTTCCTCCTGCCAAAAAGTTCAAGTTCTCCTGCACTATGTCACAAACTGAATTGATCTAGGGTCATTGGGACATAACAAACAAGCAACTTTTATAGAGTAATTTTTTAAAGTAGAAGCACACTTTGATTACTCTATGTTGACTATCAGCCTTCAAAACCTCCCTTCACCACACTCTTGTTCAACTGCCAAACCCCAACTGCCTCAGAACCTTCCAGATCAAAAATATCATCTCCTCTGCTGTCACAACTGTTTTCATGTCATTGCTTTAAAACAGGATCTGACACGTCATTTCAGAGCACCTTTGAAAATTACTTCATTAATGCCCTCCTTTGCCCACCTATCCCACAAACATCTTTAAAGCTATTTTTCATGCTGCACCTTACCAAGCCACTAGTTGCTACTCATTCAAATCTCTCCTGGAAACTCACTTCTGCCAGGATTCCCTCAATATTAGTATTCATTCAAGGATCTTTCCTTACTTTACATATATCACATTAATAGACCTTCCCTCCTTCTAGTACTAATGTCCTCTTATAAGCCTGTCTTATTGTAGTGCTTAAAAGTAGGTAGCAACTGTCTTCGGCACTAATAGAGTTAATATTGTAATTCTTACTATTTATTATTATTTTATTTGTATTATGGGAGTGCTTAGAAGCCCCCACTGAGATCAGGACCCTATTGTACTAGGCTCTGTATACAGTAAAAGACAGCTCCTGCCCTATAAAGCTTAAACTCTAAATAGACCAGACAGACAAAGAAAGAATTCTCATTCCCAATTTACAGATGGGAAAGAATTAAGGGGCCTAATCCTACAACCATTGAAATCAATGGCAAAACTTCCATTGACATAAATGGCACAGGGCAAGGACCTCAATGAATTGTCCAAAGTCACACAGAAAGTCTATGACAGAGCTGGGAATAGAACTGTGATGCTGGCAGGTCGGGTGCCAGCTCATGTTGAGGTCCCCATGTCTCAATGAGACACCGACGGATGCATAGCTGGAATCTATCTGGTTCACTTGTGGGTTAATATTGATAGAATAGGTATTAGAATTATAAGAAAGTATGTAGTGTATGGATGCTTGTGAATTGCTGCATGCATTAATCTTACTTGTAATATTCATGTTACAAAGTGTAATGTAATATTTGAGCAGTTGTATTGTAAGCCTCTGCAACTGTATATAATAAAAGGACTAAAGACTTATTGTTCTGCTCTCCGCCCCATGAAGATGAGTCATGCAAGTGGACTCCTCCCATCTGCTGAGTTTGCAGCTCAGAGCACATGGCAGGAGGGGGATTAAAAACCCCAAACCAAAGGAACTAAACATCTCTATGCTGCTCGTATTCATGCGGGGGGAGGGGTTTCGGGGGTGTTTCTAGGCATAAGCAAGAGATCCCCAGCTGCTGAGCCTGGGTTAGCCCTAAAGATCAAATAGAGCTTGTTGATTATAGAAGCCTATACTACCTTTTGAAATCTAAGACTGTAACTCATTCATGTGTCTGTTTGCTTGCTTTAACCTTGAAAATAACTGCAATTTCCTTTTCCTATTTAATACATCTTCATATAGTTCACTATTGGATTGGCTACAAGCGTCTTTGGTGTAAGACCTAAAGTACAATTAACATGGAGTAAGTACCTGATCCTTTGGGATCAGGCATAACCTGAATATTGTTGTGATTCTTGGCGTAAGGGGCCATTTATCACAGAGATACCTTTTCAAGACAAAACAGACTGGAGTACCTAAGGGGACAGTCTGTGACTCCATGTTAAGGCTGTTAAAGTGCCTGAGAAGTTTGCACTTAGTGCAGTTGGTTAGTGAAATCTAAGTTTACAACTCACAACCAATTTGGGGTTTGTGCCCTGGTTTTTAACTGTCTACCCTGAGGTTGGTACTCACGCTCTTGAACCACCATTGGGAGCATTACAGGAACACGTCTCCTGAACTCCAATTCAGTGTCTTAATCAAAAGACCATTCTTCCTATCCAGACACAAAAGTAGTGCTGACTCGTCTGGGTCCCTCCCAGGTTATCAGTTACAAAGGGCCTGACTTTCCTCTCACTAGTACCAGTGTAAATTCACCATCATCATCAAAGCAAATCCCAAAAGCATATAGCCTCCTTGCAGACTGAGTGCCACTTGGATTGATCTCTAGCTAGGTCCTTAAAATGGTCTGGCTGGTTGTCAGTATAGGTTCTTATCATGCCGCCAGAACTTTTGGTGACTATACACTTGCTGGCCTCGTAGCAGCTTTCCTGAATGAATTTGCTTAGTAATTTGTTGGGCTTCCATCCTGATCGCATGTCTGTACTTAGCAAGCTGCCAAAACCAAACCAGTGCTGATGGAGACAATTGCTGGGTTTGGTTACAAATATCCTCGTTGCTGATTTTATTCTGCCATTTAATATGAAGCAGCTGATGAAGACAAAGAGAATTGAAAATGTCAGTCCACCACGCTTCAACATTCCTTGGCACTCATGTTTCACTGCTGTAAAGTTGGTGTAACTAAATTGAAGTAAATGCAATTACACCGGTGTAGGATTGATGTAAATAAGAAGAGATTCAGGCTCAAAGCATTTACCTCTGTTGCAACCACACGGGACATTGGTGGTATCTCTGAGCCCCATGTGGTGGTGGATGCACATAGTATGCTGGAGAGCAGCTGCCCCTGAGGTCCAAGAGGATGCAAATTTTAAATTGCCAAATCAATAATAATATCCAGGTGTAATCCCAGTAGCTAAACAGGAATTAATTTAGGAAAATCTTAGAGTCTATGTTATGCAGGAGGTCAGACAGATGATCACAGTGGTCCCTTCTGGCCTTACAATCTGGGAGTTTTCTACAGAAGATTTAACCGGTGATTACTGGCAAATTATGATGCTCTTAATGATAGAGAAAAAAATGACTGTAACAGCCACACCAGCAGCAGGGGAGTTGCCTCTGTACACTTTTCAAGTAACAAACGGATGAGCTGTTTCATTTAAAGAACCTGGGCCTGTTGTCATTATTCAGAGGATTGTGCATGTTTATGCAAGCCCATCAATAAATAGATTGATCAGAAATGTAACACTAGTTACATAAAGTATTTATCTAGATAATGTATATAAATACACACACATGCACACGCACACACACACTGATAAACTAGGGCTGGCTCCTGGTTACTCCATGCAGAGGCAGAAGAGGAAGAGACACCACTCCTGCCACTCCCTTAATTATTTGCATGTGGGACAGCCAGAATGCTGATGCTTGCATTCCCTGAATACACCAAGGAGAGGGATGTGTATTAGCATTGCCAGAGGCACACCTCACCCCACAGGAAGGACCTATGGGATACAGGTGTGGCCGGGGCCTTACCCCTCCTGCATACCAGCTGGCAGCTTCAGACTGGCACTGGAGGGAACACCTGCAGCACCTCTGAAAAGAGTTAAAAGCTGCATCCAAGCACACTCCTCCCAGTACCCCGAGAAATATTCTTCCTGCCTCAGCACTTCACAGGCAGAATGCTTCTGGCAGCTGCTGCATGTGAAGCAACCCGTGCCTGACCAATGGGGGAGGGGGAGTGAGGACAGCCGGCTTCAGCAGTGTTACTGAGCATGCTCAGTCTGTGTGAGCATGCTCAGTACAAGCCAAGCAGCAAATCTGGGGGCGGGGGCCACCCTGTCCGTCCGTCCCCTCCCCCCCCACGTCCCCACAAGCCTGCATCCATGACAGCCCCTCAAACCATTGTAACCCATGTACCATTACAGGTGTGTCACAGAGAAATCTGGAAGAGAAATATATGTCAGATAATTAAGGAAATGAGCATTAGGCTGGAGAGGAATAATTAAGGCACTAGATATCACTTAACCCTTATGGAGTTCCCAGAGCTCTATAAATTTCTGGAGATATCACAGATGATGCCACAATACCCATGCAGAAAGGAAGAATCAAAAGGCAGCTATATGTAATTTGCTTCTGCAGAGCAGTTACGATTCACAGTGCAATGAACAATGAGTTCAAGAGCTTAGCAGGCTTGGACATGGAGTGGCCATATATTTATAATAATGAGAAGATCCACTGTTCCATTAGACAGAATTTTTTAAAGTTTGGAAGGATATAAACTGTCATGCTTCATGGCATAAGAAAGCCCGTGAAGGTTAGGAAGAAATTTGTTTTATGGGAAGGTTATCCCAGTTATCCCATAATTGTCCACTTTGAAGATCTTGCACCTTTCTCTGAACCATTTGGTGCTGGCTAATGTTGGAGATAGAGGACAATGAAGTAGATGAGCTCCTGCCTTGAGCCTATGTGACAATTCCTATGTTCCACATTTTTGGCTGGCAATGGCGAATTAGAAATTAGGACCCTGATTCTGATTTCACTTATTAACATTCTACAAAGGCCTAACTCTATTGACTTTAATAGCATTATTACTGATTTACACTATTGTACATGAGATCAGAATAAAGCCCTAGATGTGGTCCCCTACATGAAATGAGTTTGATTAGCTCAGGGCAGTTCCCAGTGAAGAAGTGTTTATTTCACAAATACCACTCCAACAGAGTTGGCAATCAGCATTCATTGGCAACTTTCAAGGCAGTGTCAGCAGGAGGACAAGGGTTTAAATCATCATTTAGTATGACCTCCTTCCTCTCCCTGCAAGTGATCAATCCACATCAGCACAAGACACATTTGTGTGGCATCAGGGGGATGCTATCTATAATTCTGTGGATAAACAGAGGATTTCAGCCTCTTATCTGGCACCTTTCATTACCTTAAATTCACACATTTTTTTTATAGAACATGGTTGATGTAGGAAATCCAGCCAGGTCAGTATCAAATCCAAGTGCGTTAATCTCTAAGGCCTTGTCTACACTACAGAGTTTTGGCGACAAAAGTTATGTCGACACGCAAAAAGAGCTATAATAAAAATCGGTATTGCATGTTCACACTCCCTCTGTCAGCAGAGCACATCCACACTTGGGGCCCTAGCATCGACAGTGTGAGCAGTGCACTGTGGGTACCTATCCCACAGTTCAGCTCGACACCTTCTGCCGCTAGGTCTTGTGGGAAAGCCGAGCAGATCACGACACATCTTGGGAACAGGCTCAATGTCCCATGATGCATTGCTTTCAGTCTCAGCAGTCTATGGGCTTCCAGGTTTTTTTTGTGTGGCATTTTTCAATGGCCCTTGCACCCCAGCATCTTTGTGAGAAGGGATGGATCCCGCACTGCTCTCCTATGCTCTGATAACTGTCATGAAGACATTGCGGATGGCAGTGCAGTTAATCACAAAGTTCTTAACTGAAGAAGACTCCCAGTTGCCTGACATGCTGTATGATACGGATAGGAGCAACTTTAGATTGCTTTTGGCATTCACAGAACAGCTGCACAGGGTAGACCATCACTTTTGGGCTCGAGAAACAAGCACTGAATGGTGGAATCGAATCATCATGCAGGTATGGGATGATGAGCAATGGCTACAGAACTTTTGGATGTGGAAAGCCACCTTCCTGGAACTGTGTGCAGAGCTCGCCCCACCACTACGGTGCAAGGACACCAAAATGAGAGCTGCCCTATTGGTAGAGAAGCACGTGGCAAGCACTGTGTGAAAGCTGGCAACTCCAGACTGCTACTAGTCGGTCGCGAATCAATTTGGACTCAGGAAGTTGACCACTGGGGCTGCGTTAATGCAAGTATGCAGGGCAATTAATTGCATCCTGCTATGAAGGACTGTGACTCTGGGAAATGTGCGTGAAATAGTGGATGGCTTTGCAGAAATGGGTTTCCTTAACTGTGGAGGAGCGATAGATGGCACACATATTCCAATTTTGGCACCAGACCACCTTGCGACAGAGTACATCAATAGGAAGAGGTACTTCTCCATGGTATTGTAGGTGCTTGTGGATCACCATGGGTGTTTCACTGATATCAACACGGGGTAGTCTGGGAAGGTGCATGACACACATCTTCAGGAACACTGGCCTGCATTGAAAGCTATAAGCAGGGACTTTCTTTCCTGACCAGAAGATTACAGTGGGGGATGTTGAAATGCCCATAGTGATCCTGGGAAACCCGGCATACCCCTTACAGTCATGGCTATTGAAACCTTACACGGGAAACCTGGACAGCAGTAAGGAATGGTTCAACAACAGGCTGAGTAGGTGCCGGATGTGGAATGTGCCTTTGGCAGATTAAAGGCATGCTGGTGATGCCTTTATGGCAGGTTAAACCTCAATGAGGATAATATTCCCATGGTCATAGCTGCATGTTGTACGTTGCATACTCTTTGTGAAGCTAAGGGTGAAAGGTTTGCTCAGGGGTGGAGTGTTGAGACAGACCACTTGGCTGCTGATGTTGAGCAACCAGATACCAGGTCTATCAGAGGGGTCCAGAGGGGGGAAATTCAAATCAGGGAGGCTTTAAAGCAACACTTTGAAAATGAGAACCAGTAATGTATATCTCTGTGATTGGTGCTGCAATGCTACATTACATGTAGTTTTGCTAGGAAGCAATGGTGACATTTGGGGCCTTACATTCCAGTAAGCACATGATTAAACTGCCTGTGTATGTATTGGTAGTGCCTGCTATCTCAATTTGTAGGAAACAAATAAAGATGAGTTACCATTCAAAAACTTTGCTTTTATTGCACAAGAAATAACACACTCAACACACAAACACACAAAGATGCTTGGTGGGAAAGGAGGTACCAGAAAAGGGCAGACTTTCAGAGCTGTGTGTAGGTCATTTTGAAAACTGTCCAAGGGAGTGGAGAAAAGGGGAAACCGAGAAGTCCCAGAAAGTGGAAAGGACTGTGTGGGCGGAGTTGGGGGGGCATGGAAAAGAGTTCTGAATGTGGTGCAGGGGAGGGCAGGCATACATCTGCTCAGTCTGCAGCATTATTAAGGACTTCAGCATCTGTGTTTGCTCCTCCATGACTTTAATCATTCGCTCAGTAGCGTCTTTAATAAACTTCTGATTTTCTTTTCTGTCCTGCCTTTCGGCTTCCCTCCACTCCTTGCGTTCCCTTTTCTCTGCATTGGAGAAGTTCAGTACCTCCCGGAACACATGTCTTCTTTGCTCTGTCTTTGGTGCTTTCTAATCTGGTGGAGACGCTCAGCCGGTGTGTGTGGGGTGTCCCTCCAGGCTACATCTGCCGAAGCAGAAGGAACAATGCATAGAAACATGATTGTTAAGTTCACGCACAGCATTGAAACATTTAGTAAAATACACCTGTGGTAACATAGCAATCACTTTCTCACTGACCCTTGGCAAGCACACATCTCAGTGAACACCCAAAGCATGGTGAGTGTTGGCTGGGGTTGGAGGACACTCTACATGGGGAAAAGAGCACTCACTCTGCAAGGGTTGTGGTACAGCCAACTAGGGACAAAAATCTAAAATTCTCCCACACTTTTCCATAGGCGGGGGTCATTCTAGGAGATATCTCACTGCTAAGGGTAAGCAGGGAAGCAAGGGTACATCTACTACACACTTGTGGCTTCCGCCCTGGTCCCTATGCTGTTCGCCTGTGTGACACTTTGGTCCCTGCACCAGTGATTGCCGAATGGTGGAGGAAAGTTTCCTACAATGGGGGAAGGAATAAAGCAGCTCTGCCAAGGAACCTTCGGCAGAGGATTACTGAGTACCTCCAGGAAACTTTCCTGGAGAGCTCTCTGGAGGATTCCCATGAGATCTCGGCATGCATCAACACCCTGTTCCGCTGTACTGATGAGCTACATAGGGAATATCCAGCACACAGAAACACAGCCAGCCTTGTACATTTCTATACCCTGAACCCACCTCCGCACTACACAAACCACAGCCATTTACCAGGTATCTCCTCTCCTGCTTCTTGCTCACCAAAGCGCAACTGCTGAGACTGATTAGACACCTCTGGAGTGGTGAACAGTTCCTGGCTGCCTGCCCCACCAGGCTATCCCTCCAGGAGCTCCACATAGTCATCTAACTCCACCTCTTCATCAATGACTTCGTCCTCCGGGTTAGGTCCTCTTTCCACCACCTCCAGTCCCGCCAAGTATCCATGGGGCTCTTGGCAATGGAGGTGGGGTTGCCACCGAGAATAGCATCCAGCTCCTTATAGAACCGGCAGGTCTTAGGTGCAGCACCGGAGTGACGGTTTGCCTCCCTCACCTCATGGTATGCCTGCTTCAGCTCCTTTATCTTCACTCTGCACTACAGCGTGTCCCGATTGTAACCCTTTTCACACAAGCCTCAAGAAATCTGCCCGTAGGCATCAAAATTCCTATGGCTCAAGCGCAGCTGGGACTGCACAGCCTCCTCTCCCCATATACTGAGCAGATCCAGCAGATCCACAGTTGTCCAAGTGGGAGAGCGTCTGCTGCGATAACCTGCCATGGTCACCTGGGAAGATGCAATGAGACGTCTCCACACTGAGCAAACAGGGCTTCTAAGGGGGAGGAGTGGATTGTTATTTACCTGGCTGCAGGACAGGGGAGTTCAAACTGCTGACCAGATGGACATTGTGGGACACCAACTGGAGGCCAATTAAAGCGATAAAATCAAGCATGGTGTCTACACTGGTACTTTGTCGACAAAAATTTTGCGCAAAAAGCCTTATGACTCTCGTTGGGGTGGTTTTATTTTGTCACCAAAACAGGGCATTTTTGCCGCCAAAAGTTGCATCGCAGTGTGTATGCATTCACTGTTTTGTCGACAAAAGCTGCCTTTTGTCGACAAAACTTTGTAGAGTAGACAAGGCCTAAACATTGCCTCCCTCAGCAGGAACAGTACAGAAGACAACTATTCAATTGGGTAAATTTATTTAAAGGTCCACTTATCTCTCATTGATGTCAATGGGAGTTTCTCCATATCTGGTACAGTATCAGGCCCTATGTTAGCTCAAATTGTTGGCTATAGAACATGCTTTACCAGAAGGTGGAGTCAGCCCTGCCTCCAACTTTCCCTCCAGCAAGAAATCCAACCTGGGATTAAATCATCCCTTCCTGTCAAACTCTGACGCTGGGCTGGAAGCCAAGGGTAGGTGTGGTATTAGTCAGATTTACATTTCCAAAGCATCATTTGTACAAAGACTCCAGGGCACAGTTATATATTTACATGAAATACAAATATCAAAAAGACGTTTAATAAACAGAAATAGAACCTTTACGTTTAGACCCAAATAACAAAAGTTAGTAACAACTCAAAACCCCTGTAACAAAACACGTCACATATTTTCACATCAGATTTACTTTAGTTTTTATTTTGTTATTTACCATTCCTTCTGATTTTCTTAACATTAAAATTTTGGATTAAGTTACATTTTAAAAAATAAACTGAGTTGACTGTCAAATTTCAACACACAGGATGGGTGTGAAGGCAGCCCACTTCTTGAGAAGTGCTGAGCACTTGCAATGCCCATTATGTTAAATGGGAGGTCATAAACCTCAATCCAGAAAAACAGGTAAGCACATGCTAAATTTTACATATGTGAGTAGTCCTATTACCATAGTGATGAGCTCCTTTTAGGATTAATCCATATGTGATTAGATGCCACTGTCAACAGAGAGTATTTTATACAACTAGGGACATCAGAGAGCAAGATTAAATTCACAAAAACATTTGAAGGAAATTTCAGTAGGATGCAGCAGATTATAAGCAGTTGACACTCCAGTGAATCTTATTGGAGATCTGACTTGAACTAATTAACAGCAAGAAACCGACAGTACACTAGGACAAAATCACAAAATGATCTGAGATATAATGGAACCTTTCTATTATTTAGCCAATCCAAATACAAAAGTAATCAGGAAATTGAGGCTGGTGGAATGCAGTCCTAAACTGCACCAGTTAATTGCATCAAAAGGGTGGAAAATTGAGGAAAGTAAAATCATAAAAGACAGGAGAGCTGAATTCTGAATTTTGTCAATTTTCAAAAGAGCCGTGCTCCTGTCCAGTCAGCTCAGCATCAGTCAAATGTCTTAGCACATTCGGATTGGTTTGGCTATGTGGTGAAAAAGTAAATAAATTGGCCCTAATATATCAGTATCTGAGGACATAGACAGAAGAGTGCTAGGCCACTTGATGACTGTGTTCTTCTGTTTTACTTACAGAACTGCAAGCTTTTCATGTTGGGCAACATGTGTGTGACGTCTTATGTTGGAATATGGAAGACACTCGCACAGTATGTGTTATGCATTTATTGGGCTGTTTTTTGGGGGGGGTGCTTGCACATTTTATCAGTGTTTTTTCGTTGTGTTTTGTTTTTTAAGGCTGGCAAAAAGTGACAATGATGTTGCTGGCTGTGCGTTTACCTCACCCAGCTACACCACTTTGTGATGTGTTGCCCCAGAATCAGGCCCTCGGTGGAGCATTCAGTACATACACATGGGCTTACCTCAGTTTTCTTTTGCAGTTGGCCTTTATAATCGGTACTACCGGTACCTAAACACTTAAAGAGAATATGTGGAACTTTTTAAGTCACAAGGATGAGAAGCCTGGATTTACTATTCATGCTAGAATTTGGCTAATATACAATTGCACCCAGTATGTTGGGCCCCAATTTTGCAAGCTGCTCCACATGAGCTGAACCTGCATAGAAAATAAGGGTGAAATCATGGCAATGGCAAAACTCCCATCGACTTCAGGGGGCCAGGATTTCACTCTAAGACTCCATTTGGCAGTAAGGACCTTGCTGCATGGAGCAGTTTGCAGTGGCAAAACCTTAGTAGCTACATATGGCATCCTGCCACACTCCTCCTCATCTGCAATACCAACCTAGCCACCCGCTTTGCTTCCTTTTCCCATTCCCACCTCCATGTGCACCTATGCATGGCATATCCTCCTTAACACTGTTTTCCAGGCCCCAGATCATTAACAAAAATACCAGTTGAACAATCCAGATGTGTACATACCTTAAGCACACAATCATATGATTGTAACCCTTGTCCTATTTCACTACATTTATTTACTACCCTCACTTGTTTTCACATCTAATGTTCATCAGTAACCTCCTTGGACATGAAAGACATCTCTCTACATGTACCTGTGAAGGACCCAACATGATTTTGGCCACTCAGACAATAAATAAAGTAGAAAATTCTACTGCTGAAGGAAATGGACTCTTGCATCTTCAGTGATCTAGTTTTCTCATGTGTTAAATTTAAGAAAAATCAAAACATTCTATCTACTTTTTCTTGAGATAATCTAAGAAAATCATCATTTTTCCCAACAAGATCTATAGGTGAAAACATTTGTTTTGGTTTATTTTATTTTGCCTCTGTGAAAATCCATATATATAGATGGAAATGCATAATAGAATCCAAAGAAAGATGGGAAACCGAGCCTCTAGAAGACATCACAAGTAACTGGGGGGCCAAACTAGAATAATCATTCCCTAGGGCAATAAATGGACTGCATTGTGATAAACAGGTTCTAAAACAATCCAGAAGAGATTTGAGCAAACAAGTACAGAATGCTAGATTGTTTGGATGTGGTCTGGTCAACCGTCTCAAAAATAAATAACAGTTGCAACCTCAGGAGTAGTAGCAGCAACCATATATTCATGGTCAACCAGCGTATCTATGGAAATATTAACAGACTTGTACGAATTCAAACAAATCAGAGATAGTGGGTTTTTTAATAGTTATTTTATTTATCACCAATAGGAATTTTCAAGCAATATTTGAGGTGCGGATAGACACACTTATTGGAGCAAGATCGTGGTTTAAAAATGACTCCATAGAACAATTATTATTTGAATATACAGAACATATTGGTTCCATCCCAAAAGAGCAGAACAGGGGTAACTGGGAGCAGAATGTGGTGCCATCTCTCTATTGCTGGATGACTTAAGATTTTTCACAGCTTCTTATTGCAAGTAGCATTGTACTTTACCATACAAAAAAACTACAGTTGCCATCTCATCCCGTTGGACTTACTTTTTTCTTTTAAAGAGATATGAGTTTCTGAGCCCTGTATAGGATTAAAACACATCCCTCTCCTGTTATTAACAAACAAATGAACAATAAGACAAAGTAAAGTCCAGCCCAAGTCTTCTCCCCATGCTTGGTTGTTCCTAGGGTTCCTACTTCCTAGTTCAGGCCTGCCCAGCTCACCCCATAGATATTCTCCGCCTCAGATCCAATGTCCTTCCTTCAGGCCAGCCCAGATCCAAAACCTGTTATTTCTCTTTTCATTCCCTTCAACCAAAGAGCCTTCCTTCCTTCCAAACTTGATTTTGCTGGCAGTTGCTATGGAATGGGGCCAGCTTTTTTCCCCATCTGTAGGCGAGAGTATTGAAAATATAGTTTCCTTGTATTCTTCACATCCTGTAAACACTTCATATGTCTAAATATAGCATTCAATACAAAACTAATTGCATAAAAGATCTTTATTACTTTTTCCACAAAGCAACTAAATATTTTCTTAACCCAGTTTCAGTTGGTTTAAAGAAGTTAACCATATTGTTAATTGACCCCCATTTTATTAGTCCTTTATGTTACCTGCCCACCTTTCAATTTTCTTATTTTAATCATTGGGGGGGGGGGGAAATCTCTCTTTTTTATAGCTAGCTTAGAAAAATGTAGCGTGTAAGGCTGTGATCCTGCAAAGACTTACACATGTGCTTAACTTAACATACTGTGAGAAGTTCCACTGACTTCATTGGGACTACTCACAGGGCATACAGTTCAGCACATGCTCAAGTCTTTGCAGGATTCATGCTGCAAGCTCTTGGCACAGACAGAGTAGATTGAAATCTGAGAAAAACAACAAAGGCTGACGATAGCTGGTATTACTGATATGATCTGCATTATTTAATATGTGGCCTTTGTCAATAAATACAATATTTTTGTGTGACTATAATATCCTCCCTGTATCTATATACAGTACTAAAACATAACAAACCTACATAGTTATGCCAGCTCTCAGAGCAATGGCTATTGTTGAAATGCATTTCTACTTCACTGAAGAATTTCCTATTGCATTATTATTCAATAGGATATTGGTAGAATTAAAGGTGTTTTGATGTCACACCTAGCAACTGGTTCAGGAGCTTAATAGCTGAGCAACAACTCCATTTATATTATGGACACTACAAATATAAGTGGGAACTTTTCAAACAGAAATGTTTAGTTATTAAGGGAGTAAAAATTGTTACACTATAATAGTTTGCTGCTCATTCTCCTCAGTTACTGTACCAAGGTCAAGCTTCCCCAGAACACGTAGAGTAGGACAACAATTCAGCAAATCATTAAGGGCTCAGTTCTGCTTATAGTGAAGTCAATGGCAAAAGTCCCAATGACTTTAATTGTGCAGGATCAGACTTTTTCAATGGGAGTGTGATGGGATGTCTGCCCCCACACAAGCCCTGGTGGGGTTAAGTCCTTAGCTGGGTCAATTAACTCCCCAGGCTTCATCTGGAGGAGGAGCCAGGAAGCAGTGATTAATTAAATGAGGCTCAGTTGGACAGTAACAGAAGGAGCTAAGTCCCAGAGTGGCCAGGAGGAGGCTACCCTAGCTGCGAGTTGACCCTGTGACAGGAAGTTAGGTGCCTACATACCTCTGAAGATCTGGGCTTATGTACTTTGCTAAATCAGGGTCTAAATCTCCATGTTGCAAATGGAAGACCTGCATCGCTGCAGAACATGCTTGCTCTTTTGGGAAGAAAAAAGTGGGGCCCAGTGTTCGTCTGGTGTAAACTGCCATAGCTCCATTAGCTACAACAATTTATAGCAGCTGAGAGTCTGCTTAGGACAGCCTTCCCTAGCTTCTAACACACATGCCTTTAATTTAAAAAAAATCCATCTTACTCACTGTACCTAGTCTTGTGGGATCCTGATGCATTAAAAATGGAAAGTTGTTTTACAGCCTGATCCAATGGAAAGACCCCCCCATTGCCTTCAATGGGGATTGGATCAGGGCCCTACAGAGTAGTGGGTAGTGCAGTGCAGATGATTTACTTACATCTTTAAAAAAGACAAAGCTGTCAGTATTTTATTGGTATCTCTGCGTGAAGAACCAAATACATTGGCTGGAGAGAGCCCCTTCATGATTTACTGCCTATGAAGTCTTCAGAAACAGCATTAACTTACAACGATTACTTGCTTACTGCCACCATGTGCTAACTACAGTAGCTGAATTTATGGGAGATACTTATTTTCACTAGTACAGAGCAAGTCAAGGAAGCAGCACAATTGCGACAAGACCTCTGTGATGTTGCAAGGCTTTGAAATAGAATGGTGTAAAATGTTTTGGCAACAAAAATGGATAGCTTGTTTGACAATGTAGGGAATCTGTCTATGTACAGTTTATGAAGTCTGTTTGATATTGGGGACTCTTTATGTTTGTCTGTGTTAGACTGCAAACTCCATTTGGATTGTAAGTCTTGGCTTTGCCTTCCTGTTGCCTTTTTATCTTCATCTTGGACTAAAATTTTTTCATGGTGCAAGGCTAACAATGAAGGTCATTAAACTTTGATAACTGTCCATTTAAATGAAGCACAAAGAAATGGCTACCACCTAGGGCTAGTCCGTTATTCAAGTCTGAACAGTAGGGGAGTGGTAACTAAGCAGCAGATCACCTGGTGGGCGACTTTGATGTCCTGTCAAGATTGATTGGGGGATCACCTGACAAAGGGGGCTGGAGCTTATAAAAGAAAGAGTCTCTCATCAGCTATGGAGAGGGAGACAATACTTCACTCTACTCGATTCCATGTTCCAGAGGAGAAGCCATGGGCTGGGAGAGTGGAAGGATCCTGGTTTCCTTAGAAGTTTCTTCCTTGAGCCCAAAGAATGCTAAAGAGTGATTAAGAAACTAAGGCAAGGTAATGTATACAGGTGTGTCTATTATTTAGTCTAGATCTGTATATTTCCAGTGCTAGCTAAAGAAAAGAATGATGGGGGGGAACCCTTACAAAGCCTGTGTATCTCTTTGCTTCCAGTGTCACATGTCAGTGAAAAAGGAATGGTAACTCTAAAGCAGAGGTTCCCAAACTTATTTGGCCTACCGCCCCCTTTTCAGAAAAAAAATTACTCAGCGCCCCCCTGGAAATCTACCTTCTTTAAGCGAACAAACAGAAAGATGCAGTGACAAATTTGCGTTCTTTTATGTATCTATATTTCTACCTACGTCCTACAATATAGTAAAGAAAGATGTGTTATTAGAATATCGCCCACGACATCAGGTATACAGTGGTTTTTGCGTAAGACGGCAAAAGACAACCAAACTAAAATACTAATGAAACTAATAAACTGGGTTTTGTTCTTTGCTCAGCATTAGATATATGTATTTGATATTAAATTGTCAAATATCAAACTAAATTTATCAAGAAATAATTAATTTAAAAAATAATCAATATGCAATTAAAAATCAGTTAATAGTTTTAATTTAGTTTCCCCTTATTTAAATAATTGTTCCTTATTAACACACGCCTTATTTACCAATTAACATAGATGATTTGATAGATATAAATAAATGTTAATAGTTAACAGTTTTTTTACGATTTCATTCCCCTGTTTTCGTTAATATTGTAATAAAAAATATGACAAATATATTGACTGTACACTTCAAATAGTATTGTACCGACACAAGCCTGCTATGATTTTATTATTAGTAAGCACTAGAGACACAGAAACATACGGTAGATATGTAAGAAAATGTATAAAAATACTCATGTGTAAATTGCTGTTTTATTGAAACAACAATAATACAATTTGCTTTGTATGTGATCCGTAATCCGTAAAGATCGAAGGTATCGAATATGAATAAAATTTTTTAAATACTTATTGCACTATTGTTAACTGCTTTTTACACAATTCAGAAACAATCTAAATTAGATTTCATACATGTCGCCTATTTATAGTATCATATTGTAAACAAGTCATTACACGCACATATTCCTGCCGATGCATGCTGGACTTCCCGACAATGCGCAACATGCTCGCCTGCCAACACTTGCTTGTTAAGAGCTGTTGGCGGACTTGACACCTGATCGGTTATAATTTGTGAATTTATTTGGAAAATAAAGTAATCACTACAACTTTAACTCTATGTTACACAACAGATGAAATATGTACGAACGGTTTTTCAAAATTTTCTTATATTCTCTTCTTTCTTTATGCTTCCACCGCCCCCTTATTTTTATTCAATGCCCCCCAATTGCACCCGAGGCTGCTACTGCCCCCCTGGATCGTTCCAGCGCCCCCCAGGGAGCGGTATCGCCCACTTTGGGAACCTCTGCTCTAAAGCATCCACGAGGTTAGTGATCTGGAAAAGGGTATGCTTACACTGCGCTAGGGGGTTGACATTGGTGCTGGGGGCCTACGCCAGCTGCCTTTCAACCCCCATTTCTGTGAAGGAATAACAGACAGAGTACTTGTGCCAGGGAAGTCAAGGAGAGACCCAGTACTGCTGCCTACTCAGACTAAGGGAAGCTTAAGAACACACTGGTCCAGTGTGCAAGGTCCAAATATAATAGCCTGGTGAGTGTTCAGGTAGGAGAGCTCTACCAGGGCTATGTGGGACTGTGGGACACCTTAGAACAGAGAAATGCCTTTCAACCAGCAGGTACAGCAGAGTGCGTATTTTAAAACTCTCAGCACTAGTTAAAATGTCTCATACAAATCACACACCGAAAAGCAAACAGACACAAAATGTTTTACAGGTCCTTTCCAAATGATCAGTCATATAACAATAGGGAGGCATTCGGACAAAGTACTGGCAGCATTTTGCTTGAAACACAAAAGCAGTTCATTCCAGTTTAGTTTAGGGTTTATACTATTTTACTGTATCTTTAGAGATGGGCCTAATTGAAAACTTCAGATACAGATCTGAGCTTCCCCAAGCTACGTAGGTGTTTGGATTTGGGGTGTAGGCCTATCCCTCCCGCCAAACATTCTGAATTGCAGTGCCGTCAAGCATTTTCCTATCTCAGATACTCTTCAGTGCTGCTGAAGCCACATGCCCAGATCAAAGATGAAGCTTTGGCACTCAATCAGTTCTATTAACTGACAGAAACGCAATAGAATGCAAGTGCCAAAATCTCATTCCTTTCCTATCTCAAAATCTCATGAGGTAATTAAATAATTGGCTGTGTTATTCATCAGTTTTTGAAAGCTATTATTTGGTATTCAAGAGAATATCAAAAAGTTCTACTTGTCACATCTAGTTAAAAACTCATCTAATTAGCTGGACAACCCAATTACTACAAATCCAGTGTGTTTACCTGCTCCATTTTTATGAGCCAATAGAACATTTGTTCACTGTGTCCATTCTATTTGTGAACACATTTTATATTTGTGAACACATTTTATGTGCATGAATCCAGATTCTATTTGCATTGAATAGTGGCTTATTTTCTAAGTAGTCCCACTTATTTAAGTAGAACTACTTGCATAATAAGCAGGGCTCATGAGAGGTTGGGGGGGAAATTACTGGGGCCTGGCGGTCCGGAAGGAGGCCCGGCTTCCCTGGCTTCCCCCCCCCCTCGGCCCTTGCTGGGGGGCCTGAAATTTTTTTTCCACCGGGGCCCAAACCCGCTCTTGGCGGCCCTGATAATAAGGTAAAATGCAAAAAGACAGAAAAATACCAACCTTACATTTGCAATTTTCTGTTCCAGTCTCATAACTTCTTGGGAAAATATTTGTATCATCTGTGCCAATATGAGGGGTTTATAGATGAAGCCAATGGAATTGTTCCACTAAAATATCATAGGTTGACAAATTTGCTAGCAAGAAGATATTTTTATTTTCTATATTTCATATAGCAGCCACACAAGAGAAATCTTTTCCTTAGCTGCTGCTGCATTGTTTTTTTTGTTTTGTTTTGTTTTATGTTGTTGAAAGGCTGGTTGGCTTTAAAATCAAGTCCCATAGCCATGTTGGGTAATAAAATCATTTGGGCATAATTAAAATTATGCCATGGGTTTAAAAATTGTGAGAAAATTCCTTCTGTGTCTTGCTAACCTTTGTAAAATCTGTATATAATTTTCCACCTAGCCACCCCTACAGGCTTTCCTATCGCAAATGTTATTCTGTCTTTTGGTTCTTGCCACCCATCCATCACTGGCTCTGAATCCAAGTTATTACCCCCAATTGTCAGAAGACACTGTGATTTCCATATCAGCAAACATCAGAACACATCACTTGTCGTTGCCTGACATATGAAAACCTACAGAAGGTGATCCTCTTCAGCATCTCCATCTTTCCACTTTGCTTTCAGTTAGAGTCCTGAACATGGAGCCATTCTCAAAGACACTGTTCTTTTGCTTTCATCTGTGAAGTTTGATACTGACAGAGCTGCTTTTGCAGGACACTAGTGGTTGCTTCTCTCTTCTCTGCTGTATATACTGTGTCTCTGATATTAGTGTCCTTTGCCATGGATGTCTTTCACAAACAGTGTTTAATAATGTCTGATAAACACAAAGATGGCGAATACCCACCATGTGCATATCTTGCAAATAAGCTCACTTAATAAATCATTGATTTTGGCACTGGGAATGTTACTCTTTATTTCCCTAACAGACCATTCGATACTTGCAGTAGGCCCAACCCTAAACATCTTATTTCTTACTTTGTATCATTTTTCTACTACATGAGGGTCAAGAGGCCCAAAATGTAACCATTGTCTTTGCAAAATACTGACATGAAAAAAATGTCAACATTCAGATGCAAGAGAAATTAGCTTTACTTCTGAGGGATGACTGGGAAATGATCAGAAAGTTACAGAATGGACTTTGTAAGTAGCTTGCTTCTGCTGGGTAATTGGTTACATATTATTATTATTATTATGTATATAGGGCCCTATCCTACAAGAAGTTCAGCCCACTCTGGGAGATGCTGACTTCCTCAGCTCCTACAGAAATCAGAATCAGACTTACAGTGCAGTAAATGTACATCATGATTTACAAGAATAACAAGAAGACCAGGCCCCTGCCCCAAAGAGCTTTCAAAGACAAACACCAGACAATATTTCAGACGTGGCATATTGGCTATATCAGTGTAGGAAAGAATCAAGGATGAAAATGGACTTTAAAGGAAAGATGAGAGGGAGTATTGTCCAGTGGTTAGGGCACAAGCCTGGGAGTTGGGTTCAATTCTCTGCTTCATCACAAATGTCCTATATGACTGTAGGCAAGTCATTTAGTCTCTGTCCTTCAGCGCCCCATCTGTAAAATGGGGATAATACTTCTCTACTTCATAGGGGTTTTGTGAGGATTAGTACATTAAAGATCATGAGGCACTTAGTGCAGTAATGGGGATTGTATACGCACCAGAGATAGGAGGGAGTGGTTTTGTGGAGTGGGAGTATTTTTGGCAGAGCAGAAATGGGAGCTGTTTCTAAATAAGCCTCAAGAGCAGCATGATACGAAGAATGGGAGAAACAAAAGGGGCTTTACAGTGTTGCCAAGCCCAAGCACTTATAAAGCAGCAGGTAGGCCCCACAAATTTATGAGCTTGGCTTCCAAACCATGAGATTTCAAAAAATATGCTTTTGGTTCTTTTAATTTGCCTTCTGGTTTGGGACTCTTTAGGGTTCATATTCAAGCTTTCTTCCACAAGAGATGAAAACTTACCTTTCAAAAATGAAAATGACATAATCACATCTCCAGGAGCTGGGTCTTTAAGAAACACACCAAATATCTTGAGGCTAGCATTAAAATCATGAGAATTGGCAACCTCCACAGTGATTAGGGTGGCTTGGAAGGAGGGTAGGGAGAGGGAGGAAGAGGAAGATTAGACAGAATCAGCAGCAGAAAGCTGGAAGAGAAAACAGGGCAAAACTATACAGGGCTTTGAAGGTAAGAATGAGAAGCTTTAACTTGAAGCAGGCAGGGCCGGTGCTACCATTAAGGCAAACTAGGCGGTTGCCTAGGGCACCAAGATTTGGGGGCGCCAAAAAGCAGTGCCCCAATTTTTTTTTACAGCGTTCCTGGGCTGGGCTGCCGGCAGCGCGCTGACATGTGCGGCTCAGACTCCCTCTCCCAGCGCAGCGGCCGCTCCACTTCTCCCGCCTCCCAGGCTTGCGGCGCCAATCAGCTGTTGGTGCCGCAAGCCTGGGAGGGGAGGAAAATTAGAGCGGGGCGGCATGCTCGGGGAGGAGGCGGAGCAGAGGTGA
>NW_020664417.1:62156025-62206886 GCF_002925995.2 Terrapene triunguis | reverse complement strand
ATTGCTGCAATTCTTGAGTCTTTACTTTAGCTAGGCAACTCAAAACTCTAATTTATAAGGAACATGATATGGGTAAATTTTTAATAAAAATGACTTAACCAAAAGGTGTGTTTTTACCATATTTACCCTAATGTTCCTTCACTTTGATATGTTGATGAAACTGTAAGATATAATACAAGGAATAGAAAAGTAAAAATTGAATATTCAGATATAATAGAATTTGGGATATCTATTTATCACTGAGGGTGCAATCAATAGAAGAAACATAAGTAAATTAATCACAGGCTTTCTATTTAATCATGATACAATACAGATAAGGAAGTTCTGGGAGGAATGTGAATTGTTGAGTATATCATGTCCTCCCAGGAGATACTACTATAATAATGCTTTCTTATCTGTGCCATGTCATCCTGTCTCTTCAAGTTTAAGCTCCCCTCTCCCACCTGCAAGGAGGGCCGGAGGGTTACTTAGATATAGTACAGACTTGAGAATTTGTATAAATGTTAGAGATCAAAGTCCCGTAGAAGAATTACAGTAAGCAAAAATAAAGGTGGTTCTCTTGTCAGTGTTTACGAAGTTTAAATGGGTGAGTTTAATATAGGATGTTAAACTTATCAGGCTAATAAATCAAATCACAACAAATCAGGTCATCACAATGTGGAAAACTTTTTCTAATTCACAACTATTCTGGAGTGGTGATTTTGGTTCCCAGTATGGAACTGTGGATTCCTTAATGAATGTCATTATCAATTTGTCAAGCAAACTTTATATAAATCAAGGGCTAGATCCACAAAGGAATTTGCATGCCTAACTCCCACTTTAGACACTAAAATCCAAAATTTGGATCTTCCAAATCCCTGTGCAGCGCCGTAGGGTGCTTGAACTCCCTAGGCACCTAAGTTTCCACTGATAAAATCCCCAAGGCACCTAAATTTCTGCGACTGGCCTTGCCTCAGTTCTGACACACAGGTGCCTGGCTCATGCCTAAGCTCCAGCATGGTCGTCAAACAATGTGTTGTTCAGCTTATCACATTGGGAGAGCCCATTCTGGTAGGCATTTTCAGAGGCTGCCTACTAGATCAGGCTGCACACAAAACAACAATGCAGGAAGAGGTGGTGTGCAGCCCAGGCATAGATGACTCATGCCTCCCCATATGGGGGGAGGTGCACAATCTAAAGGGGAAGACATGTGACCGCCCCATGTCTACTCTGCCCAGTGACCCCCCCCGCCCCCGCCCAGCCCTGCGCCACCACGTTCTCTCCACCCATTATTACCTGTAAGGGGGGCTCTGACCATTTCTCCCTGCACCTCTCCCCACCCCCTGCACGTTCAACCACTCTCCCTGGAAGCCATAGTGGGGACAGAGGCCAAGCGAGCCAGAAACATGCCGTGGGGAAGAGGGTGCTCCCGCTCGCTTGACCCCTGTCCCTAGCAGCTAGGGCAGCAGTGGCTGGGAGGCAATGGTGGCCCGCTCCCCGCCCGGGCCCTGCTGCCAGGGACAGGGGCTGAGTGAGCCAGCGACTCTCTCTCCCCCCGCATGCTTGTCCCCTGTCTCTGGCAGCCGAGACCAGGCAGGGAGTGGGCCACCACTGTCTCCCAGCCAGGCTCTCTCAGACAGAAGTGGCTCTGTCCCGCTCCCTGTTTGGCTGCCAGGGAGAGCAGGGAACGTGCCAGGGGGAGGCGCAGGGAGAGAAGGACATAGTCCCTCTCCCTTCCCGCCCCTGTCTCGGGGGCAAGGGGTGGTCACTTGTCCCTCCATGCGTCACCTGTGCCAGGAGGTAAGGTAATCCCCTAGGATATGGGAGAACCAGGTTTGAATTCTGCCTGAAATACAGTAAGGCTTTGCACTCGTGTCTCCTAATGCCCATCAAAGTGCCCTAAGCACTCGGGTGGGGTTCTCTCAATCCTTCCCATTGAAGTTGTTCCACTTTGTACAAATAATACAATAGTCATTGGGTCCAAGAGACTGGATCTTTAGCCTGGTTGTTAGGGCACTCACCGGCAATATAGGCAACCCAAGTAAGGGAGTGGAGAGAGAGTTAATATAGTGCTTATCTTTCATTAAGTCTTAGTTGTTACTAATAGAAGTTCTCCTCAATGATCATCAAATTCAGCTCTCATTCTCTTCTCCATGTCTTTTTGGCCTATGGGAATTCTAGGCTTTGGAGTGCAATTCCCTCTCGTTACAGCACCTTCTGGGATACACTCTGTGAAAATCAGTAGAGGACCCATGTTTATGATGTCAGCAGCAACAAGTCCAAGGAGGTGACATTTGCATTTTTATCTGGAACGTACATTTATTTTCATGTCAGCTCGAGTTCTTTTGCCAACACTCATACCTCTGCCTGTGAGGAGTCTTTGCTATATTCACTAATACCATTCTGTGCTGCATATGCCAAGGGAGCAATGAGGGGGAAATGCCCCCCCCTCGGCCCCTAACTTGGCCTGGAAATTTGGCCCAGCCACCCCTCCATCATGACAGAGGGATGATGGGGCCAAATTTGACAGGTGTTGCAACCCCATGACCCTACTTCCCCGCTCCCCTCCCCACCATGGCACTCCTTCCAGTGCCCATGGACACCAAACACGCCCAGCCCATTCGGAGAAGCTGAATACAAGGCACTGGGACACAGCCGGAGGATGTGGTCTGGGGCTCCCAGAACTACACTGGTGATCTTCAGTCTGACTGCCTCTCTGGGTAAGAGCTTGGGGCTGGGTGTGGGGCAGTGAGACTGCGGGGGTGAGGATGGGATGGAGAGATCATGGGACTGGCCTGGACTGGGTTTGGGGCAATGTGGGGGGAAGACCAGGGGGCTGAGTGTGGAATAGCAGGAGGGCAGTGTGTAGAGCTGGGTGAAAGGCACTGTGAGCATGCTCAGGAACATATGGAGGAACAGCTGGGAGAGAGATTGGGGTTGGGTCCAGGGTCAGTGTATGGGGAGGGGGGGGGAAGGAGGCAGGGGAGAGAGTTTGGGCTAGATGCAGGGCAGGAGAGGGAGAGCTGTGGGGAAATTTTGGTTGCACCCTTGAAAAACATACAGATCTCTCATAACCAATGCTGTTTTCTGAGTGAATACAAACATGACACAGCTTTCCTTTGCAATGTGAAAAATCAGATGTTCCCTACAATTCTGCTTTGAATTGTACAAGAAATTTCAGGACCCACAGATCTGTCTCCACTTTGTTTAAACAATATGAGTTAGCAGCAGTTGTGGTGTTATCCTGGGCTTTCAGGTGGGTGGGGACTGGGAGGGGTTGGTTGGGTTGGGGTTTTGAGGTTGTTGGGGTTTTTTTTTGCTTATGCTTATGATTTGCCTACTTGTTTACTTGTACTTCAACTGCAGGAGAATCTATCAGTTATGTTGTTTGTGACAGAACTCATTGGCAACTGGCATTCTCATTTCTCTCCCTGCTTTCAGATGCCTTTGTTCTCTAAATCAACTATAAACAGGTTTGACATTTTTTTAATCACTTATTTTATTTATTTAGATTTATCTCTCCATTAAAAAAGAAGTGCCTATTATTTGCTCTAAGTACTCCTTAACAAATCTTAAATATACTGATGAATGAATTAAACAATGAATTAGACCCACTCCTGTAACCCTACAATCATTAATCATCATATTCACAACCAACAAAAAAGAAGGCATAACAAAAAACATATTTAGAAAATTTGAAATCTCCTGTTCAACCCTTGCAGCTAAAGAAAACCATTTGGCAACATTCCTTATTTTATTGTATATTGAATTAGATATTTTAATATTTTCTATATCTTATTATTTAAGGACCTATGCCAATGTATTACCTTAGATAATCTTTCAGTAGCTTAGATAGTTATTCTGCATAGTATATCAGTGATTTTATATTGTTTTACCTTTTAGATATAACACCACTCAATTCTTTGATTAACCTTATTAATACCATATCAAAGATGCTAAGGGCTGTTATAAAGAGGATGTGATCAATTGTTCTCCATGTCCAGTGAAGATAAGACAAGAAGAAATCGGCTTAATCTGCAGCAAGCAAGATTTAGGTTAGATATTAGAAAGAACTTTCTAGCTATCAGATAGTTAAATACTTGCATAGTTTACCGAGGGAGGTTGTGGAATCCCCATCCTTGAAGGTTTTTAAGAACAGTTTAGACAAACACTTGTTATGGATGGTCTAGGCATTCTTGGTCCTGCCTCAGCATGAGGTGATGCACTAGATGACCTCTCAAGGGTCTTCCAGTCTTATATGTCTATGATTCTATGAATATTCATATTTTGGGGAGCTGCCTGCTGTGTAACAGTGGTATGATAGGTCTTAAAACCCAGAGCGCCTTGGAAGTATGAGTGGCATGATGAGTAAGCATTGTGCACGCCAATAGAATAAAGAGACACGCTAAGAAAACACAGAGTAATAAATAGACATGAGAAAAACAAGGTGTGCCTGACTCAACCCAGCCTACTAAGGTGACACTTCAAGCCTTTGGGCGTTTCTATGTTTTTATCATCCCCCAAAGTGCCTTCTCCTGAAGGTGGAGCAGTACACCTGCAAAATTACATTACACAGTGGGCCAGTCCACAGGAGATTATTACTATGATTTGCCACGCCTGTAAGTACTACTGTTTTTAAAGGAAGGGTTGCTTCAAGAAATAACACTCAGAATGGTGATACCCAAGCTACTTCAGCAGACCTGTGCATTCAGCTCACGGAACTGACTCAGCATATCTCCGACAATAAAGGATAGAAAACCCCATAGAAGCAAAGACTGAGAAAAGCAGAGGCTAACAAGTCTGAGGTTTTGATCTCTCTAAGGATCAGAACCTCTTCTCATCAAACTACTCCTCATAAACTAGATCAGTATTAGCCTGAATTATCCGGTCTGTGTATACTAGAGCCTTTGCTTGGGGGTCGTCTAACCTGTACTCACACTTCTTCATAAAGCTGTGCTAATTCATGAACAATCAGTCTTGGTTTATTTCTGCCAGGGCCACACCTTCTCTCTCCATTATTTTCCTGCTTATCCCATTCCCAGTCCTGCACTGGCTCTGTGTCCTTTGTGTGCTATTTGGATGAATACTAGCCGAATGTAATTTACATAGAAGAGATGACATACACAATGTCTCTGTTACACAAAACTCGAGGTTACCTAGCGGTAGAGAATCAAAGGCCTAAGTGAGTTTTTTGTTTCTTTGGCAGTAGTGTGGAGAAAATAGCTGCTAAGTGCCATTTTGGTGGAAGATGGGGTTCCATTTAATAAAAAGCCAAAGAAAACCTCTCTTCTTTTTACATACTCCATGTTACTGTTATATAAACACTAGCCTGTCATTATGTAGCTACTGAAATATTGTTCAAATAGAACGAGAGTGGGGCCAGGTCTTACACAGCTGAGCTATGGGGGGAGGTGCCTTCTCCAATCTTGTGCAGTTTCTGTAAAGCCTGGCTAGAACTGCAGCCTCTGTACTCAAAACTGCTACTGAGAAGGTCCCCACTGGGAACAAGTCAAACATAAGGGGTCAGGGAGTAGGAGGCAGAGATTCAGAGATGTTTTAAGGCCAGAAGACATCATTATGTTCATCTTGTCTGACCTCCTGATTAACACAGTCCACAGCAGAGACAAACCATGCCTGCCGATGGGAGGAAGAGGGGGCAAAGTGAGGGCAGGCAATTTTAGCACTGTTACTGAGCATTCTCAGTACAAGCCAAGCAGCAAATTGCCTCCTCACACATTGCCTCCTCACGCATTGCCTCTGATCCACAGCCTCTCACCATGTGAGATCTATCAATTAAGCAGTTTTTAATCCATTTAATATTTTTGTATGGTGCTATTTTATTTTACCAGAATGTCACGTGGGGCTAAATAAAATGCCTTACTGAAGTCCAAGTAAGTTCTGTTAACACATTAAGCTTTATCAACTAAACTTGTAATCTCATCAAAAATGATATCAAGTTTCAAGCTATTTTCCATAAAACTATGTTGACTGGCATGAATTATGTGACCATCCTTTAAGCCTTTATTGTTTGCATCCCATACAGCCTTTCCATGATTTTGCCCATGGTTGATGTATAGTTACCCAGGTCATTGTGTTTACCCTTTTAAAATATTGCATAATATTAGCTATTCCCAGTCCTCTGGAACTTCTCCAGTGTTCCAAGATTTGTTAAAAATCAACATTAATACTTCAGAGGGCTTCTTGGCCAATTCTTTTAATACTCTTGGGTGCAAGTTGTTTGGTCCTGTGATTTAAAAATATTTAACTTTAATAGTTGCTCTTTAAAATCCTTCATAGTTTCTGAGAGCCATTGTTCTGTCTATGCTGTGCAAAAGCAATCACAGCTGGGGTATGTGTACAGCATCCTTTAAAGGGTGTTACAGATTGTTCTCCTCCCAGTGCAACTGTCAAGCTCTAGATGTCCTTCTGCCCCTTAAGCAATATGGTTCCTCATTGCCCTTTACTATGAGCAGCGTATAAACATCACAATCTAGCACACACTGTGTTAAGTAATTAATGACAAATTATTATGACAAATCAGAACTTATAGAAAATACCCAATTTACTGTGCCACCTAATCTGCTAATCCTATATAATATGCCCAAAGAACTCTCATATTAGTGCAACACCCTGGCTGTACACTTTAGGGAGATTGCTTGCAGTAATTATAGTCTTTCATAACATGGCTTTATTACAGCAGTCATATACATGTGATGGACAGAATGTTTGCTCCCTTATGAAATGCACAGATGCTAGAATATTTATGTGGGTAATACAAACAATAATACCATCATGGATTATAAACCATAATCAGTTTTCATATATTGAAAGAACATTGCCAGTGACTTGGACCCAAAACTTTACCTCTCTAAAGCCAGGGCTGTAGTATGAGGACTTGCTTACCTTCAAGTCCCCATATACTATTCCTGAATGAGACTCTTATTTATTTACTGTAAAAAGATAATTAAAACAGCATTCTTTGTGTTCTCTTATAGATAAAACATTATTGGAGTCATTGGGGTTTTCAGTGTTTTCAGTTTCCTCTGGGAACCAAGGAAGTGGTGAGAACCCAAACAAGCTTTAACTACTAAAGTATATATATATTTTTGCATAAAAATAAGAACATAAGAACGGCCATACTGGGTCAGACCAAAGGTCCATCCAGCCCAGTATCCTGTCTACTGACAGTGACCAATGCCAGGTGCCCCAGAGGGAGTGAACCTAACAGGTAATGATCAAGTGATCTCTCTCCTGCCATCCATCTCCACCCTCTGACAAACAGAATACATGAAAGGCATCTTCTAGGCATCTTTCTGAACATTTTTGAGTAGATTTCTTTATGTAATTTTCCAGAGCAAAGATAAAGTTGTGAGTCTAAGGAAAATAAAATATTTTCTGATGGGATGGTAAAGTGAAAATGTTCATTGCTTCCACTCAAATGTTTGTCACCTTTCTTCATTAAACGGTCTGCACTTACAGCCCAGTCCAACTCCCACAGAAGTCAGTGGAAAGGCTCCCCCTATCTTCAGTGGGAATTGGACCAGGCCGAATGGCTAAAAAAAAATTCTGTCAAACCAGGTTTTAAGTGGAAAACTGGGTTGTTGACTAAATTAAAATTTTCCTGAAAAGTGTCTGCTTTGTGGAAAACATTGACTTTTTCCAAATAAATTAAGCTTCATATTTTCTGGCTTTCAAGCCCAAAACTTTGTATGTTGTTGAGGAAAAGTCAACATTTTCCCACAGAGAATTGCAATGCGTTTTTTTTTTTCCATTGAGAGCTTCCACAGGAAAAAACATTTTCTGACCATATCTACATATATTCTTATTTATGAATGTGCAACTTTATTTGTATACAACGCCCTCCCTAGCACATTATGTCATACAATGCCACAGTTTTAGGTACCTATGTCCCCATCCCCTGAGTCCAGCAGGGAATCTAGCAACACATCAGATAAGATTTATGGCAGCCCATAGAGTGGAGACAACAATAGCTCACTCTGATGGCAAATTGAGCCAAGTTGCAGAGCATAATGCCAAGAGCATCTGAGTGCCATGTGAGGGGGAATTAAAAAGGAGCTGTAGCTAGAGGAGTCCAAAGGCAGTATCACACACTGAGTTGTAGGGGGTGCAACCTATTGGTCACAGCAGGAGTCTTTCCCACTGGTCAGAGCAAAACCAGAGGCATGGTAAGGAGACAAGCAAACAATTGGAGCCAGGAGTCAGAACAGAACAAAGGGCAGAGCCAGAGTCATGGTCAGGAGACAAGCCAGTGGTTGGAGCCAGGAGTTCAGAGGTAGGAAGGGACTAGGGCTGAAGCAGAGCAGGCAAGGGTTGGAGCAAGGCCAGTGCAGGAAGCAGGTCTAGCACAGCTGCAAGTATAGAATGCATTGAGCAGCTCTTGTGCTGCACTTTCTACAGAGCCAAAATGGTGATTGGTTGGCTTTTGTGACCAATCAGGGAGCACAGTCACTTAGTGATGGTTTATTGGGCCCAGCTGAGCTCATTGGGTTGCTAGGCAACTGATCTGAGAGGCAGCTGTGTTTCTGAGAGGCAAAGCTACAGCACAGAGTGCAGGGGGTAAGTTGTGGTCTTCCAGATCTCCTATCTCCCCTTCTAGGCCCACAGCAACCCAAAGCTTCCTCTCCCCTTCTCCAAATAGGGAGATGCAGATTGCAGGAGGAACTTGCAGGTGGCTGAAATGGAAAGCCCTAGAGCCTTGGCTCTCCTTCCCCAAACAGCCAGCACCAGTGAGAGATGAGGGTGTATAGGGTCAGCCAAGGCCCTTCAGAAACACTACCCTCTCTGGCAGTCCCAGACAAATTTACTTATAACGTTATTGGGAATCACCAGATGGTTCAACTGCTGATTGTCTTGCTTGTTCTATGTACTTGAATGCATGGAACATGCATCTTATGGAATTCCTTTTGCTGCAGAAGATTTGGCACCCACATATTTGTGCAGGTGTTTATGCATGTGTAGTTTGTTTGACTATAGTGTCCGAAAACATATTGCCATGTCTTCCTTGTAATGATCCTTCTTCTGTCCCAAGCTATTGCAGGCATCTTAGCAGCTAAACTGCATGATCAAGGGCATTTTTCTCTCTTTGTCTTAGATAGAAATTTAATTTGCTTAAAACAGATCACAACTTTTTCTTTGAAAATTACCCTTGTGTGACAATGTACATTTTGAGTGGAGCACAAGTTGGAGATATACATATCTTAAATGAACCAAACTGTACCATAGAATCTCTATGATAGTAATTCCATGTTCAAATAATAAGAATATAGCAGGAGAGATATAGCGGACCCTTGCTAGAACACGCGTCTATATAGCACAAATTTGCTTATAGCGCGGGATTGTGCATGGATCCCAAATTTAATTACCTTCATTGGAATCCATGGTAATGCAGTCCCCGCGTTAATACGGGACTGCACATGGATCCAAAACCCTGCGTTCTAGCGAGGGTCCGGTGTACTACCAACCTCCTGACCAGATGGTGATAGTGATTGTGAAATGCTCAGGGAGATTAGAGAGGCTATTAAAATAAAAAACTCAATAATAAAGGGGAATTTCAACTATCCCCATATCGACTGGGTACATAGCACCTCTGGACAGAATGCAGAGAGAAAGTTTCTTTACACCTTAAATGACTGCTTCTTGGAGCAGCTAGTCCTGGAACCCACAAGAGGTGAGGCAATTCTTGATTTAGTCCTAAGTGGAGCACAGGATCTGGTCCAACAGGTGAATGTAGCTGGACCCCTTGGTAATAGTGACCATAATATAATTAAATTTAACATCCCTGTGTTTGGGAAAACACCACAGCAGCCCAACACTGTAGCATTTAATTTCAGAAAGGGGGACTACACAAAAATGAGAAAGTTAGTTAAACAGAAATTAAAAGGTACAGTGCCAAAAGTGAAATCCCTGCAAGCTGCATGGAAACTTTTTTAGACACCATAATACAAGTTCCACTCAAATGTATACCCCAAATTTAAAAAACATAGAGAACCAAAAATGTGCCACCATGGCTAAACAACAAAGTAAAAGAAGCAGATAGAAGCAAAAAGGCATCCTTTAAAAAGTGGAAGTTAAATCTTAGTGAGGAAAATAGAAAGGAGCATAAACTCTGGCAAGTGAAGTGTAAAAATATAATTAGGAAGACCAAAAAAGAATTTGAAGAACAGCTAGCCAAAGACTCAAAAAGTAATAGCAAAAAAATTGTTTAAGTACATCAGAAGCAGGTAGCCTGCTAAACAACCAGTGAGGCCACTGGAGGATAGAAATGCTAACGGAGCACTCAAGGACGATAAGGCCATTGCGGAGAAACTAAATGAATTATTTGCATCGGTCTTCATGGCTGAGGAAGTGAGGGAGATTCCCAAACCTGAGCCATTCTTTTTAGGTGACAAATCTGAGGAACTGTCCCAGATTGAGGGGTCATTAGAGGAGGTTTTGAAACAAATTGATAAATTAAACAGTAATAAGTCACCAGGACCAGATGGTATTCACCCAAGAGTTCTGAAGGAACTCATATGTGAAATTGTAGAACTACTAACTGTGGTTTGTAACCTATCATTTAAATCAACTTCTGTTCAAATGACTGGAGGATAGCAAATGTGATGTCAATTTTTAAAAAGGGCTCCAGAGGTGATCCCAGTAAATTACAGGCCGGTAAGCCTGACTTCATAGAATCATAGAACTGGAAGGGACCTCGAGAGTCATCTAGTTCAGTTCCACTGTGCTCAAGGCAGAACTAAGTATTATCTAGACCATCCCTGACAGGTGTTTGTCCAACCTGCTCTTAACAATCCCCAATGATGCAGATTCCACAACCTCCCTAGGCAATTTATTCCAGTGCTTAACCACTCTGACAGGAAGTTTTTCCTATGTTGAGCCTAAACCACCCTTGCTGCAATTTAAGCCCATTGCTTCTTGTCCTATCCTCAGAGGTTAAGAAGAACAATTTTTCTCCCTCCCCCTTGTTAAAACCTTTTATGTACTTGAAAACTGTTATCATGTCCCCTTTCCATCTTCTCTTCTCCAGACTAAACAAACCCAATTTTTTCAATCTTCCCTCTTAGACCATTTTTTTCTAGACCTTTAATCATTTTTGCTGCTCTTCTTTGGACTTTCTCCAATTTGTCCACATCTTTCCTGAAATGTGGCACCCAGAACTGGACACAATACTCCAGTTGAGGCCTAATCAGCACAGAGTAGAGTGGAAGAATTACTTCTCGTGTCTTGTTTACAGCACTCCTGCTAATACATCCCAGAATGATGTTTGCTTTTTTTTTGCAACAGCATTACACTGCTGACTCATATTTAGCTTGTGGTCCACTATGACCTCCAGATCCCTTTTCGCAGTACTTCTTCCTAGGCAGTCATTTCCCATTTTGTATGTGTGCAACTGATTGTTCCTTCCTAAGTGGAGTACTCTGCATTTCTCCTTATTGAATTTCATCCTATTTACTTCAAACCATTTCTCCAGTTTGTCCAGATCATTTTGAATTTTAATCCTATCCTCCAAAGCACTTGCAACTCCTCCCGGCTTGGTATTGTCCGCAAACTTTATAAGTGTACTCTCTATGCCATTATCTAAATCATTGATGAAGATATTGAACAGAACTGGACCCAGAACTGATCCCTGTGGGACCCCACTCATTATGCCCTTCCAGCATGACTGTGAACCACTGATAACTACTCTCTGGGAATGATTTTCCAACCAGTTATGCACCCACCTTATAGTGGCTCCATCTAGGTTGCATTTCCCTAATTTGTTTATGAGAAGGTCATGCGAGACAGTATCAAAAGCCTTACTAAAGTCAAGATATACCACATCTACCGCTTCCCCCCCCCTCACACCCCACGCCCCCAATCCACAAGGCTTGTTACCCTGTCAAAGAAAGCTGTCAGGTTGGTTTGACACAATTTGTTCTTGACAAATCCATGCTGACTGTTATTTATCACATTATCTTCTAGGTGTTTGCAAATTGATTGCTTAATTATTTGCTCCATTATCTTTCCAGGTACAGAAGTACTGGGCAAACTGGTTGAAACTATAGTAACAAACAGAATTGTCAGAGACATAGATTAACATAATTTGTTGGGAGAAGAGTCAACATGTTTTTTGTAAAGGGAAATCATGCCTCACCAATCTATTAGAATTCTTTGAGGGGGTCAACAAGCACGCGGACAAAGGAGATCCAGTGGATATAGTGTACTTTGATTTTCAGAAAGCCTCTGACTAGATCCCTCACCAAAGGCTTTTAAACAAAGTAAGCAGCCATGGGATAAGAGGGAAGCTCCTCTCATGGAATGGTAACTGGTTAAAAGATAGGAAACAAAGGGTAGGAATAAATGGTCAGTTTTCAGAATGGAGAGAGGTAAATAGGGGTGTCCCCCAGGGTCTGTACTGGGACCAGTACTAGTCAACATATTCTTAAATAATCTGGAAAAAGGGGTAAACAGCGAAGTGGCAAAATTTGCAGATGATACAAAACTACTCAAGATAGTTAAGTCCATAGCAGGCTACAAAGGGATCTCACAAAACTGGGTGACTGGGCAACAAAATGGCAGATGAAATTCACTGTTGATAAATGCAAAGTAATGCACATTGGAAAACATAATCACAACTATACATATAAAATATGAGGTCTAAATTAACTGTTACCACTCAAGAAAGAAATCTTGGAGTCATTGTGGATAGTTCTCTGAAAACATCCACTCAATGTGCAGCGGCAGTCAAAAAAGCTCACAGAATGTTGGAAATTATTAAGAAAGGGACAGATAATAAGACAGAAAATATCATATTGCCTTCCTATAAATCCATGGTATGCTCATATCTTGAATATTGTGTGCAGATCTGGTTGCCCCATCTCAAAAAAGATATATTAGAATTGGAAAAGGTTCAGAAAACGGCAACAAAAATGAGTAGGGGTATGGAACAGCTTTCGTCTGAGGAGAGATTTAAAAAACTGGGACTTTTCAGCTTGGAAAAGAGATGACTAAGGGGGGATATGATAGAGGGCTATAAAATCATGACTGGTGTGGAGAAAGTAAATAAGGAAGTGTTATTTACTCTTCCTCATAACACAAGAACTAGGGGTCACCAAATGAAATTAATAGGCAGCAGTAGGTTTAAAACAAACAAAAGGAAGTATTTCTTCACACAAAGCACAATCAACCTGTAGAACTCTTTGCCAGAGGACGTTGTGAAAGCCAAGACTATTACAGGGTTCAAAAAAGAACTAGATACATTCATGGAGGATAGGTCCACCAATGGCTATTAGCCAGGATGGGCAGGGATGGTGTCCCTAGCCTCTGTTTGCCAGAAGCTGTGATTGGACGACAGGGGATGGATCACTTGATGATTACCTGTACTGTCCATTCCGTCTGGGGAACCTGGCATTGGCCACTGTTGGAAGACAGGATACTGAGCTAGATGGACCTTTGGTGTGACCCAGTTTGGCTGTTCTTATGTTCATCTTTCTTAAAAATGTCATGGGCATCTAATTCCATGAGTGGCAATGTTTTAAAGTCAGTTTTGTGTATATTGAGGTGTCTGTACAGCATTTTGAGTTAATGAACATAGCGGTGGTACAGTTTTTTTTTTTCTTTTTTTCAAATTTGCTGCTTTACGCAATGCATTTTTTACAGGTTATTATAACTAGGAAAAGCAGCAGGCACAAGTCAGATGCAACTGGGGAGAGTTATCGATATTTGTTATTTACTAAGCTCCATGCATGTACTTTGCACTCTACAGTATACAAATTCAAATGTGCTGAACAAACACATAAGATAGTTTGTGTTCTGAAGAACTCAGTCTAAATACACAAGCTGATATAATACAGAGAAACAAAAAAACCCAACCCCAAACAGGACAGATTAAAGAGAGAAGTTTTTATACTGTTCTACTGTGAGCCAAATTAACTCAGCAATGTCCTTATTTCAGTAGCTTCTATTGCACTTGACATAAAAAGTTCTCAAAGCACTTTACTGTTGTTAACCATGAACCATCACAATGTCGTGGTGATGAAGAAAAGCATTATGGTGCTCATTTTACAGATGGGAAATTAGAGGTGAAAAGAAAGGCCTAGGAACTCTTCAGAGCAGAGACTATGTCTTCTTTTGTGTTTACATAGTGTTGAGCTCAATAAGGTCCTGATCCTAATTGGGGCCTTTGCATGCTACCACAACATATAAATAATCATCAGCTTTGATGGGCCAGATTCTACCCTCAGTTACACCTATGCAAATCCATAGTCTTCAATGGGTTTAACTGAGTTTTAACTGAGGGCACAATTTGTCCTAAGGACTTCCTGTGCATTTTTTCCACTTTTAAATTCTCTTTTCTTTGGCTCTACTCCATTGCTATATTTCCTTTTTGTGCCTGTATGAGAGTTGCTGTATTTAGCTCCATAAACTATACTTTCTAATCTCTCTGTATAAAATATTTATTTTCAACAAGAACAAGGCCATTTCTGCAGATGCAAATGAAACCCCATGCAAATTACTCAGATTTGCATCCACAGTTCAACTGCAGGCCCACTTTGTATGATGGATTCTATATAAAAACATGTCATACTCTATTTGTGCAGGGCCAGCTCCAAGGTTTTGGCCGCCCAAAGCAGCCAAAAAAAAATAAAGATAAAAAGCCGCGATCGCAATCGCAATCGCGATCTGCAGCAGCAATTCGGCGGGAGGTCCTTCGCTCCGAGCGGGAGTGAGGGACCGTCCGCCGAATTGCCGCCGAATAGCTGGACGTGCCGCCCCCCCTCCGGAGTGGCTGCCCCAAGCACCTGCTTGCCAGGCTGGTGCCTGGAGCCGGCCCTGTATTTGTGTGTGTGTGTGTGTGTGTGTGTGTGGGAGGCGTGGGGTGCTAATTCAACATATTTGGAAGGATCCAAAACAACAACAAAGTAAGTTTAAAACCACTTATGTTCAGTGTCAGTCTTACTATTTCTTGGCCCATATTCAAACTTGAGTGCCTAAACCTAAAAACCTATTTGGGGATCTAAATGGCCATTTTTGATATCTAATTGGGAATAGTTTTTTAGATCACTAAATGCAGATTTAGGTACCTAACTTCAGGCACCCAAGTTTGATAACCAGCTCTATTTGGAAGACTCTAATCCTTCTCTTTTCTTCCCCCATATTCCCGAGAAAATATTTTGTGGAAAAGGAGCAGGAAGGTATTTTAGATTATGCAGTTTGGAAGTAAAAATGTGAGGAGGTCATCCTACTTCCCATCCTTCCTCTCTCTCTCCCACTTCTCTGTACTCATTTGTATTATGGCAGCTAAGATGTTTTCTATTGTTTCTACAGGCAGGAAAAAGCAGTCTTAAAGAAATTTGATCTGGTGAGCAAAGAAGTAGCAGTCTGAAAGGTCACATGGTGAGGAAAACTTTCCTATGGAAATTAAGAAATGTGTTTAAAATTAGATAATTATTTTTACAGTAATTACATTTATACAGCAGCTTTTATTCTAGAGGGTAGCAAAGCACTTAAAAAAACATGGGTTCAGATCTGTTGTTGTTCGGCATAGCTCCACTGAAGTCAATGCAGACGCCACATCCTCAGCTAGTGTAAATCAGTGCTTTTTGTTCCAATAACTGTGGAACTGATAGAGGGCAGCAGCTGTACCGTGTTTCCCCGAAAGTAAGACATCCCCCGAAAATAAGACCTACTTCCAGTTTTGCCTCTTGCTGTAATATAAGGCATCCCCCGAAAATAAGACCTCCCGGATAATAAGGCCACCCCGGAATATAAGGCCCCGAAGCTCCAGGAAAAATAAGACCTCCCCTGAAAATAAGACCTAGCGCATCTTTGGGAGCAAAAATTAATATAAGACACTGTCTTATTTTCGGGGAAACAGGGTATGTCTGGTGGAAGGCCAAACCCTCACTCTTAAAAAGGGCATGTCTACACAGCAACTAGATACCTGCAGGGTGGGAGAGTTCCAGAGCTAGGGCTCCAGCCTGAACCTGGAAGTCTATACAGCAGTGAAACAGCCCCACAGCCTGAGCCCCATGAGCCCAAGTTGGCTGGCAAGGGTCAGCCGTGGGTTTTTCTTTGCTGTGTAGACATACCCAAAGAGTGCCAGGGGATCTCTAATGTCCTCTTAGGAAGCATCATGTTCGTTTCTATGGTCGCAAACTGCATGAGTTGCCTTGTGATGCTGAAGGGCTGAGATGACCTTAAACTACATTTGCAAGGCTTTTTTGCCACAGCCATATTGCTGACAAGAGCATCAGTTACATTGATAGGCCCAATAAGAGACTGTAAACACTTTAAGAGAGCCATTCCTTTTACACAATTAATTCCTAATATGCCTAGTCAGCATTCTGAAGACAGCACTTCCTGTCAGTAACAATGCATACCCTAAGCCTTTACCTGTTTTTCTGCCATCAGAGTCTGTCTCTCTCTTCTTGAAGGCTCTTCTTCAATTAGCTATACTACTAGCACACCTTGCCAGGCATTGCTGAACATTCACTACTTTTTCTAATGCCATTTTCCTTGTAATTCACAAACTAAACAACCTGAAGATTTTCTGTGACTGAGAGTACTTCATTTTGCTAAAGCAGAAGTAAGCCATACAGTATTCTATTAGCAATTGCATTTTTCAGGTGATATACTTCATTCTTGAATAAGTCAAAGTACTAACCCTGAGGCTAAAAATATCAGTTCCCACTAGGGCATCCCAGCAATAACTACTCATGTGAGTTGTTTGTTCTTCTAAATTGGCTTTTTTTTCTTGTTTGCAGTTGATTTTAACATGATGATTTCAAGTGGAAAAATATTCACCCAGTATGATAGGAACAGATATACTGATACAGATATAAAACTCCAACTGCAATCCTTCACCCATCTTATTCCTCTTCCAAAGAAGGCTCCAAACTGATATAGAGAGCCCACCACTTAGGGTGAAGACAGAAAGAGGAGATTCAGTCAAGGAAGTGCAGTCCTGTGACAGGGGAAAGAAGAAGAAAACTCAAGAGCTGACTGCTTGAGACTCTCTCCCCCCATCAAACCCCAGTCCTCTCCAAAGCCACATTCATTCTTGCTAGGTAATGCATCTTCAGCACTACATAGGAAGAACCAGAAATGGGTGTGGGCAGGATTAGGTATGTACCACATCTCCATAGCAGCAGCCACATCAACTAGTTTTACGGTTCATAGTTTCTTATCATATAAAAATACATAGCACATTGGTTAGTTTCAGTGAGTAATTTATGTGAAGAGTGGGTTAAATTGGTTAGTTACATTAGTTTCTTTATCTTAAGCTAACACCTTGGTTGCAGTCAATGGGGTTATACCAGGGATGAATTTGGCACAGGATGCTTTGTTTATCTTTTCTTATCCTATAAAGCAGTGGTTCTCAACAGGGGTACACATACCCCTGGGAGTACACAGAGGTCTTCCGTGGGTACATCAGCTCATCTAGCTATTTGCCTAGCTTTACAACAGGCTACATAAAACACACTAGTGAAGTCAGTACGAACTCAAATTTCATAAAATGACTTGTTTATACTGCTACATATATTATACACTGAAATATAAGTACAATATTTATATTCCAATTGATTTATAATTATATGGTAAAAATGAGAAAATAAGCAATTTTTCAGTAATAGTGTGCTGTGACACTTTTTGTATTTTTATGTCTGATTTTGTAAGCAAGTAGTTTTTAATTGAGGTTAAACCTGGGGGTACGCAAGACAATCAAACTCCTGAAAGGGGTACAGTAGTCTGGAAAGGTTGAGAGCCACTGCTATAAAGAATCAAATTACAACTAATTTATTATTGGGATTTTCATATCACGGCAACAAGGAAGAGGAACTAATAATATAAAAATAAAGAGCATTCACTGATCAAATAATAATAATTGCTATTTATAAATAAAAAGTGAACATGAATGTGCAAATGGATGAGGCTCCTCCCCCCCCCTTCCAGTGACTGAATAAAAGGTATCCATGAGAGCTGGTCAGACAATGGAATTTCCATCCCATGGCAATTTTGAACTTTATTTTTGTCCAGAATTGGGATGAAAAGTCAACCCTGACATATTTTGCAGAACAAAATATTTTGCTTTGGAAACATCAAAACAGCCTTATCAAAATGAAATGTTTTTATAATGTTTCTACATTATAAAATCTAATATAAAATATTGAACAGTGGTTCTCAAACTTTTGTACTGGTGACCCTTTTCACATAGCAAGCCTCTGTGTGCGACCCCCTCTTATAAATTAAAAACACTTTTTTACATATTTAACACCATTATAAATGCTGGAGGCAAAGCGGGGTTTGGGGTGGAGACTGACAGCTCGCGACTCCCCATGTAATAACCTCACGACCCCCTGAGAAGTCCCGACCCCCAGTTTGAGAACCCCTGATATTGAATATACAAATAAACATAATGAAATTAGCGCAGCAGCAATGTCCAGAGCCCCGGGCCCTTTAAATCAACACAGGAGTCCCGGGCAGCACGGGCCAGGGGGCCTGGAAGAGCTGGTTGGGGATGCTGGCCCCCAGCCCCGCCCCTTCCACCCGAGGCCCCACCCCTTCCGGGGGCCGGAGGCCCCTGCCTGTACCAGTAAGTGTCCTGACTTACTTTCACCCCTGGTTCCATCAGTTCAAACTCTTACATCTTCCACCATTTCTTGAGCTTGTAGTTCACTGCCAGAACATTGCATCTTCAATCTTCGCCTACCTTTGGTCTCTTTTTTGAAAGGTCTATGGAAAAATTATTTTCTGGTCTTGTCTTCATTTCCCAGCCCTGGTTGCTATAGTCCTTCTAGGTCAGTTATGTCCCCAGTTGCTATATAATTGTCACCAAGTTAGTTGAGAATCAGTGGGTTCTTTCCTGCAGTCTTCATGAGCCCTTCTATTGTATGCCACATTCCTGGTTCTCATTCCTGGAAGGCAATAGTATCCTGTTTTTTTGTCTTGGTGTCAGATTGCTGAGTCCATTTTTCTAATCATTCAGTTTCTGATCTGTGTATTCTTCATTGCTTCTTACTTTCTCAGGTGTTCCCTTTAGATCTTCTCTCATAATTTCCACTTGCTTGACCTCTGTCTTCTTTTAATAATTTTATCTTCAACAGAATTCATTTAAGGCAGAAGTATTTCATGTGTGCTTTCCCCATTCTTTTTCTTGTCACATAATATGGATTAAACATGTTTTACAAATAATAGTTCAATCATTACACTTAAGTATTTTAACTAATATACATACCCTAGTCAAAAGTTATAACAGACAGCATTATGAAGGCATATATACATATTTACATTTTATATATATTGGAAATATTCCAATAGAATTCCAAGAATATTTCCCAACTAGGTATACTAATTCAGCTCATGTTCTCTCACTCTGACATGGACAGTGTGACAGTCTGTATCCCCATGTTCACCCTTTTTACAAAACTATCATAGATTTTGTACAAAGTATGCCTTGTGAGGTATCATTTGAAAACTCAAAATGTGCCGATCATTACTGTCCTGGTAAAATGTGTGGCAACATTGTATGTAAAGTTATAAGATTCTACTGTATGACTTCACTGAGATATGCTCCAAGTTTAGAAAAGCAGGCACAAACCAGTTCCTCTGAGACAAAAGACAAACTGGTGGCTCAGCCAGGTGTCAACATAATCAAACGGACTATCGCCTGTTAAGCGGCCATTCTTTGGCAGGAAGAAGGGTGTGATGGAGAAATTTACATCTTGGCAAAAGAACGGTTGGAAGTTCATGTGCAAACAAGGTTTCTGTCCTCTGTGAACCTCAGCTGGAGATGATTCTCAAAGAAGAGAATTGCTATAAGGAGAGGGGAAAAAACCTGAGGATTCTCTCTCCCTTCGTCTTTACTCACAACATAGACAACACATGAAAATCAAAGGAAACAGCTTTGGACTGGGGAGAGATCCTAGGGAAATATTCAGAGGCATTTTGTTTGAATTCACTTAGCTTGTTAAGTTAGATATTAGTTTGTGTTTTACCTTTTATTTCTTTGTAACCAATTCTGACTTTTATGCCTCATTACTTTTAATCATTTAAAATCTTTCTTAATCTTTCTTAGTTAGTAAACTTGTTTCATTGTTTTATCTAAGCCAATGTGTTTGTTTGGGAAACGCCATTTGAGAGAACAGGGTTTGTGTATCATTTTCTATAATGAAATGGTGGACTTTATATGAACTTGTACTGTCCAGAAGGGTAGTGGGCAGTACAAGACACACATTTCTGGGGACAAGACTGGGAATTTGCTGGTGTCACTCTGCAATATAATTTAGGAGTGACTGGTTAGAGCACTTATAACTCAGCTGGAACTGATTTAAATGCTAGAGGCTGTGTGTGAGCAGGCCAGGAGTGGTTGCTCTCTCAGAGAAGCAGTGTAAAAGGCACCCGAGATTGGAGAACTAAGGGGACACAGCTATTCAACAGACCAGATTGTACCCTGGGTAATATCACAGCCAGGTATTTAATTTGTGAGACAATATCACACTTACATGTGGAGCCTAATTTGATGAATAATTGTTAAAGGAATATGTATTTCTGGTGCAATAAACCAAACCATACCCAGGGTTATAGTGAAACCTATTAGGTGAATAAACTGACATAAAAATAAACTTTTCTGCTTCAGCATTTGATGTGCAGTAACAAATTCATATTAAAAGATCACATTTTCAAAGGGTAGCATCTAATTTGAATTTATGAATCTAAACATTGCATGCCTGTCTGCCCACACTAATCAGATGCAGAATTGGACCCAGGGGTTGGTTTGGGCAGAGAGTGAGGTTAATGGGATATATATAATGTTTTGATGCAACCCCTAAACTTTTTTGTCCAAAGCAAAGTATGTGTCACAGGGCAGAGGAACTAAATCCCCAGCACCTAAACAGCCAAATTAATTGTGCAGCGTTTCAAGCCATTTGAGTCACATGATGTACAAGTGCATTGCCCATGCCCGAAAACTGTTCCACAAATATAGTGAAGTGCCAATTCAGTGATGGCATTTAGAGATGGTACAACATCGGAACAGACTTTGATATCCCCACTTCACTCCCTCCTCTATCTTCATTTAGTGACATTTAACAGACAACACACAAAGGGTCAAAATGGGATGTTGCTTTCCTTTGGAGCTCTACTGCTGGGTAGAGCTGTAGCAACCAAATGGAGTTATAGTGAAGCATCATGCCTGTCCAAGGCAGAGCCAAGCAGAATGCCTTGGGTAATGCTGGAAGCATGCACTGAATATTGCTTCCTACACATGTTGCAGAAAGCAGCAGTGTGAATTCCCCCTGCAACCTACCATTGCTAGCAGAGCCCTTGAGGCCTCGGAAAGCCATTGCTGCTAGCTGGTCCCCATATTGCCAACCCTAAGTGTTCAAAAACCATTAATTCAGCCTCCCCCACAAAAAAAATCATGGGATGGGTTTAAAAATCATGAGATTTTTAAATATGAAGATTTAAGACCAAGCACCAAATATTGTGAGACTCATGATAAAATTGTGTGTTGTCAACACAGTCACAGCCTAGCACTTAAACTTACTAGTTCTGTATAGTGCCTGGGTCCTGTAGGGCTATATTTGGGGAAGCAGTGTAGAAGTTCCCTCTTCCCCTGCTTGCACATTTGCACAAAGCAGCCAGAATTTGGGCCCAAACGTTTGTGCAATGTTCAAGGCGAGAATGTGGGTCTTGATTTTCCTGAAGCTTTTTGGAATAAAAGGAGATAATTCAAACTTTAGTGCCCAAGCTTTGGTAGAATAAAGCTGCATTTTTTTCAAAGGGACCCAAGGACTAACATGCTTAAGTACCTGGCTAAATCAACACCTAAGTGGACTGCTATCTAGATGTTTTCCCCATGAGTAAAAACAAGCCCATTTCATTCTGAAATCCTATTGTGTACATGGTAAGTACACATAAAATAAAGTCATTCCTTCATCTTTTTCCCCAGTCTCTTTGTATTTCTGCTTCCACTTTCCCTCCTCTCAACTCTGATTCTGTCTAATCAGTATATTACCCCAAAAGACAGTGATTTCTTCCAGTATTTTACTGCCTGAAGTTCCTTCTGCAAGATGTCTTATCTCTGTGATTCAGATTTTACTGTACTTCTTAAATGTGATGAGAGAGGGCTGAGTGGATGAGAGAGATTCAAAATGATCTCTCATTTTATTAATCATAATACTTGATTGTGCAAACATGACCTACTATCAGTGGATAAATCTTTTTTTTCCCCTGTGACTATTTTTATGTAATGTAGCGTCTCCTTTGAGAAGCTGCTATGGTTGAGTTAGTACTTGCATTATAAATAACATTGTAGAGCTGTTTATAACCTGGCTTTCTTAATTCACTCGAGGGTGAAATTGAGCATGAACAGTCTCAGCTTGGGAGCCATTTGTTTCTTTAAAGTTTGGCTGAACTCAGGTTGGCCAGTTTGTAAATCAGGAGATCCTTACAAAATACAGTTTTAGTGATTTTTTTGGGAGGTACTCTCTTGGTTGTTAAGTTAACCTGAGTCATAATAAATTGGTTCCTTTTGATAGCCTCATAATTTTGTAGATAAATATCAAATGGGGATTGTGTGGCTAAATTCCATGTAACTCTTTGAAAAGCATAGGGGTTAATTCCTCAGTGTAGACTGGTTTTTAATCTTGACAAATAAAAGTGTTTAAGGAGCTCCATAATTTAGAGTTGGAAAGTGGCTACTGTGCTTGCTGAGAAGTTAGTGCTCTTCACTTACTGACTGGTGCCCCTCAAAACACTTTATTGGATAAGACCGCAAAGGTCAGGAGGATTAGAGTTTGATTTATAAAATGCACATGGCGCAGGATCTAAGGCTTAGTCAAGCTTACCAAAATGTTTAGGTGTCCCCTGGTTTCCCCTACCCTTTGTGCATTCTATTAGTCATCCTCCCTCCTCTCACCCATACAAATCCTTTCCCTTTCCTTAACCTTCAGCAGATCCGCATTGCTACCTTCAAGCTACCCCACACTCTCCGCAATCCAACAATCCCCATCCCTTCCCTGATGATATTGCCATTGAAGAATCCCAGTTTGACAGTCTCCCTTGAGTGGGCCTGGGTCAGATCTCATGTTCTGGCAATGCATTCGAGGCACCTGTGACCCGAGGAATCCTCAGAGCCCTACAACTTTTTTCCTGTTCTGCTAACAGTGTTATCCTACCAGTTTGGTCCTGAAATTTGAAATTTTTAATAGAAAATTTAAATACTTTGTTCTTCACAATAGGTGGATAATCAGTTTAGTGAGAAATACGTAAATGGTGAAAGGGTCAATTGAGCTGTACTTAGGGTCTGATCCAGGTCCCATAGAAATCAATGGCTTTCTTTCAGTTGAATTCAGTGGGTATTGGACCAGACCCTTAGTCCATAACTAAAGCTGAAAAGAGGAGTGTTGTTAATAGGTGGGTGTAAGGATTATCTATTGATGGCTATTCAAGTGCTAGGTATAGAAAAATCATACCTGCAGCTCAGGGGCCACACAGCTTAATGCTGAACACGTAGCTCAATTAACAGTGAACGTGACAAGTCTGGTGACTTATACAACAGGGTGACGCACTTAGTATCAATGTATAAAGAGCAAGCCTACCAAAATCTGAAACTAGATGTGATACCTGTGCAGATTTCTGGCAGGAGGACTCAAAGGTAAATGATAATAATAATAATAAGTGCTAGGAAAGGGTTATAAATCCTAGAGATGAAATGTAACTTAAAGGGCCAGAACCAAAACAATAGATCCAAATTTTGGATTTTTATAGATGTCAAACCAAAATCCCAGATATAAATTCTCCCAAACTTGTGGCTTTGGGCTTTGGATCTGAATCCAAACTTTTCCATCTTTTGAGACTTTCTGAGGTGATGTTCAGATTTGATCCATATAGACATAGATTTGAGCTACAAACTGCATCCAAACCTAAATCCAGGGTTTTGGTTCAGGTTCATCTCTACAAAAAAATATGTGAAAATTAGATGTGGAGTCAATTTATACTGTTTAGGTCCAAAAGTATCTTAAATGCCTGGGACATTTAATAATCAGGTTTTGGTTCAGCTCAATATACAGAAGTGAAGTTCATATCCAAACTTCTGCAAAGTTTGGAAGGTTGTTTTGGTTCACAATCATCTCTAGAGAAGATAGCTAAGGCTACAGAACCAACTCATAATAAAGTGGCTAGCAAGAAACTGTCTGGGTTAGTGAATATGAAATAGTTTAATTATAACGAGAGAGAGAAGCAGGAAAAATCAACTGTATAGACACTGATCAATTGATAAAGAACTTACTACTACTACTACTACTAATTAGGGCTCTCGTTTAGTCGCAGTTCACTCACGTGATTAACTCAAAAAAATTAATTGCGATTAAAAAAATTAATCACGATGAATCTCACTGTTAAATTTCAATTGGTATTCTATTGTTTATTAAATATTTTTGGATGTTTTTCTACATTTTCAAATATATCCATTTCAATTGTACACTTTGTATTCTGTGCTGTATTGCTCACTTTATTATTTTTATTACAAATATTTGCACTGTAAAAATGATAAACAAAAGAAATACTATTTTTCAATTCACCTCATTAAAGTACTGTAGTGCAATCTCTTTATCATGAAAGTGCAATTTACAAATGTATTTTTTTTTGTTACATAACTGCACTCAAAAACAAAACAATGTAAAACTTTAGACTCTAAAGAGCCTACAACTCCACTCAGTCCTACTTCTTGTTCAACCAGGACTAAGAGAAACACATTTGTTTATATTTATGGGCAATAATGCTGCCCACTTCTTAATTACAGTATCACCTGAAAGTGAGAACAGGCATTCGTATGGCCCTGTTGTAGCTGGCGTCGCAAGATATTTATGTGCCAGATGAGCTAAAGATTCATATGCCTCACATGCTTCAGCCATTGTTCCAGAGGACATGCTTCCATGCTGAAGACGCTCGTTAAAAAAAAAGCGTTAATTAAATGTGTGACTGAACTCCTTGGGGGGAGAATTGTATCTGTCCTGCTCAGTTTTACTCACATTCTGCCATATAGTTCATGTTATAGCAGTCTCGGATGATGACCCAGCACATGTTGTTGGTTTTAAGAACACTTTCACTGCAAATTTGATAAAATGCAAAGAAGATACCAATGTGAATTTTCTAAAGATAGCTACAGCACTCGACCCAAGATTTCAGAATCTGAAATGCCTTCCAAAATCTGAGAGGGATGAGGTGTGGAGCATGCTTTCAGAAGTCTTAAAAGAGCAACACTCCAATGCGGAAACTACAGAACCCAAATCACCAAAAAAGAAAATCAGCCTTCTGCTGGTGGCATCTGACTCAGATGATGAAAGTGAACATGTATTGGTCTGCACTGCTTTAGATTATCAACCAGAACCCATCACCATCATGGAAGCATGTCCTCTGGAATGGTGGTTGAAGCATGAAGGGACATATGAATCTTTAGCACATTTGGCATGTAAATATCTTGTGACGCCGGCTACAACAGTGTCATACTAACACCTGTTCTCACTTTCAGATGACATTGTAAACAAGAAGCAGGCAGAATTATCTTCTGCAAATGTAAACAAACTTGTTTGAGCGATTGGCTGGACAAGAAGTAGGACTCATTGGACTTATAGGCTCTAAAGTTTTACATTGTTTTATTGAAAGCAGGTTTTTTGGTACATAATTCTACATTTGTAAGTTCAACTTTCATGATAAAGAGATTGCACTACAGTATTTGTATTAGGTGAACTGAAAAATACAATTTACTTTGTTTTTTTACAGTGCAGATATTTGTAATGTCACCTGAAAGTGACACTGTATATTTTGTATTCTGTGTTGTAACTGAAATCAATATATTTGAGAATGTAGAAAACATCTAAAAATATTTAAATAAATGGTATTCTATCATTGTTTAACAGTGCAATTAATTTTTTTAATCACTTGACAGCCCTACTACTAATGATCAACTACCTCTGCTATAGAGCTTTTCATCACTACATCTCAAAGCACTTTATAAAGGAGGTTAGTATTATTAGCCCCATTTTACGGATGGGAAATTGAGGCACAGGGACGTGAAGTGACTTGCCCAAGGTCACGCAGCAGGCCAGTGGCAGAGCTGGGCATAGAGCCCAGGTATCCTGAATGCCAATCTAGCGCTCCATCCATTAGGCCACACTGCCTCAGATCAGGATGAAAAAACACAGGTGTAGATTAAAAGAAATGTAGTTACAGGACCTGCTTATTGGAAGGTGGCACTAGAGGTGAAAGAGACATTGAGAAGGGTGAAGAAAGTAAGTGGCACTGCACAGCCTGCCATTTCTGAGTCTACGCCCACTCTACAGCCAAAACAACAGACTCCTCGCTCCTACCCATTGGAGACCATTTCCGTAAATGGAGCTGCATTAGGAGCATTACTATTTCAGCTTTGTTATTCTCACTAAAGCAGGAAACATAACAAATCCTTGCTTGCTAAATACCACATAAAGACGAAAAGTAAACCAACTGGCAACGGTAATTGACATCCTTGTTGTGCAAGCTCAGCTTCACTGGAATGTAAAAACTGGTAAGGAAGAAACCTGAGAACCCACCCCCCTTAGTGATACCAGACTCATAAACCTCCTCACACACAATACTTCCACAGTCAGCAAGATCCATGCTGCCTGTTGACCAGAGTGCCAGGCAAAAGGGTGTTTTTCCTCATCTCTCATGAGTGCACATCCTCATTTAAAATAATTCTCCTTGGGTCTGAGCTGGAAGTGGACAAAGAGGGCCATTTTTCAAAATGGAGATGTGCCCTCATAAAACATATATCCTGCACTCAGACTTACTGCACTTATGTACAAAAATCAGGCCAAAGCCAGGGCAAATTACCATTTATGAACTTTCCTCACCATTTGTATTTACCCACTTTCATGTGCAAGTGTGGAAATTGCATGCACAGTCCCAGATATAATTACTCACATATTATGTTTGCATACAAGCCTAGGCCTCGACTTTTTAAAAATTTTGCCATAAGGAAAAAAAAACTCTAAAAGATGACAACAAACATAAATTAAAGAAGAACACCACCAATCAGGAAACATAGCTAAGACTGAATATATGATGGTTTGTAATTGGAGTGAACACACTGAATAATCAAGTCAGCAGCAATAATTTGATATGTCATAGACATCTGCCTACAGAATGTTGCAGGAAAAGGATTCACTGAAACATTTTAATTTTTGATAGAGTCTAGGCAAGGATCTTCAAAGCCACCTAAGGAATCTGGACACCCAGTTCACCACAAAGGGTCAGAAAGAGGTTAAACATGGAATCAGGAAGAATGAATAGGTATGGAGATCAACTGAATCGGAACAAAAGGTGAGTTTGCCGGCTTGGAGAAAGCAAGAAATGGCCCACGTCTTTACTGAAAATTTAAACCATATTTGGGCTTCTATAAAGTTAAGAATGCATCTCATTGTTTTCCAATATACCTTTCCTTTTCAAGTCCTCTGAAGTCATGGGTGGCTGGTTCCTGCTCCATATGCTTGACACATATCTTTCATTGAAACCCAGTTAAACATTCAGACAGTTTTTGAGGTTTACAGAAATGGCATTTTTTTTCAGTACTGCATAGCTTGGTTTTGCAATATTAATATTATAATTTCATTCCCTTTGAGATAATTATTGTTTTCAAATTTACAAAACCATTCCATATAATGTAGTAAAAAATAGCATTAACCTGCTCACTACAATCAATCTATGGTACTTATATGTCCCCGATTACTATGTACCTCAGAATCTTAAATTTATGTATCCTCACAATACCCTTTTGAGGTCAGGAAGTTCTATTATCCCCATTTTACAGGTAAGGCAAAGACAGACTAAGGGTTGGAATGTCCAAAAGGCATCAAGTGCCTACCTTCCCTTGGAATCAATGGAAAGCCTTACTCCTTTTGAGCATTCCACCCTTAGTGATTTTCCCAAGGTCATACAGGAAACCTATGGTAGAGCCAGGAAATGACCCCAGGTCTCCTGAGCACCAAGAAAGTGCCTTAAACATTGGACCATTCTTCCTCTGCATAACCTCACTCCATGCTCCACATATGGTGACTGGTAGCTCCATGTTCCACTGTGGCTGTGATGTTACTCCCCTAATAAATTCTGGAAAGTTTCTTTTGAGAGGAGCCATTAACCAGATTCTTTGGCAGACCTGAAAAGAAATGAAAGCTAAGTTGAAAGCCTCTCTTTCCTTTGCTCTTTGGGATGTTCATCATGTGGGACTTGACCCTGTGGTGTGCTATATGCTCTCAATTCCCATTTAAATTCAATGAGAATTGAGGGTGCTAGGCATCTCACAAGCCTGGGCTCATAACTCTGAAGATAGGCAATTAAAAAAAAAAATAATTCCTGGTTGCCTTTAAAGGTCTAATTGTAGACCGCCCGAGCAGCCATAAAATAGGTAATAAATGATTATCAAAACTAGAGTCCCACACCTACTGCATAAGCAAACAATTGAATAAGATCAAAGTACTGGTACTGCTGTAAAACTCTAAGGGTGTGGAGATCATGTTGTATGTAGTCACCATTTCTGCTTCATGGGTCTACTTATAGAAAGAGGAAAGAGTTTCTGAGAAGTAAGCAACTTTGTTTAAGTATACACACTTCAAACAAATCATAAAATGGGTTGGGAAGTGCAGAGATGACTTCATTTGTAAACTTTGCTTCTAGAACTGCTCAGTAGAAATATTTACAGTTACATTTAATTTAAACAACCATAATTCATTTTGCCAGTTTAGGTCAAATCCTGCCCTTAGCGGGTGAAGGCACTTCACTTATTTAATTACCTGCTCCCTTAGGTTTTGACCATGGGGCTCCCCATGGGCACAGGGGTCCAGCTGCATAGATGGGTTTTGTTTACTGTTTACCTGAGTGAGTGGAATGGTGCTGTCCAGACGTGTGGCACCAAAGCCATCCTGCCTGGCTCTGAGCAGCAGGGATTGGATATGTTAATACACCAAAAAAGGGGCACCCCAACTAGCTCATTCTACAAACTACATCATAATTTTGAGCCATTGAGGCCTGGCCATGCTCTCTAGCTTGAAGATGTGCCCTTTTAGGCTAGCAAGCAAGCCAGGTCCCCCTGCTAATATCCTTTCCCCCCATCCACTTCCTTCTCCTCCTTCAGCTAACTCCTTGAAACCCACTTTGGTAAAGCCTACCAGACCCTCACCAGCTAATAAAGGACAGATTGAAGGTCAGCAGGTACAGTTGTGTTTACTTAGGTATTACATTTAAAAAGAAGGTGGCCCAGGTTTTCTGGTATCCATTCACTTTGCACCACTCAGGCAACATAAAGTGCATGGATTCCAGCTGGAAGTGGCCAGCAGAGAATTCCCATTGTACCAGAGAGCTCCCCGCTGATGCAAAGCTCTGCAGCCCCTGTTCCACTGAACACACAGAGAACTCTTCAATCCACTATTCCCATAGGAACATCACACACCACCTTGTAAGACTCAAATCAGGATCCCACTCTACTTAATACACAGCACTTAGATGTATATAGTGAAATTGAGAATAAATTTATTATCAAAGAACAGAGATTCAAATGATAGAGAGTGAGAATATTGGAAACAAATGGTTATATATAAAAATCATAATGTTTTCTAGAACCTAAACTTAGCCAACAGGGCATTCCCCTCTTTCTCACGAGAGCTTACCCCAAGACCTTTTCCCAGCATTTTCAACCAGTTTGGCTGAGATTCCCCTCTCATAAAACCAAGCCCCCGGGTGACTTGTCCTCATAGATTGAAGGAATGAGGGTATAACCCCTTAGTTATACCTAGGGTGATCAGATAGCAAGTGTGAAAAATCAGGATGGGGTGGGGGGTAATAGGTGCCTATGTAAGTAAAAGTTCCAAAAATCGGGACTGTCCCTATAAAATCGGGACATCTGGTCACCCTAGTTATACCCCACAAAATTCATTGTTCTTACTTGTAATCAGGGCTCTCCTCAACTGGTTCACTTCTCCCTGTAAATGTCCTCTCTTTGAAGATTTCACAATCTTTCATTAGCATTCATCTCAAACTGTGAATGGAGGACCATTGTGAATCATACAATACTTAATTTACATATAAACAGACAGATAAACATTTCTTGCCTGAGAGAAAACCTGCTTTTCACCTTTCTGTTGTCCAGTCCTAGTCCAGTGTTTCTCAAATTCAGCTACCAAGGGCTTTTCTTGTGGCCACAGCCTCCTAGGCTGTGATTGGGAGGGGGAGGGCAAAGTAGTGTCCCCACCCCCTCCCTACCTCCCGCAAACTATGCATGCCCATGTTAAAAAAGTGGGAGGGCATGGCCCACTGCCCCCCACCCTCCCTGTTCCAGCACCCCTGTGTGTACTCCTATGTAGCTCTGTATCCTGGCATCCAGGGGTTCTTGGGTCACAAGGTCCTTTATGGAAATGCAAAAAGAAATAACTGTTTTTCATTTTATTTACAAGGTCTCTTAAAATAGATTTGTATTTATATACTTGTCGCATAGAATTCTGCACACAATGGCTGGGATTGTCAGTCATCTACAAAAGCTTATGCTCAAATAAATTTGTTAGTCTCTAAGGTGCCACAAGTACTCCTGTTCTTTTTTCAGTCATCTAAGAATTTCTGGCACCCAATTCCCCTTGACTTTCAGTGGATGTTGGGTGCTTAAATCCCATAGGTACCTTTACAAATACCAGCCAGTATTAATAACTAATACTCTTTTTATAGTACCTCCCATACAAGGATCTACATGTTCAACACCCCTATGCAGTAGATAGGTATCCCCCTCAAAGAGATGGGGATACTGAAACTCAGATTAAGGGCTAGATCCAAAGCCTATTGAATTCAATAGAAAGACTCACACTGACTTCAATGAGCTTTGGAACAAACCCTAAGTGACTTCCTTTAGGTTTCCTAGGTTACCTGTGGAGAAAATGCTCTCTATGTCCTGTATTTACTCTCAAGACCATCCTTCCTCTTCTAAAATCAAATACACTTTGAACTTGAAAGCTGGTGAGTTAATATTTTGTGCTGTTGCTTTATATCATGCCTTTCAACAAACTATCTCAAACAGTGGCTTGTCCCACTTGAAAAGTTTGCTTCCTGTTATTGGTCAAATCACTGGGAATAACTAACAAAGAATGACAGCGGTAAGAAGCCAGAGCTCCTTTTGCTCTCATCATTTATAATCAAATGCTACCAAAAAAATGTTGACTCAGGTTGAGGAAATAAGGCAGATTAGCAACCATGGAATGACAGTTACTTTTCCCTCAAAGACATACAATTTCATAACTGCCACAGGCCCCTCCACATAGGCTTGAAATAGACCAAAAAGGAAAGGAAAAATCATTGGATATAAAAATGTAATTTCTCAAGAACTGCCAGTAGTGAAAAAACAGGGAATGAATATATTATGTATATGTAGATACCTGTACTATATTAATCTCTCTCATATTATACAAACTATCATTTTTATGTCATCATAGATGTGCATGTAGGTACTAACACATAACCAGACACACCCACACAAAATTGAAAAACCAAGCACTCCAAAGTCAGGAAATGCAGAATTAAGATTAACTGCTCTCTTGTGTTTATGCCTTAAGAAATGGGGTAAGATTCTGCACCACTGAAGTGAATGGCAGTAATGCCATTTTCTTCAATAGCATCAGGATCATTAAGCCACCATTGCCCTACCCCTCTCAGGTCCTTTGCCAAAAGCAAAGCATGCTATTCCAGATAATTTGGCCACATAATTTTAAAATGACTCAATTAATTTTCTTCAAACTTGTCTTAGATCTTTTTGAAATTCAAGCACTATCAAACAAGCCAAGTTTGTTGAGGCTGCCTTATTGCTGAGTTATCTATGTTCAAAAGTGAGAGATTGATACATATAGGGGAAAGAGTTTTAATGCATTCATAACTCAAATCTAACTGAACCAATTTTGTTTATGCTTTCAAAAAAACCCAACCTTTTGGCATGAGACCACCAAAAGGAGTTAAATTGATAAAGTCTTTAGCAACTGAGATGGGGCTAGGAATCTAAACTGAAAATCCATTTTAATTATACTGCACAACTACTGCACATATTTTAGCTCAATAAAATATCTATACTCTCATGAGAGATAATGGAAACTCTGAATGCATCTAAGCTTCTCTCCACAGGTATGTATGTATTTCACAATAATAATAAATTAGTGAACATTTTGGATTGTGTACTAAAGTATCACAAAATGCTTTGCAAACATACTCATGTTTCACAAGCTTCCTGTGTGGTACAGAAGTCTAATATTATTCCTACTTTGCAGAAGAGGAAACTGGGATTAAATGAGAAGACTATTCTGCTTCTCTTTTTGCAAGTGATGCCACTTTAAAAGTGCAAGGGGCACATAGGTCTTACAAGGCCTTGCATTGCAAGGGCCACAAATACTCACGTACACACTAAAAGCCAAGTGGAAATTCATATGGATGAGGGATTGACTTGTTGAGAAGTGCATGTCCCCTGGTTCTACATGAACTTTTAAAAGCTTTAGATGAAATTCTCAGCTGCACCTAATAAATTTTAAGTGTAGCTGAGAGAAGGGGTGCACAAAAGAACAGTATGTGCCTCCGCAGTGATGATGGCTGGGTCAAAGGAGCTGATAGTTGGCTCTGTGCAACTGAGGAATTCCTACGCTGTGGGGGAATCCTCAGTTGGCGGAGTCCATTGGGTTTACAACTCCTTTATGCCACCAAAGCAGCCACCAAAGGACTGTAATGCAGTGAAGAATCTGGCCCTTTATTTTCAGTTTTTAAAAGTAAGCATTTAAAGACTAAAATGAAGCTTTGAAATCTATAACTGTAGTTGTGGAGATGTCTGTATTGATAGCAGGGCTCTGCAAGTGAATCCTGTAGTGGCCTTCCTATCTTTAAACCCTTTGGGCCTAATTCTTTCTTACACTGAGGCCAGGTCTACACTATAGACCTATATTGGCATAAATACATTGCTCAGGGTGTGAACAATGCACACCCCTGAGTGATGTAGTTATACTGACCTAACCCCCCTGTGTAGACAGGAAGCTCTCCCATTGGCGTAGTAGCATCTTCACTAAAGCGCTACAGAGGCATAGCTGCATCACGGTAGTGCTGTACGTTAAAAGAAGCCCTATTAAGGCCATTTTACATGGAGTACCATGCATCTGATAAAGTGGGTTGTAGCCCATGAAAGCTTATGCCCAAATAAATTTGTTAGTCTCTCACGTGCCACAAGAACTCCTAGTTGTTTTTACTGATACAGACTAACATGGCTACCCCTCTGATAAGTGTTCAGAGACTCTACAGGCCTCCTAACTGGAGGGTAGGATTTTCTCTCCCAGATGATGTAGGGACTAGATTGGAATCAGCCAAAGCACTGTTAAAGGAGCCACAGCCCAAAGTTGTTGTTGACCTCTCCCTCTCCTTGGCTAACAACTCGGTAACTGAAGTCAGAGTGGGGACTGAAATACCCCAAACATTTACCTCCAGGTTATTATTATTGATGGGAAAGTAGAAGCAAATTGCTGACATAGAATATTTGCATTTCTCTGGTAATCTGCCAGATGGCAGGCCAGTCATCCAGAGACAAGCGTTAAAATCCTTCTGAGTTGCTAAAAATAGTTACCAAGTGTTCAAAACCTTGCCATAGATGACAGGAGCTTACCTCAGCACTCCAAACTCACTTTATAATTTTAAATGGAGAACGACCAGAGAATGTACTGTGTTGCTAAGCCCTGGCCCTGTTTGCTGGTTGTACCACAAAACTCTGGAGTGCCCTGTGGTCAGTGGTGCAGGTTTAAACTTCAAAGATTTGGATGCTCTGGGTCTCTATACAAGCTCTTTATTTTGTTGTGGACCCTGCAGCTCTCCAAAGCATGGCTCTTTGTTTCCACTGTACACTAAGCTTCCACAGGAGGCCATCTTTTCTGAGGAAAAGAGCAGTCCTGTATTCCCAACCCCAAACGTTCAAAAATCACGAGATTGGCTTTCAAATCATGAGATTATTTGAAAATAATAGATTTGGTGTTCTTTGTATTTGCCTTCTGCTTTTTGAGCCTTTAGGGTGCACTGGGGTCACATTCTGAAGCTTTTGCCACAGCGACAAGGCCTAGAAACTGACTTTTTCTTTAAGAATGAAGGCTGAAATCATCACATAGCCTCTTGACTCCAGTAGCTGGGGCTTTAAGGAAAACAATAGTTATGAGACTCATGACAAAATCATGAGAGTTGGCAACACTGTCCCACAGAGCCAGGATCTGTGACTTTCTAACCCATCTGCAACCTTCTGAGCTTTGCATGGTCTGGACAGTTGTGGATATTGAAGGGAAGCTTTGCCTTACCTAAAGGAATTTCCTACTATTCCTTCTTTTTTACTCTCATTAAGCTTTCTCTGACATAGCTGACACCAGTGCTGCCAAAGAGATCAGCTGGCTAAGGAGGCTGTATTAGTAATGTGGCTGGCATTTTGCCTCCTGCTCCTGAGATCGCTTCTGAGCACTGACTCTTTGCTTGGTCTGCTTGATGTGAGGGCCTTACATTCTTGCCTTAAATTGAGCTTACGAGTGCTTTAGTGGATTTACTGTCATGCTATTGGGTTGATTTTTCTGCAAGTTTATGCTAATATCTATGATTCTCATATTTTTCTTACTGTCTTCAGTCTCTAGACAGATACTGGGATTGTTGAAATAATGAGCATCTGCATCTTAATACACTTCTAAGTCTCCTGTTGACCCTGTAACTCATTTATCACAATTTATGATTCCTCTGAGTTGATATGTATTTGCTAAATTATTATTTTGTTGAAAGCGTTTCTAAAGTGTATTAGAATGTGTGGATTTAAAAGTTCCTTTGTGAAAATTCTTCCCTCTCATTCACCCAAACCCCTTACTTTGCTTCAGTCTGTTTAGTATTGACCAGAGATGTGAATCCTAAATTTTATTTTCCCTTTATAGTGTATGGAAGATCCTGAATTTTAAAAGGTTAACAAATGATAATGATACTCAGCATTTAGTGCTTTAGGTCTCTTTTATAATCAATAACTAATTAATCCTCACTTCTCTAAGGTAGGTAAAGCAATTTTGTTAGCCCCATTTTATGGGCAGGTAAATGGAAGCACAGAGAGGTTATGCGAGTTGCCCATGGACAAAGTGAGAACCAAGGTCAAAGCCAGGCCAAGAACTCAAGAGTTTCTAGCTCCCAGACCTGTGCTCAGATTGTTAGATCACACCAAACATCTTTTTTTGTTGTTGTCAGCAAAGATCTTTATACCACATTTATACTTGTTATTAATTGATGGCAGTGCTTTATCCTTTACTAGCAATCAAAAAGTGGCAGCATCTTGAGAGTTCTTTGGAGTTGGAGCACCCACACCTGTGAACAAACTGATGACATTATGCCAAATCTTATCCATGTAGACAAGCCAAAGAAATAAGCTATGTGCAGGATGCGGTGGTTCTGAGAGGAGACAGAATCCTCTCCCAGCCAATCTGTGGAGCTACACAGACACTCTGCAACTAGCCACTACAACCCTAAGCCTAAGCTTTCACAGCTGCTCCACGACCCTCCCTCCTCCCATTGAGATGTGGCCAGTGGCTCTGCAATTCCACTGGTTAGATTTCCTTTTTCCCCAAAATTTCCTGCATGCCAGGATGAATGGAACCTCCAGAGAGTACAGCTTCATGGTAAACTCCCACATCCAGCCACTTGCTCCAGTATTACTCCCGTTCTAAAACCTATTGGATCTCCTGTGCTCCTAGAAGATCAGGGAATAGGATTTGACCCACCATGTAGGCTGAGCAGTAGAGCAGAGTGAATTTTTTTGGTCAAATAGTAAATTTGCTGAAAGTTGTAGTTTTGAGGTGACCAAAACTATTCATGAATTCAGGTCAAATTCAGAGAATAGTTTCAGCTGAATAAAAATGAGGGATTTTGTTTTCCAAAAATCAAAATGATGTTTTGTTTTGAAATATCATTTCAAAATGCCATTTGAAACATTTTGTTTGACCCAAACAACATTTTGGGACCCAAACGAAAAACAAAACAAAACAAAAATCAGTTCAGGTATGAAATTAACCAATTTTTTTTCAGATTTTTTTATTTCACCACTGAACTGAAAAATCAATTAGTCTCTCAGCTATACTGATTAATAAAGTTGGTGATGTCATAGTACTCAGTTCCTTATGAAATTCTCCAACCTACTATATATTTAAATGTTACTTGCTGAAGGGATGAAAATTGGAGTTGTGCCCTTTTTTGTTTCTTTACGAATCACAAAGACGGCTTGAAATAGTGTTTGTTTGCTTGTTTGTTTTTAAATATGCTCCAGTGGTATAATACTGCAGTACTGATGCTTTATAGAGTATGGGTACACCTCCCTCTGAAAGATTGACTGTAGACCACTATCCAAGGCAGAATACCAGACTATATGCACTGTTCCCAACTATCTCAATTTTATCCCAAGTCTTGCAATATTTGATGTTCTTCTCAAAGCCCCACCTTCTGGAGTCAAGTGATTAAGTGAGAAGTTCAGCTTTCATTTTTAAATAAAAGTCTTCATGGTTGCAGGGGGAAATTGAAGATATGACGAGAATGTACCCAAAGGCTCAAAGCAAGAAAGCAAACCAAAGGAACCCAATATAGATAATTATTTTTTAAATCTCATGATTTTTAAGGCCACTCTCGTGATTTTTAGTGCCTGACTCATGATATTTGAATGCTTGGAGTTAGAAATACTGTACATAGTCCACTGGAAATTCCTGTGATCCTAGATATCTTCTGATTTATGGAGTCAAATCCAGTCTCCTGTGCACAGCCTGAGTAAGCAGACAATCCACCAACGAGATCAGCGAGGGCAGGGAGGGAGAGCCAGGGTGAATGGCTACTGGTTCCATGTCATTTTGGAGTCTCCTGGGCACCCATCTGCTCTGCCTCTAGCCCACTGTGCTCCTAACCTTCCCATCAGCAAGAGAGGATATACTCTCTGGCGTGCAGGGGGTGCATGGTTTCCTGGAACCATGCTCCCCTGCAGAACCATGCCAGAGTCACAGGAGTGAGGGTAGGATTTAATTTATGTGAGCAATCTTGTAAACAAAAATGGAAAAAGTCTCAATAGCCTATAAAACTGACGTGTGTGCTTTGCGTAAAGGAATAAATATAACCCATTGACATTTTGCCACTATACAGCAAAAAGGAAAGAACCCAAAATCTGATATTTTTAGTCCAAACCGCAAATAGTATGCACTGCCTTTCACATCCCACGCTGTATGCTCTTTTTCAAAGAACAAAAGAAAAATTGCGGAAACTGGATATCTACACCATTTACTGCACATAAATCTCTTTCATATGGTAACGAATGGCCTAGACTGCAAGCTGTGAACCTAAAGACACCTAGTGGTCCAGGAAGTTCAGAGTTATTTGAGTTAAATATTGTGCAATGCAGGTGCAGGCTGCAGATGGGAGGTTTGGGTGTCAGAGCATGCCAAGTGCATAACAAAACTCAATTGAAGGAAGCCAATTTTAAGACCGCAGTCTGAATTAGTTGAATATAAATGACAGGAATTCCATAGATACCCTGTGAGAGACGTTTTCAAGATTCTCCAGTGTGAGTTTGCCTAAAGAATCACTGGTGCGGTATAAAGACACATTATCTTTTTTATATAATTAAAGTTATCATTTTTCAGGCCAAAGTATATTCCCTCTAAAATATACAAGCTAAATTCTCTGTTGATGTAACTCCATTGGAGGCAGCAGAGAGTTTAGCTCACAATACATACATGTTCACTGACTTACACTGATGTAAAACAGGAGTAACTCCATTGTTCGGTTATACCAGTGTAACCAAGATCAGAATCCTGCCTTGTATCAGCAGTGATAAAGATTTTCAAATCAATATTGAAACTTCAGGCAGACTCTCTACTGTACAGGAGATAAGAATTGGGATTCTTAGATTTAAAAGCCACCAAATATTCAAGACTATAGATAGGCAGCTTCCAATATTTTAAAACAAACATATATTCTAATTTTAAAAATCTCACTTTGATTCATTTTAGCGTTTCATAATTTCAACCTTTAGGAAGACATTTACATAAAAATTATCGTTTAAAATTTACTTTAGACTTAAGAACTGGAGTTTTTACTCAAACCACAAAGCATAGTGCTGTTATTTGAATCCTTTCCGATGTGTTTGCTATACCTTTTATTCCTACACATCTCCAACCCCATCCCAGGACTTTCCTAACGTTCTTAAGGTCAAAAGATATCCTATTTTGGTATGCGTCCTACCTTATAGGTTTCATCTATCCTCGTACGTGTTCATACATAGAAACAGAAGCTGTAGCTTGTCTAACCTGTAAAATTGACAGAATTTAAAGTAACCGATCAGATTACAGAAGAAACAAAATAATATGAACAAATATTCCTAAAAAAGGAGAAATGAGACCAAACTGCAAAGTCTGGATGCTAGTCTGGATGCAAACTTCACCAAAGTTCAGAGAAGAGGGAGTTCACATCTTGGTTTTGAATTTTGCCAATCTGTACTAAGTAGCAATAATGATAGTTCATGTTTTAGAGGGGGGGAAATGTCATGAAGAAAATACAAAAACTATGTAATGTGTCCTTAAAACAAATGTTCTTTGCTTGGCTAAAATGCCAACCAGAAGCAACATTAAAAAAAAAAAATGGCAACTGGCCAGAAAAAATCCACCCTGCATAATATGTTCCAGTAAATACTCAATAGCCTTTTGGTGAACCTGCTGGCTCAGTCTTTCCTTGAACAGGATCTTTAAAGAACAAAAGAAAAACTGATAGACATTTTCCTTTTTGTTAGTTTCCCCAACTTGCACTCAGTAGTATTGTTTAGTATGAGTTTCAAATGAGAAAGTGCACTTGTACACTGCCTTATAATCATATTAGTATGTTGCCATGCTCTCCGTTGACTGGTTTCTTTCTTTTGGTATTCTAACTTAGCTAATATGATGCACATTTTATAAAGAAAAAGGCAGAAAACATTTGGTTTACTTCCCCCATCATTCAGTTTCACATCTGTAAAATGAGAATTATATAATCCCTGCTTTACAAGTAGTAGGAATTAGGGCCTGCAGCAAAGCCGGTCTCCAGGCAACCTAACAAGTGCAGCTGCCTGTAGTAGGCTGCCTGATTGGCTAGCCAGCCTGATTGGTGGGAAGAGTCAGCAGACCAGTGCTTAAGCCAGCTGCAGTTTGGCGGTTACTCAGAGCATTTGCCCATGGCTGCAACAGCTCTTGTGCCTACTTGTTCCTAGCTCCACTCCTGCCTCAGACCCAGCCCCACTCCTGCTTTGGTCCCTGCCTTGCCTCACTCCAGCTTACCCAACTCTGGCCCAGGGCTCTGATTCCTGACTTTTGACTCTGGCATCTGGCCTCCGACTCTGGGCTCCTATTCCTGGCTACCAACTCCTGCTCTAACCACTAGGTCTGGCTTCTGCTCCAACCACTGGGCGTGACCGCCCACATTCCAGTCTCTGACAACAAGTCTGTCATGTGGAATAATTAACGAATGAGCTTCATTCTATAACACTGAGGCCTTGTCTACACTACAAAGGTTTGTTGGCAAAAGCTGCCTTTTGCCAGCAAAACAGGGGAAGTGTACAAACTACAAAGCTACTTTTGGCGGCAAAACTCTGCTGTTTTGCTGACAAAATAAAACCACCTTCACGAGGCGTAAAGCTTTTTGTGGCAAAGTTAAAGCGACAAAGCGTTAGTGTAGGCACTGCTGTTTGTTTTGTCGACATAACTGGCTTCCACCAGTATCCCACAATGCCTGCTGTGACCGCTCTGCTCCCTGTTTTGATCTCTGCTGCCCTGCAGGCATGTGCCCCTCCCCTTTCAAAGCTCCAGGGAGTATCTGACAGCTGAGCTTGCTGTTCCTTTTTGGAGAACAAAGAGCAAATCATTAGCATGGACTGCTCCTGTTCTGCCCTGCACTAGGAACACAGCGGCAGGCAGACTGCTGCTACAGGGAAGGGGAACTGACGTGCTTCTTTGACATTCCTCAGCACAGAGAGCTCACAGAGCTGTTCAGGATACCGCTCCCAGCAACAGAGGAGGCTGTGGGAGAAGTCGGAGGTAGGGTGACCAGGTGTCCTGGAGGCTCCAATCAGCAATGCTGATGGGGCCATTGACTGTCTGGTTGGTGGCGCCGTGCAGTGGGGCTGGCAGGCTCCCTGCTAGCCTCCGTGCCACGCGGCTCCTGGGAAGCAGCCAGCATGTCCCCCCTCCGGCTCCTCCCGGCCAATGGGAGCTGCAGGAGCGGCGCCTGTGGATGGGAAAGCACGCAGAGCCGCCTGGCCGCACCTCCGTGTAGGAGCTGGAGGGGGGACATGCCGCTGCTTCCGGGAGCTGCTTGAGGTAAGTGCCACACGCAGCCTGCACCTCTGACTCCCTCCCAGGCCTCAACCCCCAATCCCACTCCCACCCTCCGAACCCCTCGATCCCACCCCAGAGCATCCTCCTGCACCCCAAGCACCTCGTCCCCAGACCCACCCCAGAGCCTGCACCCCCTGCTGGAGCCCTCACTTCCCCCCCCCCGTGCCCCAACCCCCTGCTCCAGCCCTGATCCCCTCCCACCCTCCAAATCCCTCAATCCCAGCCCAGAGCACCCTCCTACACCCCAAACCCCTCATCCCCAGCCCCACCCCCACCCCAGAGTCTTCACCCCCAGCCAGAGCCCTCCCATCCCCTGCACTCTGAACCCCTCAGCCCCAGCCCAGAGCCCCCTCCTGCACACCAAATCCCTCATCCCCAGCCCCACATCAGAGCCTCCACCCCCAGCCAGAGCCCACAACCCCCCCTGCACCCTAATCCCCTCCCACACCCCGAGCCCCTCATTTCTGGCCCCACCCTGGAACCTGTACCCCCAGCCCAGAGCCCGTACCTCCTCCCATACCCCAACCCACTGTCTCAGCCTGGAGCCCCCTCCCATACTCCAAACCCCTCAACTGTACCCCCCAGCCCGGAGCCCCCTCCTGCACCCCAAACCCCTCATCCCTGGCCCCACCCCAGACCCCACATCCCCAGCTGCACCCCTCATCCCCTTCTGCACCCCAGCTCCATGAGCCAGCCCAGTGAAAATGAGTGAGTGAGTGAGTGAGTGATGGTGGGGAGAGCGAGCGAGTGACGGGGGGGGGGGTGGAGTGAGTGGGGTTGGGGCATGGACAGGGCCTCAGAGGAGGGGTGGGGCGGGGCAAGGGTGTTCAGTTTTGCGCAAGTAGAAAGTTGGCAACCCTATGGTCAGACGGAATCACAGAACCATAGGCAGGCAGGCAGAGCCGGCTGCTTCAGGAGAGACTGCTGTGCTATGCTACAGGCTGACGTGGTGGGGGAGGGGTGTCCCCCTCCCTCTGTCTCAGGATAGGTCGGTAAGTCTGCTGTCTCCCCTGCTCCAGACACACCACTCTCCTTTCCCTTCCCTATACACTTCAGTTGAAAAGTGACTGACAATCTACTAGGGTGCCCCTGGAACAATGGGTTTGAGAAACCTGTATCATGTGACACTCTACCTGCCCCATGAGGCATTGCAAACCCTTCCCAAAGCACCCCTGCAGCCAATTGCACAGTGGGATAGCTACCACAGTGCACTACTCTCTGTGTTGTTGCAAGAGCTGTTAGTGTGGATGCACTCTGCTGACACAATTTGCTAGCATGCAACAGCAATTTTAATTAAAGCGGCATAACTTTTGCGGACAAAACTTTGTAGTGTAGACAAGGCCTTAATCTACCAAGCAGTCGCCCCTTGATTTCATTGAAAGTATTTGAATGACTAAAGTGTCTTGGTGTACTTCTGATGGAACTCTTGTACGTAGGTAAGTCTTTGCAGGATCGAGGCCATACTTGTTAATTCACAAAAGGTGAAATTCAGCCTTCTGAAGAGAGCCAACATAATGACTATTGGGAATTAAGTGGAGCACAGGTCTTTTGTGGGCCCTTTGCATGGGGATGAATTTCAACCAATGGGTTTCCATATGTATGTTAATTTTCCACTTTTTCCAATTTTTGAACTTCCTAGCAGTCCATTTGTACACGGCACTAATCTTTATCTTGCCTTTTGTGCACTTGTCACCATAATTTGCTGCATTTGTGCTCAGAATATTCTACATTAAAATCCTTTTTCCATTTAGCCTTTACTTTCTTCAACGCAACCCTCCATGCTTGCTAAGAAGAAATGAATACAGATTGGTGATATTTTTATTAACTGCTTCTACCTCTAAGAGCTGATTCGTTAACTGATTAAATCCTGTTTCATGGAGTGTTCTGGAAATAAAATGTTTCTCTGAGAAAATGTCTAAGTTGAGGGTGTCTGTATAAATATAAGTAACTCTAGCGTCCTTGAATATTATAAATATTTGGTCCTCCTGTGAGTGCAATAACACCAAGCTCTTTCCAAACCAAAAGTAATTCCTTCTGAGAACTTCCAGCTTACAAGGGTTGTGTATCAAAGTCCAGTGTGTGATATTCTTTGGGAAGATTTGCAGTGTTTAAAGACTTTATGCTCAATGGTAAATTCTATAGGAAATGCCCAGCCCGTAGTAAGGAAAAATCTTGTTCATTTTTAAATAATTTCACTATTTTCCCCAAAGTGATAAAATCATATAGTTTTTAAATACACAAACTATTTAACCTGAATCTCATTAGTTTTTTAAATGACTATTTCCTTAAAGCTTTCTGCTTACTTTGAGCCAGCTTTTATTGTGCATTTTGCAGCTTAAATAAAAATAGCTGAAATACATTTTTATTATAAATCTGTCAAATCCCATGAGTAAATCTGATTATTGGTTATCCCTTCTTTGAATTTACTCTCCTTGAATATTGTAGGCCCATCAGATTTTAAAAGAGACAAGTAATTTTGAACCAGACCCCAACCTTCCAACTGAATCATGATTTCAAAAGCAAATACCCAAATATAACAGAGCAAAAAATAATGGGGTAAATCCCAATATGAACCTACTGTCTCTCTTCTTTTATTTTTAATCATTAATTTTCAGCAAAGGTGTGAACTTTGCTACAGCAGATATTCCATGTTAGGCATCATCAAAGAAAAAAATGCCACAAAATGATTAGACATGCTCAAAGCCCAGGTACTCTGCATTTTCACTGCCATGCAGTATATTGCTGCCATTATAGTCATTTAGTTAAAAGTATACCTAATATTTGTGTCCCTCCTTGATTTTCTTTGTTGAGCTGTTGATAACAAGGAAAGATCGTATTAGGCACAAAATGGACCATGGCCGGAGGAACAGTGTGGATAAGTTAATATAGTTTATTAGACCAACTTCTGTTGGTGAAAGAGACAAGCTTTTGAACTACACAGAGCTCTTCTTCGGGGCTGGGAAATGTACTCAAGAGTGTCACAGCTAAATACAAGGTGGAACAGATTGTTTAGCATAAGTAGTTAACACATATTCATATTGTAAGGTGAAGTGGCCTGTTAACATCTCTGCAGTCATAGGACAAAAAGGGGGGGTTAATGGATTACAGATTGTTGTAATAAACCATAAATCCGATGTCTTTATTAAAACCATGATTTTAGTGTGTAACAAAGCTATGAATTTAAGCTCATAGGCTGGTCTTTTGAAGGTGTTTTGCAGGTTTCCTCTGAGGACCAGGGCTGAGAGGTCAAATACAGAGTGATTGTTTTGCGAAAAGTGTTCACCTACAGGTGATCTGGTATTTTTGTCTCATCAATTTTCTGTGTGAGTTCATTTGAGAGCATAGTAATTGTCTGGTTTCACCCACATAGTTGTTATTGGGACAGTTAATGCACTGGATGAGGTACACCACATGTTGTGATAGGCATGTGTAGAACCCATAGATCTTGAAAGGTGTGTTTTGGGGGGTAATGATCATTGCAGCAATCATTGCTGCAGGTTTTGTCTCTTGTTATGGCAGGGTTTGGTGCTGCTTTGAGTTGGTGGGTCCTGGTCTGTGGAGAGCTTGCTTCTGATGATGAGCTTGGTGTGGTGGGAGGGTGGGTTTGTTTTGAAGGCCAGAAGAGGGGATTTGGGAAAGATTTATTTCAGGATGTGGTCCCCACTGAGTATGGGTTGTAATTGCTTAATGATACCCTGTATGGGTTCCAGTGTGGGGTGGTAGGTGATAACTAGGGGGGTGTGGTCAGATTTTTTTTTTCCGTAATGAAGTAGGTTCTCTCAGGGTATTCTGGTGACCTGCTCCATAATATGATCTATTTCTGTGGTGGAGTGTCCTTGTTTGGTGAAGGTGTCTTTTAAGTGTGTTATGGTGTACATTCTGGACTTTCTCTTCAGAGCATGGCTATAGATAACAGATTTCTTGGTATGTTTGGGGATCTGTGAAGGTAAATGTGGTGAACTGTGTGTTTCTTTTAGATAGTTGACAGTAGGGTTCCATTGCTGAAGCTGATCATGGTGTCCACAAAGTTGATGCTGGTCAAGAGTTTTCTAGAGAGAGTTTGATGGCTGGGTGGTGGTTGTTGAAGTTGTGGTGGAAATTTATGAGGGAGTTTAAGTCATCTGTCCAGAGGATGAAAATATCATCCCCCAATTTATCTCGGATATACCATTGGTTTCACAGCGTATTTGTCTAGAAATTCTTCCTCAAGGTTGCCTGTGAAGAGGTTGACATATTGGGGAGCCATCCTAGAACCCATTGTTGTTCCCATGGTTTAGACAAAGTGTTTGTTGTTGAATGTAAAATTCGTATGGGTGAGGATGAAATGGATGAGTTTGGTGATGGTTTGGAGTGGGGATCTGAATGTTGTCCATTATCTTGTAGATATTTGAGCCAGGCAGTGATGCTGTCATTGTGAGGGATGTTGGAACATTTTCAGTATCGATATACTGATGAGATGACAATGCAGATGGGAAGCCTACAGATGAAAATGTAGCACAAATGCCCCTTTAAAGTACATGCATGAGGTGTAGTATGAAGAAATGCAAAAAAGACCCATCTTGATACTCAAGACTGAATATCGGCACATTTGCCAATATGCTAAAGTGGATCTTGCAATTGCATAGTGGATTTCCAATGTGAGTATCTAAACTGTTTACAAAGGATGGGATTTTCAAACATACTCATTACTGGCTCAACTCTGCTCCGATTTCAGTAGTAGCAGAATTAGGCCAGTGCTGAGCACTACTGAAAATCCCACCCACCCAGAGATTCTGAAAAGGGAGTTCTTCCAGTAGGTGAGCAGAATGGGGACAGCTTTGCCATTCATAAAGGCATGTGTAAAATAATATAAAGAACATGTATTTTATATGCATATTGACAGGGATTTATCACTATTGAGATAAAGTATTTATTATTGAACACGTAAGCAAATGCATAGATTACATATGCATTTACCACCAATAGTGTTTGAAAGGAGGCACTGAATGGAAAACAAAAGCTGCACAATAAAATGGATGGGGATTGATTTTTGATACTGGACAAGAAACTGGAGGGAGTGGGAGGCCAAAGAGGGAAGCAGCAGGGAAAGTGAGTGCAGAACAGCCACACTTCCCTGCACTCGTGCTGGATTGCAATATCCAAAGAGAAAAGAGACAAGCAGTTGGTCACCAAAGGTAAAGAACTGTAAATTTCAGCCAACAATTATTTCGTAGCAAGGGCTTGCTTTATACACTCACAAGGAGTGTGCAGGGAGTTTGTCAGCCATTTAAAAGGCCTCTTGAACCAGTATGCAAAGGTCAAAGCACCCATTATCTTTATTAGTATGGGGTGATTTCCACAGGAGCAGTCCATCAGATATTAGATACTGGACAACAGCCTAGTGAGCTGCAGTATTTGATCTGCCCCCTGCTTTGTGAGTAAGGGATAGCATCGGAGAAGGATGGTCTTTTGGTTAAGACACTGGACTAAGACTTGACTGCTCTGGGCTCAGACCTTGGCTGGTCCACAGTTTTCCTCAGTTCCTCATCTGTAAAATCTAATTCACAAGGCTGTGCTGAGGATAAAAACATTAATGTTTGTGTAGTGCATAGATACTACAGCGATTCAGGTCACGTGATTACCTAAACAGATGGTTTGACACTGAAAAAGAAATTAAATCTATAACTATCAGCCCCAGAGAGACTTAGTACATTAAGGGTCCTCCAAGAGTGACTATTACAGAATAGCAGCACCATTAAACCACTGGAGCAATACAAACTCCACAATAGTTGCATAGACTGAAATCAACCTTTGTACCAGATGACTGGGAGGTAGCTAATGCAATGCTGACTTTTGAAAGGGCTCCAGAGGAGAGCCTGGCAATTTCAGGCCGGTAAGCCTAACTTCAGTAATGGACAAATTGGTAGAAACTATAGGCAAGAACAGAATTATCAGACACAAACACAATTTGTTCAGGAAGAGTCAACATAACTTTTGTAAAAGGAATTCATGCCTCACCAATCTATTAGAATTCTTTGAGGGAGTCAACAAGCATGCTGATAAGGGTGATTCAGTCAATATAGTGCACTCGGATTTTTGGAAAGCTTTTGACAAGGTCTCTCACCAAAGGCTCTTAAGGAAACTAAGTAACCATAGGATAAGAGAGAAGGGCCTTCATGGATCACTACCTGGTGGAGAGATAGGAAACAAAGAGTAGGAATAAATGGTCCATTTTCACAATGGAGAGAGGTGCCCCAAGGATCGGTATTGGGACCTGTGCTACAACATATTCATTAATGATCTGAAAAAGGGGGTGGACAGCAAAGTGGCAAAGTTTGCAAACGATATAAAATTACTCAAGATAGGTAAGTCCAAAGCAGACTGTGATGAGTTACAAAGGGATCTCACAAAACCGGGTGACTGAGCAACAAAATGGCAGAAGAAATTCACTGTTGATAAGTCCAAAGTAATGCACATTGGAAAAAATAATCCCAACGATACATATACAATGATGAGTTATAAATTAGCTGTTACCACCCAAGAAAGAGATCTTGGACTCACCATGGATAGTTCTATGAAAACTTCTGCTCAATGTGCAACACAGGTCAAAATGGCTAACAGCATGTTAGGGACTGTTAGGAAAAGGGATAGAGAGTAAGACAGAAAATATCATAATGCCACAATATAAATCTATGGTGCACCAATACCTTGAATACTGTGTCCAGTTAAGTCTCCCCACCTCAAAGGATATAGTGGACTGAAAAAGGTTCAGAGAAGGGGACAACAAAAGATGATCAAGGGTATGGAATGTCTTCCATATGAGGAAAGACTAAAACGATTAGGGCTGTTCAGCTTAGAAAAAGGACAACTAAGGGAGGATATGATAGCAGTCCATAAAATCATGAATGGTATGGAAAAAGTGACTAGAGCAGTGTTATTTACCCTTTCACACAATACAAAAATCAGGGGTCACCCAATGAAATGAACAGGCAGCAGGTTTAATATGAATAAGAAAGACATAAGCAGTATTCAGTTGGTTTGTTGGCCATGTGCTTATCCTCTGCAGAGGGGTGAGCTAGGAGTAATGCTGTAAAGAAGATATAGTGCTGGGTGTCATTTGTGTACTGCTGGGACATCAGCCTGTGTTGTCTCATCAGTTCTCCTCATGGCTTCATGCAGAAGTTAAATAATATAGTGGTGAAGATAGAGCCTGTGGGACTCTGCAGAGGAGGACTTTGGAAGTAGTAGATCAGTTGCCCATCCCATCTGAGAGGAAGGTACACAGGCCATTTCAAGGTATTTCTGGTCACCCCTGAAGCTTCTTCAAGATGGGACAGAAACAATTTGGGGATCTGTAGTATCAAATGCCACAGAGAAGTCCAGCAGAATGAGTATGGATACATTTCCTTTTTCTATAGACAGAGAGAGGTCACCAACAAGAGCAACAGGTACTGTCTGCATTAAACCCTGGCCGCATATGTGACCTAGAAGAATTCAATGTATTGGTGAGCAACAGGTAGTACTGGAGATTTCTTTCCCTAACTTCTCAATTAGTTTGTTTAGAAAGGAGAGTTTACAGACTAGCCTGTAGTTTATGAGGTCTCTAGCTTCAAGGAAGTGTTCATTTTGTAGTGACCAGATGGTGCTTTAGGGAGAGTGGAAGACTGTCTTCATCAAAGGAAGTATTGATGATCTCTGGCAGTAGGGGTCCCAGGAATCCTCTGCTCTCTTTCACCACCCTGGAAGGACAGAGGTGAGAATTGCAGATAGTGGCCCTGGTTGCCATCAATAGTTCTATAACATCTTCATGGGTGAACAAGACAAATCCTTGGGAGGATGGTGGTGTGCTTCTAGCTCTGCTCTAGACTTCCTATTCTTGGTGTCCTGTGAGGTTTCCACAGATGCAGGTGATCATCTCTGTAAAATAAGATGAGAATTCCTTGTAGCAGGAGATGCTATTTTCAGGGGTTGAGTTGGGGCTGTCTGGGTTTGCAGAGTGATTTATGGGTAAGATTCTGTTCTGTGCCTCTGAGATTCAGCACAGAATGTGAATTGCTGAGGGGACTATGCTGGCTTAAAGCCACCTTTGCTCCCTCCTGATCCTGGGCTGCCTTGGTATCTGGAAGATCTCCAGCATAATTTAGACACCCCTGACAACCTACCTGGGCTGCCCTATTGTGGCAGCACTTCTCAGAATCACCAAAGCAGTGCATATTGCAGCCCTGCCCTTAACATGCCCCCTCTTTCTCCAAGTCCCACCTGCAGCAAACCCTTTGCCAGGGCTTGCAAGGAGATCCTTAGAAGGCAGCTTTACAGCTGTCTTCCACAGTACCTGTATAGGAGAATCCTCCCCCAGCCAGAACTGGACTTTTGTATCCCCTCTGTGCTGTTCTAGCCCTTTTTACATATTGTAAAGGGGATGGAACAGGGGTGAGGACTTCACCCATGGTCCAAAAGTGTCCTACCAGACATGACTTTCCTGTCTCTATGGCAGAGGAGAGGTAAACTCTCATTTCTGGAGAGTTTTCAGTAACTTTTTCCTGGCAGTCAAGCAGAACAGCCTTTCCGCAAAACAGAGACTGTCTGATTGTTGACCTCAGTTTTTTCCTAACTGTGTGCCTCCTCTGACAATTTTATTTGATCACACTTCTTCAAACATCAATTATACTGATATATTTGCAAGGGGAGGTTAATCCATCTCTGTGCAGTTTCATCCATCAAACAGTGCAATATTCAAACATTTTTCAGTATTCACATACTGGTAATCAGCATGTACTGTACTGTCCTTGAAATGCAGGATCAAAACAGGGCCCAAAGTTGATCTCACTGAACAGATTTTATCCCAGTGCACAGTAACTTCATTTAAGGTAATGGATTTACTCCTGATTTATACCGATGTAGTCTGATCAGAAGCAAGCCAATTAAACTTACATACTAAAAATTAAAATAAAAAAGAAATGACCCAAACTGATTGGACAACTATGTGGAGAGGTGGCTGGAGTGCTGGCAGTGCATAGATATTTACACATACACCCATCATCCTTTTTTCCTCCCACTCCTCCTCCTTCAGTCACTAGGAATGAGGTTTTGAAAACTGACTAGTGAATTTTTGGGTGCCCAACTTGAGATAGGTTGAAGGGGCCTGATTTCTAGAACATTCTGATCACCCACCTACTGAAAATGTGACCTTTTAAGATGTCTCAAGCTAGTCATTTATGAAAATTTAGGCCAGGGCTAGCTGTTGTAGGATGGATGGGCAAGACCAAGAAGGAGTAAATCACTGAATCATTTTTATGTTTTTAAGCTTAGCTAGAAAACTATTTAATTTGATGCTTTTAATTTTTTTTTATTATGTAACATGCCCTGTGATATTTGTATGAAGTGTACTTTACAAACACATTTCATGTAATACTGAAAAAACTGGTAATACAATTTGAAAAGATGCAGATATTGTGAGACCGGAAGACATCTTTGTTTCTATTTCATTTTAATATAACTGAATATTTGTTAAAAGTTAGCACATTTCTCAGCTAATCTGAGGATCCTAAATTAACAACCTGGATTTCAGACAGGGCACAGAATCAACACCTAATATCATTAGTTCAGATAGACAGAAGATGCCCATTCAGCATGCTGCTAGCTGGCCAGAGGAGTGCCCCAAAGTTGTGGTTAATCAGAGGCAGAGGGGTCAGGGACAGCATTACAGGTGAGGCTGGTGGCAGAGTCAGAGGAGCAGACCCTGGAACAGACCACAGTGCTGGAACTGGCCCTGGATTAGGCTACACAGCAAGATGGGCTAGGGAACATCTTGGTGCCATATTCCAAAGATCTGTTTCAGGGATGGGCCTGGGGAGGAGTCAAAAGAAGAAGTGGCACCAGGGCAGGACCTGGAGCCAGAGACTGGTAAGTAGTGTCAGCCACCTTATTACATTGCAAATTGCTGCATAAATAGGAGGGGTTGATATGGAGGAATTACATGCAGGGGGTTAGATTTAGCTTCTGTTGTCGGCAGAATTCAAAAAAGAATCCGGATTATAGGCTTAGCATGCATGAGTGCATATATGGGCATATACGCCTCTCTTTGTAATTCTGTTCCACTGATAAGCTGTTAGAGAGTTAGACCACTGCTAGGGTTACCATATTTTGAGCCTCCAAAAGGAGGACACTCCACAGGGCCCCACCCCCGCCCCAACTCCACCCCTTCCCCAAAGTCCCCGCCCCAACTCCGCCCTCTCCCCTGTTCGCGGGAAGCCTGAAGCAGGTAAGGGGGATGTGGGGGGAGGAGGCGCGGCCCAGTCTGGCCCCCCGGCGTCTCCAGCCTGGGTCGGCTCGGGCTCTGGGGTGCCGGCCCCGGGCCAGCCCCCGGCCGAGCACCCCCGGCCTGCCGAGCACTGCCGGTCCCCGGCCCGGCCCCCGGCCGAGCACCCCCGGCCCGCCCAGCACTGCCGGTCCCCGGCCCGGTCCCCGGCC
>NW_020664417.1:62148271-62155625 GCF_002925995.2 Terrapene triunguis | reverse complement strand
AAAAAAACCTCTTTCACATAGATAGATGGAATACCTCTACTAACCTGGAAACATAGTCCTCCTTTTCACTCTGGTATTTCTAAGAGATTAACATCTTCCAAGACTTCCCTGACCTGAAATAATGTTAAAACCAGCATGGGTACCCTGAACCTTATTGGGATGTCCTCCCACTCCTACCAAGCCAGGCCCCAATTTTGTTTTTTATGTAATATGTAATTGTGTCTGTGGACTGGCATCATTGATAGTAGGAGCTTCTGAGCAGGCCACAGGTGGTCGCCTTAGCTGTAACCCACCCCCTTCCCCCGAGAGCCTCTACCACTCATTTCAAATGGGCAAAAACTGCTGCTGAAATGCTCACCACTGTCTCACAGACTCTCCATCTGTGTCTGGCAATAACAGTGCAGCTGTGAGCAGGAAAAGCTCTTCCATCAGGTCTGGATCCAGGGCTTAGCTCTGGCTGGAATGGACAAAAGCAAGTAGTGTGCAGAGCTGCACATGCCATGGCTAGATGTGTTGGTGGGCCAAGAACACTTCCACAGAGGGGCTTGGGAATGACAGATAAGTTCTCCCACAATACACCATGAACCAAATCCTAGAGTAGCTTCAGGTAGCAAGATACTAAGAACCCTGGGATACAGGACCTTGGTGGCTCCAAAGATCTATTCAACTGGAAATACAACATACATTTTTAACAGTGAGGGTAATTAATCATTGGAACAATTTACCCAGGGTCATGGTGGATTGTCCGTCACTGGCAATTTATAAATCGATTGGATATGCTCTTGGAATTATTTGAGGGAAGTTCTATGGCCCGTGTTATACAGGAGGTTAAACTACAGGATCACAATGGTCCCTTCTGGCCTTGGAATCTATGAATACAACCCCAGAAATCCTACTGTCAAACATGTGCCAATGCAGCACCAGATAAGGGGTATGTGTGATTCTACTGTGTGGACACTTGTAGGCAGGCTAGGCAAGCATGAATTTGTATGAACAGAAGCCCAGACTCAGATACATTCCGGAGTGTAGACATACCCTGGGTGTGATACAGGTCAACGTCCCCTGTCTGTTAGAAACAACCCCACAGGAGAATGTCAAGACAGTTTAACTAATCTTAAGTCTTCAATATGGTTCCTAACCAAGATAACCTATATAAAGAAATGCTAGTGTGACCTTACTGCTTGCTGAATCTGTAAATAGGTAATTATTTAGCTGATTTATTTAAGTAACACCACACCCTGTCTAAGATGAAAAACCAGACCTACAAGATAATCCTCATCTCATGTTTCTACTGGCTGTAGAGTCTCTAAGTATTTGCTCATATTCTAATAGTGAAATTATATATATGCTTTGTACTACAGCTGCAAATGTGAGGGTGAGGTACTCAAGATAATGATAATCTAATAGGTATATTCCCTCTCTGAATTCTGTGATTCTGTGACCCAGACATGCAGACATAAAGATGTGTACTCCTCTGAACAGGTTTTATTGATGATTATTTCAATCTACTATTTATTTAATTAGTGAGGTTTTCATTAAAATATATACATATGAGAGAACATCAATATTTCTGTCACTGTGTGTGTGCACATGTGGGAGAGAGAAACATCAACTAAGCAGACTGCATTTTACATGATGATTGATATCACAAGTGGAACAAGCCTGTGTATTCACACCTTGCAAGGCTCAAATAAAATAAGAGACAGTATTTTTAAAAATACTATCTGGAAACATGAAAATGGAAACAAAAAATCAGAAATGAAACATTGATCTTTTATAAGAAAAATATTTATGAAACAATGTGCAGCTATAACTATTTCCCCTAATGTATTTTTACATTAAACAATTTTGAATATTTAATAAGGAATTCTACCAGATGGGGGAAAAAAGTATTTTAAAAAATAAATAGGGCTACTCTACATAGAGAAGGATTGTCCTGTGGGTAGGGTGCTAACCAAGGGTATGTCTACACTGCACACTCCTTATGGTGGTGTATAGGGTACATACAATGCACACTCCCCTAGCACAGGTAATAGCAGTGTTATGGTGAGGCACTGCTTAGGCGAGTAAAGACATGCCAAAATGTTAGAGCTCTCTTACACAGCTCTCTACAAGCCCAAATAATACCTCTCCCATCTACACTGCTATTTTTAGCACTGTAATGTCCCACTGCCTCCCCGCTGGTGGAGCCTTTCCTCGTGTCCCCGAAAGACTCTGGCAACAGGGAAAGGCTCTGGCAGGGGGAGTCAGCCCCACCGCCACAGCCTTTCACTGATGCATGGAGCTACAGTGTGGATGCAACCTGCTTTTCACTGCAGCATGCAGCTTCATGTGTAATGTCTATATCCTACACACTGCCGCTGATGTAGACAAGGTATAGAACTTGGGAGATGCTCATTCAGTTCCCTGCTGTGCCACAGACCTTTCTGTGACCTTGGGCAAGTCAGTTAGTCTCTCTGTGCCTCAGTTCCCCATCTATATAGTGCAACTAATAGCACTACCACACAGGGGTATTGTGAGGATAAATACAATAAAGATTGTGAGATTCTAATATATTAGGATAATGGGGGGGGGGGCTTATAAGTACCCAACACAGCTAGATACTCATAAAGGCATGTTTATAACATATTAATCTATTTTAGGGTTTTATAGTGCTGCCCATCACTATAATATCTGAGAAACGTCCACATAAAAGCACCAGAAACCTATTGACCACTATACTTACCTACATGCCTCTAGCTTTCATCCAGACCACACCACTCGATCCATTGTCTACAGCCAAGCTCTAAGATACTACCGCATTTGCTCCAATCCCTCAGACAGAGACAAACACCTACAGGATCTCTATCAAGCGTTCTTAAAACTACAATACCCACCTGGCGAAGTGAAGAAACAGATTGACAGAGCCAGAAGGATACCTACTACAGGACTGGCCCAACAAAGAAAGAACGCCACTAGCCATTACCTACAGCCCCCAACTAAAACCTCTCCAGCGCATCATCAAGGATCTACAACCTATTATGAAAGACGACCCCTCACTCTCACAGACCTAGGGAGACAGGCCAGTCCCGCTTACAGACAGCCTCCCAATCTGAAGCAAATACTCACCAGCAACTACACACCACACAACAAAAACATTAACCCAGGAACCAATCCCTGAAACAAATCCCGTTGCTAACTCTGTCCGCATATCTATTCAAGGGACACCATCATAGGACCTAACCACATCAGCCATACCATCAGGGGCTCGTTCACTTGCATATCTACCAATGTGATATATGCCATTGTGTGCCAGCAATGCCCCTCTGCCATGTACATTGGCCAAACCAGACAGTCTCTATTCAAAAGAATAAATGGACATAAATCGGACATCAAGAATTGTAACATTCAAAAACCAGTAGGAGAGCACTTCAGTCTCCCTGGACACTCAATAACAGACTTAAAAGTGGCAATTCTTCAACAAAAAAACTTCAAACTTCAAAGAGAAACTGCAGAACTGGAATTAATTTGCAAACTGGACACCATCCAATTAGGCCTGAATAAAGACTGGGAGTGGATGGGTCACTACAAAAAGTAATTTTCCCTCTCTTGATATTCACCCCTTCTTGTCAAGTGTTGAGAATAGGCCATTTCCACCATAACTGAATTGGCCTCGTTAGCACTGACCCCCCCCCCACTTGGTAAGGCAACTCACATCTTTTCATGTGCTGTGATATATATACTGCTTACTGTATTTTTCACTTCATGCATCTGATGAAGTGGGTTTTAGCCCACAAAAGCTTATGCCCAAATAAATTTGTTAGTCTCTTAGGTCCCACAAGGACTCCCTGGTTGTTTTTGATAAAAGCACTAGTTATAGCAAAGTCCGTAGCAGACTTCATGGAGTCTCTGGATCTTCCTTTTCAGGGTCAAAACTGTGTTCAGGGTAAGTCGCGGGGAGAGAGGGCTGGTAGGGGTTTAGGAATAAATGGGTATTTGAATTGTGATTTTATATCACTTATAAAAATCTTTCATGTAAAACCCTCACAAAACTAAAGGGAATAAGTCTTATCCAGAAAACTTTTCTGGTAAGAATTTAAAACTTCAGATGTGTTTGAATCTAACTAAAACACGTCTCTTACAATAAACTCCGACTACTCCATTTATAGTTCAGTATTGTAGTGAAATAAAAATTGCTGGCAATACCTGCTGGTGAAAATGTAGAACTGAATAGCTCTTGCTAATGCATACAATACTACATAATGGTAAGAGAGATAAAAAGAACCAGTGGTTATTACTTTACTGTTTTGATTATTATGTGAAGTTAAGATGACTGTAAATATGAGTTTCGTGTTGGGATTTGTTATTATTTATGTTCCATCTTGGATAATTATACTAATTTAAAATTAGAAATGGAGCCTTTCAAGGCCAGACCTGTTTTGAACCTGATACATTATGACCTTTATCTCCCTCATTAAACTGGCTCTTAATGTACTGCTATGGATCAGATTATTTTGCCAATGTGCTTTCAGATGTCATAGCCTCTGCTGAAAATTAGTTACTGAAACACAGAAGGAACTGGAATGAGATGGTGGTTTGAATGTACCAATGGTTAACTCCAGTCAGAATTTAAACATATTCTGCAGGGTTATTTCAAACAGAAAGAAGACATTGACCTGTATCACACTGGGTTCATAACACCTGCTGATATGGAAGAATTGATTCTGTCTGAAATGAAATTTGTTATTTAGGACTTCACAGAGTAGCTGAGCAATTTGCTCATTTTTAATAAATATTCCATGATATTAAAATGAAATAGAATCAAAGACGTACAGTCTTATAATAGCTGCAGCTTTTCAAATTGTATTTACAGTTTTTCATGAAAATCCAGATTTTGGGATAAACAAAACATTGTCACTTCAAATTGCATGCCTTTAGATGCTGTTTTTGAATATTGGGCATTATGAGTCATTCGTCAGTGTGGAAATTCCACTAAAGTCAATAGAGTTATGTCAGGCCTGAATTTGATGACCCCTTCTAATCTATATATAGAAATAAACTCACCCTATATATAAAAATGTAAATTATGTGCAAAAAGTAATTTCCTCCTATAAAATACAGACTAGAAACAGAAAAAAAATCACCCCAAACTATACCCAAAAATGCTCCCCCGAGAATAGAAAACCCAAATCCCTCCCCCTGCCCCCAATATACTATGCCCTTCTGGTACAAGGATACATACTAAATATAACAGATTGTAATTTGTGGATGCCCCAAGCCCAAAGGTTTCTGTGATGCTCACATCTATATAGTTCAAAAGAAAATTATGATAAACAGAAGCCATGTGCCAATAAAAATGCCCAAAGCTCTGGAAATGGGAAAAAAAATCAACCCAAAGCAGATCTTAAAAAGAAACAAAAATCTTGTTTTGAGCCTGACCTAATACTGCTAAGTATTTTAGCAGTAAGTCAAGACAAATAACTATCAGCTAGCACTGCAAATACAGTAGTTTAGGCTAATTACCAGTAGCTAGATCCAGGATATCATTGCCTGCAAGAAGGAACTCAGCAATGCACGCATTGAACTGCTTGACTGAGCAAAATCAAAGCAGCCTCTACGGGATGGAGCAGATCCTCAGCAGTTGTAAATTGGCATAGCTTCATTGAAGTCAATGTAGCTATGCCAAATTACAACCGCTGAGACTCTAGCCCTTTATGTCCAAATGGACCATAACACAGAAAGACATTTAGGCCATAGTTGGTGGAAATGGATCTTGAAGGAAGAATTTGCGAGGGTAGCAGCAGAGATAGTGAGGTTTCTTTGAATGCAGCATATGTCACATCAGTGAGCACAGTATCATTCATTCAGGACTTTTGTGGCTCATTTCGAGGAGCAGGGCAAAGAAGGACCCAGCATTTATTCAGTAGGAGTCATCAGCAACATAAAGGAGACTTCAGAAGACTGGTTTACGTAATTATGCTACAAAATATCTGAGCTCAAAGGAGTGTTCCACCTCTTCTGAACTGCTTATCCACTTTGCTTCCAGTCAGCTTCTCTGGGAGTGGTATAGTAGATAGAGATCAGGTATCTGTAGTCAACAGGACTCTATTTCCCAACTCTGACTCCATATGCCTATTTATGTAAATCACATCATCTTTCTGTGCCTCATTTTACCCACCGGGTAGGAATTTCAGCATCACTGTGTACCAAAATCTAAAGTAGTTCCTGTGGACCTCAAGTAATGAAATTCAAGCCCAGCCAGCAGAAGTAAGAAATTGAGCAGCTGCACACTGGCTCTCAAAAGAACACATGGCCAGATGGAGATCTTAGTTATGTCAATATAGATGGAATTACTCTGGATTTACACCATTGTAATTGAGATCAGAATCAGGTCCCTGGAGTCTAGAGTAGTTACATGTGGATCTCTACTATTTGCTATTGAGATTAGTGCTGCACTTTAGAATATGAAAATTTTAGGTCTCCCTGGATCAAATCTATGTTATAAATAATAACAATGGTCCCTGTGGACCTTCAGTAATGAAATTCAAGCCCAGCAGCCAGTACCAATTACAAATGCAGCAGAAACATGTTGGCTCCCAAAAGCGCACAGACACAGGCACACACAGACGCTAAACTGTGGCCTGAGCCTTTTCAATATATTTTTGATTGCTGCTGCTGTGAGTTAGATTTCTTATAATAATAATAAGTAATAATGATGAATAAAAAATAATTCTTAAATTAATTAATAAAGTGCTAGGAAAGTAACCCTGGTGGTAGCAGGTTTAGGGCTTGGGCTGACAAAGAGCAGCCAGCCAGCACCATACTGACTAATTGCAGTGGTGACAGCCCCATGTTGTGTTGGTTGAAATCTGCTCCTACCTAAATGTCTCTAATTGTTTCCTCCCCGTTGCACCTGCACAACAGACTCAGACTGGAGCTCTACCTTTCTATTTCTCACCCGCACCCTTCCTCCACCTAAACAATAGGGGCCCAATTATGCAAACACTTACGCGGGTTGACTTAAACAGGACCACTCACATGCATAAAAAGTTACTCATGTGTGTGTTTGAAGTATCAGGGCTTGATTTTTTTCATAGGGGAAGTTTCCATTTGTTATTAATAAAGTGTTTCCTGACTGTGGAGCTTCTACAACAGGCCATACAAGAGGCTTTCACTGCAAGCAGCAAATTGATTCCATCCCCAGCCAGCATCCAGAACTGAATGAGAAATGATTGTGGAAAATAGGGCTGAGTCAAACAGGGCAGTCACCCCCAGGGCCTGCTTTATATAAGGTAGAAGGGGAATTTTGAACCTGAGTCCCCTACTTCCTGGTTGAGTGCTCTGACCACCAGGTTATGACTGGCTTCTTCTTGGG
>NW_020664417.1:62123548-62148171 GCF_002925995.2 Terrapene triunguis | reverse complement strand
GCCCCAAGCACCTGCTTGCCAAGCTAGTGCCTGAAGCCGGCCCTGCCTTTAAGGAGCAGGGCTGAGGCCTCACCCTTGTCTCAGCATTTTGTGAATTCCTTTGTTAGATGTCTAACTCTCCCCATGCCTTATATAGGGAGCCTGGTAACCTAACTTGGGGCTGTGAATTCCAGTAGGCAGCAGGGCACCAAAAAATTAGTGAAATGATTAAAAATATTATAGCAGCCTCCAAAGCTTGTGGCGGCAGAGTTCTCAGCTCTGGATTTTACAACATTTCATTTAAATTAATTTTGTCTTAGAAAGCAAAATAAAAAAGTGGCTTACTTTTAATACAATAAATAATTTTCTAAGTACTTTGGGCCAAATTCATCCTTGTAATTCAGCTGACTTCAGCAGGGATAAATTTCACCAGGGAGAATTTGGTCCTCTACCATGAATTTGGACTGGCTCGTTAAGCATTTTAACTAGGGGGTCCACTTCATTGCTGCTGTAGTCTGAGCTCATTGCGCACCACAGAAGTTCCTTGACTCCTTCTATGCTCCTCTTCTGTCACTATCTCCCTCCCACACCTCTCTATTTCAGTGGTTTCTTGCAACTCTCTCACCTTCCTCCACCTAGTGATGCCCCATCATTCTTCCTCCCCCTATGCCAGAGTCCCATCCATATGTTCTCCTCTCCTATGCCAGAAGTTGTGTGTGTCCCCCATTTCCTCCTCTGCCACATGCCAGGGACTCTGTGTGAACCTATTTCTTCTCCCCCACACCAAGGTCCCCCATTCTCCCCTACATTTTAAACTCTATTGGAAGGATGGACAGAGATAGAGAGTATTAATGACTGCTATCGACCAGGTCTTTGATCTAGAGACAGATTCAGATCTGGTTGAAGCTAATGTGTGTGCTAACCAGGTGCCTGGGGCTTTGCGTGTCCTTCATTTCCCCTTTCCAGTTTTTCAATTTTCACCCAAATCAATAAGATTGTGCCCATGGATGCCTAGAACACTCTGTGAAATTTTGAAATTGATAGGATGCAACATTCAAAAGTTATTGCATTACAGATAGACATCGAGTTGAGTGTAGGGCCATACTTCGCTCAGCCAAAAATGACTCAGAGTTCTGATTTGCCTCTCACTTGTGTTGGGGTAAATCCAGACTAGTTCCACTGAAATCAATAGAGTTACACTGGTGGAACAGAATCAGGCTATAACAGGCAAAACTCCCTTTGATATCAGGGCAGGGGACAGCAGAGGGACCTAGTGGATATATGTTATATATCCAACAATATGACACTGTGATTAAGTCAATTCTGTTCTATATTTCACACATTTAATTACCAGTGCAGCCAATGGTAACTCCACCTGAATAAATTAAGGTAGAATTGGGACATAATTAGTAGTATTACTTTTATCTTACCTTATACTTGAGCATATGCATGTAGGAGCATTGCAGCAGCTCCTCCTCATTACACTGAGATGCTCTGTGACTATTTGGTGTGCACTGACACAATAAGTGTGTGTTTATTTTTTATATATGTTATAACCTTATACCATAAAATTTCACATTTTAAGCGTTACCAAGGTCCGGTATCCCAGGGTTCTTTGTGTTGTGTCAGTGTAGTATTCTTCGGGGTTTCAGACTGGTGCTTAGTTCAGTTTTTAAAACACCATGTTTGCCTAGAAAATGTGCTAAGATGAGCCAAAGAATACATTAAAATATACTTGAACTAAAAAAGCATAGATTGTAATGTTTCTGTAAACAAAGCAAACAGTAGAATGCTTAAACAACTAGGGTTTTTTGCCTTTAAGTCTTTGTGTTGCTTTTATAATATTATAAAAAATCAAAGGGAATGGAATACATTACAATCAATCTTCTGAAAAACAGATGCCTAAAGTCCTTATTTAGGTACTGAAATATATGGTCTGATTTTCAAAAGTACTGAGTACCCAGCAACTCTCATTGACTTACAAAATAAGGCCCTGATCTTGCAATAAGAAAACTACACACAGGAAGGACCACTGCATTCACAGAATGCTCCAATGGGCTTTCATCTGTCCACACAGCTCTTACTGCAGCATCAGAGCCTTAGTGAAGGCAGGATTTGTCCCTTGCCTGGTCTTATTTTTAGATATTATAGGTGTCTTGATTTCACACACCATAATGTGTCAACCCAATGGCAGAATCATAGTTTAAACCATGAAGCTGGGAACTTTAGGCCAATATTTTCAAAAATGGGCTCCTAAAATTAGGCTCTAAAATCCATATTTGGGCATCTAAACAAGTGACCTGATTTTCAGAAGTCCTGAGCACTCAGCAGATTCCACTGAGACTCCTGTCCTAAGTAAAAGCAGATAAATTGGAGACATGAGACAAATACCACTTTCACGCTGTGATTGCGTGTGTGAGAGAGCAAAATTTGTCCCATTATTTGTGTCACTCTAAAATTTGAATAGCCTTGAACCTTCAACTTGTATATCACTTTTGTACTGCATTGTATTTGATTGTAATCTCCTTGGGGCAAGGACAGTATCCTCTTCTATAGTCTGAACAGCCCTGAGCCCACCAGTGTCACTAAGGGCCAGATTCTGACACCCTTATTCAGGCTGGGTAGCATGTGAGGCCACACATTGTTCCACTGAAGTTAATGGGACTGTTTGTGGAGTAAGGGCTTCAGAACCTGGCCATAAATAAATAACAATAACAGTCTTGTTGTTAAAGGATGGTACTAGAAGTCAGGAGATGTGAGTTTTAGTCCTCACACTGTTTCCCACTTAAGGGTCAGAGTATACTCTAAAAGCAGTCTAAATCCAGAGTCACTCCTTTGACTTTAAGATTTACATTGGTGTGCCCAAGAGCATAATTCAGGATTTCTTGTGTTGCCTTGACCTGGTCACTTTGGCCAACCCCATTAAGTACCTAAAGTTAGACACTTATAAGAAGTTGGCTCAGTTGTTGAGCACATAACACTGGTGTATCAGAGAGCAGAACTTAGCCCCTCATGGTATTTGAAGGATTTGTTTTCTTTGTTTCCCCCTTTTTATTTAATAGCAATGAGTCTACACTTCTTGTCTGTTTCATGTATGTGATGCCCCTGTTCTCTAACGCCGAGCCACACTGGAGCACAGTCCTAAAAACAGCCCCACACAGGGCCTGTGGGTGCACCCACGTTACATGGAATATGAGTCCCCAAGCCAATGGTAACTAAGGGAAGGGTCCGCCCCCAGGCAGCAGCAGCCCGGCCAGAGGAGCCGTGCCCGCCCTGCACCACGCCGGCTGCGGCTCCGCCGCCCGTGCCCCAGCCGAGCGGTCCCGTGATCCGCCAGGCCCTTTGCAAAGGGCGGCAGAGTCGGGTTCCGTGGGCGGCTGGGTGCCGGTTCCCTTGCCCAGCCCGTGTTTGTGAAGCCAGCTCCGCGGCAGCCCGCCCTGAGCGCCTCCCTTCCTGCTGCCCCGGGGGCGCTGCGCCGCGCGGTTGTTTGGCTGCTGCCGCAGCTTTGCTGCTCAGGCGGGCAGGGGGGTGTAGTTGGCGCCGGGTGCCAGGCGCACGCCTCTGCCTGACACGCAGCGAGGGAGAGGCGGAGGAGCAGCTGGAAGGGCCGGTCAGGCGGCGGCTCCGCCGCGGTGCTGGGGATAATTAGTGTCTGTGAGTCTGTCTGCCTCCGGGGGGCAGGGTGGGGGGAGCAGTGCGTGCCTGGCTGGGTGTGCGAGCCAGTGACTCGCCCCGGCCCCTCCAGCGCAGCCTCCACCCAGCGGGCTGGGAGCCGCCCTGGCCGCGCTCCCCTCCCTGACCCTCCCCTTACCCCGCCGGCCAAGGGAGCCTGGCAGAGCGAGCGGCGCCGGCGTCATGTGACAGCGGAGACTAGTGCCAGGAGCCTGGGGGAGCCGAGCGAGCGCCCTCCCCTCGCCCAGAGACGCACGGCCACCGCGGAGCGCACAGCCTCAGCCGCAGGGAGCCGGGACGCGGGCCGGGTGCTTTGCTCTGTTTCACAGCCCCCATCGCAGGGCTTCGGGCGGCGGCGGAGGCCCCCTGCCCTGCTGAGGGTGAGCGCGGGGAGGGGAGTGGGGTTATTCCTCGCGTCTGACTGCAACGTGCCAAAGTTTCCAGCTGCTGGAAGAAGTCGGGGGGGGGGGGTCAGAGTTGGGGTGACCTGGGTGCATGCAAAGCTGCGAGCCCGCTGAGGCTCTGGGGGCCAGGGCTGCGCCCGCGGACCATCCTGGCGGCTTGACACGCTCCAACTTCTGCGAAAGTTTTTCGGGGGTGGGGGGAGAATGTATGTTTCTATCTCCAACTCCTGTGGTGCTTTATTATCTGTTTCTGCACAGCTTGTAAGGGCGGAAGGAGGGATTACCAACTCCGATGATACTTTGTCTCTTTCTGGGAAGAGGGGACCGAAGGTCACGTGTGTGTAGGGGGCCGAGTAGGGGGAGTTTCTGCGGATGTTTCTATCCCCAGCTTCTGTGGTTGCTGCAAAGGTTGCAAGAGAGGGTGGGACAAAATACAGGGGTCTGCTCTGGTGTGTGTGGTTTTTTCTTACTGGCTTTTACAGAGATTGGGTAAGAAAAATCACACACCTGGTGTGGCCTTTGGCTCGGCTCTCTGGTGCTGATCCCAAGACCTCCATTGTCTCAATATGAAAGGGAGTCCCTTTCTTTCCGGCTCTGGACTTGGACAATATGAGACATTCTCTTGGGCTCCTTTCAGAGTGGCAGCCGTGTTAGTCTGTATCCGCAAAAAGAACAGGAGTACTTGTGGCACCTTAGAGACTAACAAATTTATTAGAGCAGTAGCAGTTGTTTCAGCCCCCAGAGCATCTTTTGGCAGATGGGGGGACTGCAGTACAATAGACAAGTCTACAATTTAAAATATCATCAGAGCTTGCTAATGCTATTAAAGTACAAAATTGAGTTGCACAGTGTAATGGGTTCATTCACTTCTGTTGGATTAAAAACGTTTGTCTTCTGTGGGGAGAAAAAACAGTGAAGAGGGTTGTTTTTGTTGTTTGGTTTTTCTAAATAGTACGCTATCACTAGTACATTATGGTTAGGGTCATAGCACTGTGGAATAGTTTAATGGCCAAATTTAACCCTGGTATAACTTGACTGAATGTGGTGGAGTTATACCAGGGATAAAATTAGTCCTAAAATGTTTTTAAAATAAAATATTAACATATCTAGTCTTATTTAACACTCTTCTAGGAAAAAGTTCAAATCTCTAATATTTATGATATTTAGCTCTGACACTTAAAATATAAAGTAACTTTTATAAGGAATTGGAAATGACATCCATAATTGACTTCCTGCCTATATGAATGTTGTTTTTCTACACTTAAATGGGAATAGGAATATTTATCTTCTATCTTTGTCCAATGTAAGTTCTTACACTGAAATTGGCTGGGGGGGGTGCAAGGCGAGGGGATGGACTAGAGAAAGTTGTTCTTTAAGACCCCACCTTGAAATCCTACACAAAGTAGCAAAAAATCAGGAGTAATACCTAGTTTAGAATTGTTCAAATTGTCATTCTTTTTAACTCAAAGAAATTGATTTCATCAAAGATTTTCTATCCATTCTGATTCAGTTTTACTGTACCTGCATTGTTTGCTTGCGCTCTGCCTCTACATAGTGGCCCTTTGAAAACTCAGGAAGTGTCACTATTCACAGGGCTCAACTTTGAATGTGGTGTTGTTATGAAAAGCCAAGCTTGGGTCGTGGATGGAGGGACTTTGTGGTTTTGATTTTATTGAAGTTAATGTCCATAAATGTTGTTTAATCTGTATTGAAAACAAAGAATACAATTGCTGCTCACTAATGTATTTTTTCCATAGAATAGTTTTAAGATGTGCTCTCTTGGTTGTTGTATAAGGAACTTCTTTTATGAGAGGAACCACATCTGGATTTGATAATCCTGTCTGACCCTGGGGACACTTACTTCAAACTAACTTTATCCCTTGTGCTTTAAAATGTATGATTTAGTTTGATAGCACTAATATTTTCAAATACAAGAGTCTGCATCAGAGTTTAGTTGAGTGGCATACTTTCCTTTTATCCAAGCAGGTAAATATGTTTTGCCTACACTGGTTAATGTATAATAGTAGGTGAACCTGGGGTTGGGAGGTGGGTGGAGAAAGAAGACGTAAAATGGTCCTTTCCTTTTTTGAGGAAACTGAAATGTTGTCAGTATATAACAGTTTTGAGAGTGCCCTACAATATTATGAAAATACACTACACCTACACAACAACTATAGTATCAGCCAAAACCACAATGAGAACCATATTACCCACCTTGCCTTTCTAATGCCCTGGGACCAACATGACTACAGCACTACAAAAACAAAAGTGTTCAGGTAAGTAATGATGTAAAAGTGAATTAATTCAGTTGAAAGTGCTCAGATACTACAGTGATGAGGGGCTAATCAAGTACCTAGATACTTTTGATACTTACCTTTCCAAATGTTAAGTATAAAGAAAATAATATAACTATAGAACGTACAACCATACACTGTTGTGTAGATTCTTCCGTAACCAGTTGTAATCTCATGTACTTCTGAAACTGCAGTTACTAAAATGAAATATACGGTGGTTACTGTCATTACTAGGCTGCTAATCCACGTAACTTGCAATAACACATTCTCATGTCTGATAATATCTGGTACAGCAGCTGTCCGACCCACCGTGCGGAACTAGTTCAAAGCATGTTGTAAAAGGAAGAATAGTGAAGTAGTTGTTCTGAATGAAACTAAGTATAAACTTATTCTGATACATTTCATGTAGATGAGGTGTGCTTCCTCACCCCCATAACTCCTTATTCTCAGTATGTTTTCTTCTTTAAACAGCTTGATGGTTTTAGTGTGATGTGTATTAGTGATTTGTCAAAAATAAAAAAAATATTTGTGGTTAAGTGGTTCTACAGTTAAAATCTCATTCTATAAGTGCAACCAAAGCAAAAGTACAGAAAAGTGAAAATTAGCGTGGATTGTTATTGGTATGTGTTTTAGCAGAGTGAGTCTTTAATAACTCTTGAAATTTAAGTTCTGTCATCCATATACTGAGAAGAGCTCTGTGTACGCTTGAAAGCTTGTCTATCTTACCAACAGAAGTTGGTCCAATAAAAGAGATTACCTCACATACCTTGTCTCTCTCATATCCTGGGACCAACAGATACACCAACACTGTATGCACTAAATTATGTCAGTCTTCAGCTGTCAAACCATGCTGAATTTTTGCAGTGGGAAAATAGCCAATTTCTAAAATAGGCTGTACTTTTATAATTAATTCTTGTAATGACCCGATCATTCCGTTTTTCTCTTTGAAGAAGATAATTTTAGGCTAAGAGTTAGCTGTATGGTGTTATATAAAATTCAGGCTGTAGTTAAATATTAGCAACTTAGAGGCAAAAAGAAATCCAAGGGAAGGTTGGGGTTAATTATCATGATCTGTGGTGTCTGAAATCACATGTCCTCTTCTGTTAAGTGTAGATATTTGCTTGTTTGTAAATAGGGCAGGTCTCCTATATAAAGACAGTGTTTTTATTCACACCCAACGAACAAACACCTCCACCCACTGTTGTTTAAAAAACTCCAGCTGCTCATGAATATAGGGTCAGAGAGGGCCGCCTAAATGTTTCTCTGTGCTTTCTCTCCAGCACAGCCAGCAGAGCTGTTTCCTGTTCTTTGTTTCAAGGCTGGGGTTTGCGTCATACATTCCAAGTGGCATATGTGTGCTCTTTCCTGTTTCAGGCTGTTTTTTTAGTAGACCAGTAGCCCAGTCCAGGCCCCTTGTCACTGCCCTGCAACTCCCAGTCCCCACCCAGTGAGTTATCATGTCTCTACACACTCATGATTGCTTAAGTTGCCTGTGTTATGTCAGCATGAGAAGTCTGAGTTAACCTTTTAACACACACCCTCTACTCCAATATATTTACATGGGTAAATAATGAGTTTCATTCCCTTTTCTAAAAACTTGTTTGACTCTAAAAAAAATTGAGTCTGAGTTCTCCTCTCACCTGTGCCAATGTAAGTCTGGAATAATTCCATTAAAGTCAATGGAGTTGCAGTGGTGTAATACCAGTGCAAATGAGAAGAGAATCCAGCCCTATATATTCATTTATGTGAAAACCTATTGGTTTCTCCCCATATCTGTTCTGAAGATGCCACCATGATCATTTTCTGTTCCAGTTTTGATCAAGATTAGAATTGTACCATTTTTTTTGAAGGGAGGAAATATCGTACTGTTACATGAATTCAAGGATCCGCACTCTTCCAGATTTAATGCAGAAAAATGAGACACTAACAACTTTCCTTGGATTAAATGGGTATGGCAGTGCTATATTTTGCTAAACTCTAAGCACTTTTTGAAGGAGTAAAGTACATGTTTTTTCTACTTTGATATCAGATTTTTTTTTCATTTGTCTGCTGTGGACCAACAGAGAGAAAAATCAAGAGGAAATTCAAAAAGAGGACATAAGAAATCTTTCTGTTACTCTGCATCTAACTGTAGAAGAACTAAGGACCTGAGCCAAAGCTCATTGAAATTGATAGAAAGATTCCCATTGACTTCAAAGGGCTTTGGATCAGGCCCTAAATGAATGAGAAATTATATGAAAATAGGAGATGGACTGTCTTTCTCTCTCACTTATGTTTGGAAAAAAATACATTTTCTTGCATGCACACAGAAATGTTTCCATCTTTAAATATGTCATTTTTATTTAATTTGTTTTTGAAATTTTTCTTCTGCTACTGCTGGCTTTTAGATGTTAAACTTTAAAAAAGGAGAAGTTTATGTTGGGCACACTTGCAATATTTTTTTCAAAAAGCATAATAGGACTTAGAGACACTTGTAGTGAACACAGATAACTAAATTTTAACTATATAAGTAGCAACTCACTGAAATGCACATATATGGATACTTACATTATTTTGCTTTTTGTCTCTTCAGAAATACAAATTGTAAGAAAATTATTTCAAGTGAACACACAAGCTAATAATTTTGGTAAGTTGTATTTTTAAGAATCCTTATTTCCTCTCTTTTAGGGATTTTTACTTTTGTTCTTTTGCTGCTATTAGAAAATTAAGTACAGTATATTGTCATTGCACAGTGAATAAATATCGTAATTTAGCTACTAGTTAAACTGTACAGGATTTGAGCCTCAGTCATATTTCATCTTTTCTCCATGGATCAGCAGAAGGTGTTGAACTAGCTTTAGTTTAGTACTGGGAACCAGGGTGTAAGTATAGTAATTTTGCTATTCACAACTTTCTGTAGTCAAGTTTCTATAAAATCGGAAACTGAGATTCATATTGCAACAAAATTCTGCATTTTGTAGAACAAGTTTTTTAAATTAATTGACATAGCTAGAAGGAGGTCCTTTCAAAAATAAAACTCTTCTATGCAGCCAGTATTGAAGCTTTGTGTTTTCATTCCAAGGCTAGTTGCTTCCAATCCAAAATGTGAAGTTTGGCAGAGCTGGTTTAGGAACAGATTTAACCCTTCACTTTTAATGTTTTATCCAATGCCAAGGTTTCCTTTTAGGGATTTAATAGCCATTGTTGATCTGTCCCAAGGGAAACTAGTATAAGTGTGTGTTAGCTAAATAGAAAGATAAAGCTCTAACGGAGTTTAAATACTAAAATAAGCCATAATGGAAAGAGATGGGAGAGTTGGGGAGGTTGCTAACACACTTTGGTACACGAAAAGAGTGACAAAACCTCCACTCTTAGAGAGTCCAAGTTTATTTAATCATTCTTCCATTGCCACCATCCACTTTCTCTCTCTTCATTTCCCTAGATACATACACACACACAAACACACGCTCATGGACATTTCTTTCCTATTTTCAAATCTTCATTGAAATTAAAAGCGTAAACTATTATTCATTAATGTATTTTTGGTCACTTAATAGTTAGAGATTTTTAGCTCTGCCTCATGTGGTCAAAGGTGTAAACGTCTGTCTGGAATATGTTTGAGCAAGTAACAGAGCAGACTTGTACCTTAATATTAGAGGATGATATTTTGTATCCTGATGTTGACATTTTTTTTAGACACTCAGCCTGATTTTCAGATTTTGATTTCTATGCGTGTAAAATTAGCTTTGAAGTCTGTCACACTCTTTCTGTATCTTCATTTCCCAACCAGTCTTCCTGAATAGAACAAAGGCTACTTTTATTCTTCCTTTCAAATTCTCTTTAAAATTAACTTTTTTATTTAAAAAAAAAAAAAAGGTTCAGTTTGGAAGGGAAAGATTCATACCATTCTGCATACTTCACTTGTTTTCAGAGGTCTGATCTGTTCTCTTTATTAAACTATTTCTCCTTGTAAGCAGTAGCTTGAGACAGGAAACCAGACAGCAGTCTGCCCTGATAAGGGAGAGTATTGTATGCAGTATTGTCTAAGGAGGTGGCTAAAGATTTTTTCTCTTTCTTTCTTCTTTAGGGCCAATAGATATAAAATAGGAATTGCATAAGGTTGTATGGATGCAAAGTTTTTCTCAGTGGAAACTTCAGACTCAAAAAACAAATACCTTTTATGAATACCCTTAGAAACTGTTTTCTAAGACTTTTTTTTTAATATGGAAAAATGTGTTTTTCAGCCGTATTGCTATGGAGTGTTCATAACAGCATAGCTGTAAATTTCAGTAAAATACAGACTAGTTTGCTACATGGCTTCTGACAAATTAATATGTTAAAGTAGTTCTAGATCAAACAAAGTGATTTATAATAATGGGAAGGTTGTGATGTGCATTTTCTGTATCTCAGTACTGTAGCATGTTTCAGGAGTTATTCCAGTTCCCATTGGACATCCACTGGGTTTTTTATTTGAAGAAAAGAAAAGAAAAACAGCTACCCATTAGCAGAAATTGTCTCTTGTTGCACAGCCAATTCCTTATAATTTTCTCCAGTACTGCTTTTTGTGGGCCAAACTGCTTTGATCCTTTCCCTAGCAGTGCTGTCTCTGGGTCTCAGTCTCCACTTAAAAGTTCGGTCGACATAGCTACATTCATCCGGGATGTGAAAAAACCACACCCATGACCAACATAGGTATGCTGACCTAAACCCCATTGTAGATACAGCTGTGTTGATGGAAGAATGCTTCCACTGATGTAGCCACATCGTTGGGGGCTGAGGGTTATGTTCCCACACTGGCTGAAAAACCTCTTCCATCTGTGTAGGCTGTCTCTACGCTATGGGTTTACACAGGCATAGCTGTGGCGATGTAGCTATGCTAGTATAGTCTCTGTAGTGCAGACACACCCTGGATTTTCACTCTTCTCACTCTTATTCCCTTTAACTGAATCTAATTGCTAATCTAAATTTGAGATTTTCTGTGTCTGGTGCTATTTTGGGGCTTCGTGAAGGAAAGCACTTAAGCACATGCTTACTTCCCATGGAAGTCAGAGTATGTTCTTGTGTATTTTGCTGATCCAGGGCCTTGAGGAGCAACTACTACTGTGAATACAAAGAAATCTTGTTGCCAGCTGTGGAGGGGATTTCCTTTACCCCTTCCAGGGACTCCTGTTAGTTCAACAGAGGAGAACCAGTTTCTGCTATCTTTTAAGGCTCCATTGAAGATTATTTCTCATTCAGTCTCAGAAAGCCTCCCTGGCCTTTGGATGTCATCAGTATAGTTCTTCCAATATTATCACTTCTCCTTAATATCGGGGGAGGTGGGGAGTTTAGCTTGAGACTCATGAAGGAAGAGGTAGTTTCAGATCATCAGAATTAGTTCTAAAGAGCCATGACTGCAAAACCTTGGGCACTTGACTCAAGTTGCTCCGTGGATACATTACTGTAAAAGCTACAGTGGTGGGCACTAATGTAGTGCTGATTTAGTGGCAATAATTAAGTTACTTTGTAATTATACCAATAATACTGAGCATTTTCTAAACAATGATTGAGCCTCACACAGCAATAGGGTGCCATCTCCTGTTTCCCCCTGACACAAAAACTGAATAAACAAGTTTTGCGTGGGGTGCTGTGCAGAGGATGGGAGGGGCAGAATCTGTTCTCACCACCCTTACCCATTGTGTGGATCAGATCATTGGTCACCACTATTCCAGATATTTAACTACAACGTGAGCCAAAGCCCTTCTGCATCTCTCTTGAGGATTTGTAACTGCTGGATCTGTGTGGCTAAGACCAGCCCCCAACCCAAAACCACCTCCCTTCACAGAAAGCTATATAGGCCAATGTGTGGGTATGCAGAGCCCTCTGTGTTTTGTGGCTGCCCTCCACCTGTGTTAGTGGTACAGTGCTGTGGCTGCTATGCCCATGGGCAAATCTCATCCAGAGTAAATAGTCTGTACAAATCCTTATTGTTGGAACACGTGTTAAGTACTCTTACTCACATCAAACCATACATGTCAAGAAGTTAAAACTGAGAAGTCTCTGATGTTGACAAGAAAATTAACGATTTTGATGGTAAAAATTCCATAGGATTTGAACATAGCGTTTTCCTTTAATAAAGGGCAGGGGTTTGTTTTTTTCTTACCTGCTGTCTTTTCGCTTGGCTTTAGCTGTGAAAATGTTGAGGGACTTTGCTTGGACTTTACCTTTGCACCTGTCCTTATTTGCATACAAAAATGAATTGCTTGGCTTGTCTTTTAGAAATACAGGGTGTGAGCAGAATCTTATCAAAAGCCATGTCCTGTTTGGACAAGTTGGACTGCCTTGGCAAAGATCCATAGGGTGGAGTGAATGGGAGGAGGCAGGAAAGTAAAACTGGGTGGCTTGTTAGCAAAGAGAAAGAGAGGGTGGAATGTTTGCCTACTGGATTGCAGTTAATTATTTAGTTTCAGATTACATACAGCATACATTCTTTTACCCACATAAAAACACTTCAATGCAAAATAGCTCATCTAATTTGAGAAAGATAGACGACTCTTCTGATTTTTTTTTAATATGGTTTGTGTGACTTGTATGGTTTCTCCTTGCTTTGCTGTGAGGAGGGTGCCACAGGTACTTGAGAGGATACTTTAGTTTTCTATAAATTAATCTTATTTACTAAACAACCTGTGGGCTGTGAAACAAGTATATAACGAAATAGTAGCAGATCCCTACTATTCTTCACACCTTACGTTTGAAACAAATAAGGCAGTCTCCCCCTGCTTCTCAAACATTTAATAGCAGGGGAGTATAGTGTGATCTTGCATACCTACATATGTATGATTTTTTACAAATATATTACAGAACCTTTACTATAAAATATTATCAGAAATAACAAAATACAATTTTTTTGTTTACTTACTTGAAATAAATTCAGACTTCACAACCAGTGTGTCTTTCTTCCATTCAAGCATTGTTCTTTTAAATAAACAGATCATTGTTCCATGCATTTATTTTCACCCTTAGAGTTTATCCCGGAACAACAATTTCATAAGTGTCAGACCTTCAGCTGGTGTAAACTGATTCCAGTGGAGCTACACCATATTACACCAGCTGAGAATATAGGCAGGACCAAAAGATCATGCATAATGTATTGTCCTCTGTCCAAAATCAGCCTCTCTTACTATTTAGGTAGAAATAGTACAGTAAAAGAACAGTATAACACATTAAAGGGAAACTCAACTTGTATACTATGATACAGCAATAAAAGTAAAAATTTTATCTACTATTTTAGATGACTACGAAAGACAAAGAATTTTTCACTTTTACTCTCTGCAAGACACTTTCTGTTGTCAGTTTCATTCTAACCTCTGTACAGTCAGTTAGCCCCTAATTCTGCAAATATGTGTATGTAAAGTTAGGCATATGCTAAGTGTTTGCAGGATATGGGCCTTAGTCACTTTCTATGATTTTCTGTGTGGGTCTCTCACATAGCAGCAGGAGAGAAAAAACAAACCTTAAAAATAGAAAAATGTGATTTTCAAAACTACAACAAATGGCAGAGGGAATAGGTTGGGGGATGAGGGAAGGTGTATTATCTGAAACTACTAAACTTTTTTTTCCCCTTCAAGTGACTAGATTACAAGTTGATGGTGTCACTTCACCAAAACACATTTAAATTAAAAAATGGAAAGCTTCTGGAAACCTTCTGAAAGCAAATATTTACAAATTCTCATATATATGAAGACTGGCGTGCAGTGTAGGCTTGGTTTGTTTTTGCATTGTGGGATATCCTTTATCCATTCATGTATTGTTAGATGCATATATCTGTGTCTTTGGGAAGTCATGTATAGACAAAGTTCCTTCACATGAAAGTGACTAGGAAAATGTAATTTGTCAGAAAATTATATGAAATGCTTAAACTCAGAAAAATATCTAATTTAAATGATTCCCTGAAGTTGCAGGAAAGATTGCATAATTGTTTTTTCAACTTTCTCACAGGCCTTATTGACAAATGAACATAGACACATCCAAATTATAAAATTTTCTATCTTTCAAAGGTATTACTTACTTTTAATTTAGACAAAACTGGCAGTTTCTTTGAACTACTGTATCTGTTTCTCATTTTCTCAACTTGGTTTAATCAGGCCCTACCCTTTTTTTCAGGATGATGATATTCATGCTGATATTCAGTGATGCTTTAGTTGTTCTTTCGAAATCAAGCTTTGTTCATTTCAAGTACACCTCTACCCCGATATAACGCTGTCCTTGGGAGCCAAAAAATCTTACTGTGTTATAGGTGAAACCACGTTATATTTAACTTGCTTTGATCCGCCGGAGCGCGCAGCCCCGCCTCCCCGGAGCGCTGTTTTACTGCATTATATCCAAATTCGTGTTATATCGGGTCACGTTATATCAGGGTAGAGGTGTACTTAGAAAGTATACTGTTGTAGTATTTTCCATAAATTACTAAACTTTGGCCTTGATTTATAAAGTAAATCTCTGGTCGGCTTGAAACAATTCATTCTCTTTCTTTCTCTCACATATCTCAAATTGTTTTCTCAAATGCATACACACTATTGCATGATTGCTCATTAATATAGGACTATTGGAATTGGTCTAATTTGGGGCATATATTTTCTTGTGTCCCATTTGGAATTTTTTTCTTATGAATCAAAAAGTTTAGACACAATTAAAACCTTTTAATATATTAATGAGTCTTAAGCTTACACCCAATGAAATTGTCTTGACGGAGTACAGTAGCATTTTATTTGTTATGGATTTCTAGTGCCACCTACTGGATGCAATTGAATTTGTTAATACTTAACATCAGTCTTTATATATACTGTACAGAGACAAGGTGAGTGAGGTAATATCTTTTATTGGACCAACTTCTTTTGGTGAGAGAGACTAGCTGTCAAGCTCTTCAAGAGCTCGGTGTAAGCTCGAAAGTGTCTCTTTCACCAACGGACATTGGTCCAATGAAAGATATTACCTGACCCATCCTGTCTCTCTAATATTGTGGGACCAACATGGCTACAACACTGCATATACTGTACAGGAAATACAATTTGTCTGGAATGGTGAAGTTGTATCCCATACTCTCCTCGTCAACTGGAATACTCTGCCAGTCCTCCAGGCTGTACTCTGGAAGATTCTATTTGTGGCTCTGCCTTCTCATATATGATATCTGCATTCTCATAAATGATATTAAATGGTTTTTATAAAAATTTGTCAACAGGAAATTTTTAATGTGTTTGAGTATTAACTTCCTTCACTTGTCTAAAATATTTGGCTTTACCGTGTAGCCTCTCTAGTATTTCTCTGTCCCACTCCAAAGGCTCCTGGTCCTCGCTAACGTCTTCCCATCCTTCCTCCACAGTTGTCACCCTTGGTAAATGTGTAAATATGGTTATTACCTGGGATAGTTACGTTACTATAAATGAGATAGACTTGAAAATAGGCTTGAACAAGCTAACAAAGTAGATGGCTCCCTTTTTAAAGCAATTTTGGCTACACAGAACACAGTCTAAATTCTGAAATCTTGTTTTTAATAAGGAAACTCTTGGAAATGTTGTTTCAAAATAGTGGTTGAGTTGTCATAGTTCCTTTTGGTGAAATAGTTGAATTATCAGTTGTGATGTCTGATTGGGAGGCTGTCTATTGTACCTCTCCAAATTAGCTTTGTTTTTAATTTCTTCCAAGCGTGGAAGTAGGTGTCAAAGCACCAGAGTGTTATCAACATTGCCATCAGGCTTACTGACTGGAGACTGGCAAGTATTGGGCTGCCATTCTTCCTGAATCTGATTCAGATCTTTTCATGTTCACTGTCTCTTCGGCTAAACAAAAAATTAATTTAGGCTTGCCAGTCATCCGGTTTTTGACCAGAATGTCCGGTCAAAAAGGGACCCTAGTGGCTCTGGTTGGCACTGCTGACCAGGCCGTTAAAAGTGCAATCAGCGGTGCAGCAGGGGCCCGCAGCTAAGGCAGGGTCCCTGCCTGCCCTAGCTCCGCGTAGCTCCTGGAAGCAACCACCAAGTTCCTGCAACCCCTAGGTGCGGGCACGGCCAGGGAGGTTCCGCGCACTGCCCCTGCCCTGAGGGCCGGCTCCGCAGCTCCCATTTGGCTGGGAACTGCGACCGATGGGAGCTGCAGGAGCGGTGTCTGCGGGCATGAGGGCAGCGCACAGAGTCTCCCTGGCCACCCATGCATCTAGGGACTGTAGGAACTGGAGGCCTCTTCCCGGGAGCCAAGGTAAGCGCCGCCGGGACCCCTCACCCCCTCTTACACCCAAACCCCTGCTCCAGGCCAGAGTCCCTTCCCACATCCAAACTCCCTCCCGGAGCCTTGCCCCACCCCAGAGCCCCCTCCTGCACCCCAAATCCCTCATCCCCCAGCCCCACCCCAGAGCCTGCACCCCCAACCGTAGTCCTCACTGCTGCCCCAGCCCGGAGTCCTCTCCCACAGCCTGAACCACTCATTTCTGGCCCCACCCGGAGCCTGCACCCCCAGCCCAGAGCCCATACTCCCCCATGCACCCAAATGCTCTGCCCCAGCCCAGAGCCCACTCCCACACCCCAAAACCCTCATCCCTGGCCCCACCCCAGAGCCCACACCCCTAACCGTAGCCCTCACACACCTCTGCCCCAGCCCGATGAAAGTGAGTGAGGGTGGGGAGAGCAAGCGACAGAGGGAGGGGGGTGGAGTGAGTGGGGGCGAGGTCTCAGGGAAGGAGCAGGGAAGGGGTTTTCAGTTTTGTGCAATTAGAAAGTTGGCAACCCTAAATTAATCTCAACTTGGAATGATAGAAAAAGTGCATGATCTGAGCTGGGACACACTGTCTTCAGCTACTTGCAGCTAATTAAAGCTAGTAACTCCATGCTGTAGGTGTGCTGATCAGCACTTTAAGAGCCCAACCTAGCTTCTGTTGAAGTCAATGGATGCCTTTTCATGGCAATTGGATTGGGCTCCTTAGGAAGGTACTGTGCAAATGATAACACTGGAACATTTTAAGGAATTTTAAAAAGCATGGTCCAATACTTGATGAGAAGACCTATTATATACAGTTGGATATTTCATAGCTTATGCATTGTGGAATTAATGACAAATTTCCATTCATTATAAATTCATTAAGGTTATTTTTATAGAAAAAACGTATATGGAATGCCTGTTTGGTACTTTTTGACCGATCATCCACTGGACTATGCCTAAATATATTCTGATCATAGGGTTTTACTGAAATTACAAAGTAACTTTTATATCCTACCACCAAACAGTTTTATTATAATAGAATATTTGAAAACATAAAGCTTATCTCTAGATTTGGAAGAATTAAATCAAATACATTTAATATTATGGAATAATGAGTTAAAAAAAAATTCAGAAACTTGATTCTAGCCATTCCTACAACTTAACTTGTTTATTTCCCCTCCCTGTAGCCCAGGACGACACAGACATCAGAAGATTTCACTGAAAAGATGCTAATGTTTGATCCAGTCCCTATCAAGCAAGAAGCCATGGAACCTATTTCAGTGGTAAGTCTTCAAACATGTTATCACCCTGATTGCCATGTAGGGATTGCTTCTGCTGTCAATGAAATCAATAGCAGAACTCCTGTGAACTTCACAGGGCCTGGCCTCCTCGGAGAACTGCTGTGAAACAGAATACCTGAGTAACAGCAATAGCTAAATTTGCACATTAGTAGCATTATTTTCTCTTTCTGGAGACAGTGCCATTAGTGTTGCTTACATTGGTCAGGATGCCAGCCCCATGTTTACTTTTCATGGTGATATTTGAGGCCTACCATGAGAGCTATGCAGAGGGAGGGAGGGGAAAGAATAAACACCTTGCAAGGACATATGGGCCCTAGGCTGTTCTAGGGTGAGTCTGGTGCCATAGGCCTCTCTGCTTCCGTGTACTTGGAAAATAGTTGCAAAGGGAAAAATTTGGACAGAAAGCTGGTAATGAGAAACTTATAAAATTAGATCATCTCTGTTTTGGCTGTTGCTATTCCTGCCAACAGTGGTTATACAAGACTTAAGGGTCAGTTTGAGGCCCTAGAAACAAAGTTGTCATGGATATTGTTATTTGTAATATTTGGTAGAAAGCCTTTGAAAAGCAGCTTTCAGTGACAAGTTTGCTGCCTTTACCAATTAAAAAATGTAAAAGGGGCACTATCAATTTAAATCCAATTTTAAATACATTTATCTATGTTGGTTGCTAAAATACCTTTAAACAATCTAAACTACTTGAATTTTAGAAACACAATTTACTTTTTTGCTGTGTTGTTTACATTGCAGTCTTCTGAGCAGAGGCAGGGAAATGCCTGTTCTAGCAATGAGGAATAGGGATTTAGTCAACCGACAAATACTATGGGCTGGTCTACACTACACAGTTAGATCAACATAAGGCAGCATATGTCGCCCTAATTATGTCATTGTCAACACTACAGCCTTCCTCCCACCGATGCAAGTGCCATACTACACCAACATAATAACTCCACCTCCACAAGAGGCATAAGGCTTATGTCGGTGTTGTTAGAGCGACATAGTGTCTGTGTAGACACTGCATCCCTGCCAGGCAGATAGAGCCCGTCTGCCACCCGCTTCCAGGGGAAGAATGAACCCCACTCCCGGCTGGGAGCCAGGTGAGAAGCCCTGACGGCGTGAGCCATGAAATTGACACGGCTGCCTGGCTACCAGTGTGGGGGGTGGGGGTGGGAGAAGAGGGGAGACCGGGCTCTCATCTCCCCACACTGCCCTTCTTAGATTGGTGGGAGGTGCTCCTGATGAGGACATGCACCACCGACCCAATGAGGGTAGTGTGGACATGCAGCACCGCAGTGGCTGCAGGTCGACCTAATAGGTCCACATACATTTCTAGTGTAGACATACCCTTTGAGTGTTTTTTTAGTTAAGTAATCCAGCCCAGGAGTGGGATATTACGCTTCCATGTGCTATTTGAAGATAAATTGTACTTTCCCTGTGCTGGGACTTCAACACTGTCTTGCAGATTACTTTCTGCCACCACTCTGGCCAGCCATCACAGGGCTATTCCCTTTTATTAAATATTCATTTTGTCCTTTTACTTGCTGCATTAAATGAGTGTAGCTAGGAAAAGGAAATAACGTTGGGCCTGATTGTGGGTTCTCTCATAAGAAGGTACAAAGGAGGAAAGAAAATTCTATGAAGTTCCCCTCTCAGAGATGCCTCAGTTCTTCCTCAGTAGAGTAAGAGGTTTTGAGTCTACCTCTATGGGCAAACTGGCCATTTAGTCCCCCAAACCCTTGAGATGCTGGTCTTCCTAGCTGTCCCTGGTAGTGCAGCTCCCTTGGAGCTAGGCCATCAGGAACTACTTAAGCCTGGCCTACACTTAAAACATAGGTCAACATAGCTGCTGTGCTTGGGGATGTGAAAAATCCATATCCCTGAGTACCATCGCTATGCTAACCCAGCCTCCAGTCTAGACATAGCTAGGTTGATGGAATAATGCTACCATTGCTCAGTGACGGAAAAACCCCTTCCATCTCTGTAGTCTACGTCTATACTGCGGGGCTACAGCAGCATAGCTACAGTTCCATAACTATGCTGAAGTGTAGATATAGCCTTAGCAGACAGCTGGCCTGTAGCCCCCTTTAAAGAGAGAGAGGATCTCAGTGTGAAGAGAGCATGGCAAGAAAAATAGCATAGCTGCTAAGTGGATGCCTATCCTCCAGCTGTGTCACTATAGCGTAGATGCTTCCTACATCAACAAAAGAAGGGCTTTCCATCTATGTAGTTAGTCCACCTCTCCAAGAGACAGTAGCTAAGTTGATGGAAGAATTCTTCCATTGACCTAGCCACATCTACAACAGAGGTTAGGTCAAGTTTAACTACCAGGGCCTACCCCTGTAGCTAGGTTGATCTAATTTTTAAGTGTAGACCAGGCCTAAGCAAGCTAACTTTCTTAACTGTCTCCCATGGGATTGATAGCGGAAGAGCTATTGTCCATATTCTCAGAGGAGATGAGCATTCCATTAACTTCGCTGGGAGCTGACAGTGCTCAGAGCCTTTAAAATCAGGCCTTAAACGTGTTGTATCTGCTGCTTTGATAGCATTGTAAGAAATCAAACAAAATTAAACTATTAAAAATCATTAGTTATTTTAATAGCAAAACCAGATTAAAATATGTCAGAATGCACCATGTATTGTACATGCAATATTTGTTCAAAAACACCACTAGCTTATGACATTAACAAGTTTGGGGTGGGGGAAGGAAACAAATTACAAAGCTTTTAACACCAAAGCTTGTTTCAAGGTATGTGGTTTAAAGGATTAGCTACACTTCTCAGATGGTTAAAGCATACACCCAAAGTATTTTGTCTTCCTACTATTGGCCCATACACTCTGTGGCATTGAATTATTGTGCACATTTTATTAAATGAAGAAAACATTTAAATGATGGTATATAATAGATCTAGTTACAGTGTTATCTCAGTTCCACCTAAAATAAAGTGAATATTTGTTACAAGCATTTGTTAAATGCTTGGGCAAAGACAGTGACAATTTACTTGCCAAAGTTGCTTTTTTTTCTGTGGTGCCTACTTTCTTTTGGAATTGAAGTGAACAACCTTTGTGTCCCAAAGCAGTCTCCAAAACTATTTGGGTTGCAACTTTTTAAGATCAAGTGCCCTAGCTACATGATACCTTGAGGTATTTTGTAACTAGTGCACTTGTGAATAAATCTCATCTTGTAAGCATGAATAATAAAAATGCTTTGGGGGAAATTATATAGTATTTCAGGTTAAATCCTGGTCACCCTTCTCATGTGACTTCAACCGGACAACTAAGCCTGTCAAGTAATCGAGTTGTTTCACTACAAACTTTTTTATGGAATGTAGCAATTAATATTTAGAGTAGTCCTTCAGAATGTCTCTTTATGGGAGCAACCAATTGTGGGTGGGAATAGGTGTGCATATGCCACACTTGGTCAGCCTTTAATCTTGCCAGATTGTCAAGTGGAGAAGTGTAGTAATGCTTCTTTTTTTATTTTTTTGAACAAATGACATATTTGAATTGCAATTAGATGAATTACCTGACTACCTTCAAATAGCTGCAGCCAAAAAAGTAAACCTTACAAGTTACCTGCATTTGTTCTTCATAGAGAGAATCTGTGGGTCAAATCCTGCTGTCCTTAATCAGGACAGACACTAAGTAAGGAGAGAAAGTTTTGGTTGGTCCAAAGAGGTGATGTGGGCCATATAAGTACCTAGATAAGAAACTGTTTAGGAATATATGCTCAAATACAGTCCTGCACTTCTATAATAATCTTCTGCGGTGATATAGTATCCTGTAGTATTTCGGCAATCTACAATTGACTCTAAATTGGGGTTAATTATATTCTAAGGTATTTTGCATTACTCTCTTACTTGTAAAATGTTTCTTGCATATTGGCAGGAGATCCTCTATTTTTAGCATTACAAAACAGAAAATATTTGTATATTGTCACTGTAAAGTTAAGGGGGGGGGTGTTTGATAAGTATGCAGTATTGTTGTAGCCATGTCGGTCCCAGGATATTAGAGAGACAACGTGGGTGAGGTGATGTATTTTGTTGGACCAACTTCTGTTGGTGAAAGAGACAGGATTTCAGCCACACAGAGCTCTTCTTCAGGTCTAAGAAAGGTACTCCCAGCATCACAGCTAAATGCAAGGTAGAACACATTGTTTAGCATAAGTAGTTAGCAGATAGTGTAAGGGACCAATCAAGGTATAGTGGCCTATTACCACCTCTGCAGTCACAGGACAACGGTGGGATTCTTTAACAGCCTTCAGTTCAGTACAGATCTTAATCCCATGCTTAACTTCGAGCATATGAGTAGTGCCATTGGCTTCAGTGGAAGGCTCACGTGATTAAGTTGTTTGCTGATTTGGAGCCATCTTTAGGTAGATCTTTCACACAAACCATCACTGTTAGCGGAGTTCCTACATAGCAGAATGGGATCTATCAGTAGGAAAAGATCTCTTATGGGAGACCTCTCTTCACTCCCCGAAACTGCAGGCTTCAGGGCCACTGGCTGCTGTGACTGGAGGCTCTGGAAGGCCAACTAGTCACTCCTAGTGGGGAGCAAGATCACAAACCACTTCTCTTGGTTGCTGTTGGGAGTTCTTGTAGTAAGAGATTCTTCTTTACTGCTCCCACTACGTGATGGCCAGCTTTTCCAGGCAAGCTTGGAGAAGTAGGGGGCAGTGACAGTCTTTTTGAAAAGTATCAATTCTTATCAATCTGACAATGGTAATTGTTGCATTCCAGAGGATTTAAAATTAATTCATAATGAAGTTTCACTCTTCTAGAAGACAAATGAAGCTTCACTATAAGAGGAGTGAGATTCAGCTGAAAGTGACTTTCCCTTCACTTGAAGTGCAGCGTCACTAGAGCACTATATGAGTTGCAGTATAAGTAGGTTGTATTGTATATACTATTTGTGTCTGTTTGATTGACAGAATACTCTTACTTTACATTGATCTATAATGTCATAGCCTGCACTTTTGTTTCAGTTTTTTATGTGCCAATATAATGTAGAAAATGGTTGACTATGTTTTGGATGATTTTTATATGTATAATCTGAAGTGAGAAGTTTGTTATATTTTTTTCTGTTTTCTTTATACCTCTATTGACTTTTAAGGTTTTCTTTACCTAGCATTTCTTCTTTTGCTTTTTAAGATTACAGAATTTTTTCCTACTTAGTTTTGTAAAGAAAAACTTTGTCTCCTACTTTTTTCCTATTGCTAACATTATCTGCAGTTCAAATAGGAACATGGCAAGCAAAATCTCAGAGTGAAGGAAAGCTTAGAAAAATGAAACAACCTCTCCAGACTGGCACAAAAGAATAGCTGACTTAAGTCAAATCTGTGCCAGTTTAGTTACAACAATGAAAACCTTTCATTCAAAGCAATTCAAGAGGTCAGGAGCAGGTTTGAATCCCCCAAAAATCAACTGTTTTAAAAATATAATTGTCAGCATCCTAATTTTTGAAGTCTTTGTTACTTTGAATTTAATCTCTAACTTTTCTAAACTAATACTAAGAAGTTCCCCAAACAGCTCAGAAACATTACAATATTTTTCTGCACTACTGTTTTAATAGATTGGCATTTTTCCAATGTGAGTTTCATTTGACTTGGAGTCTTTAAAACATTTTTCTTTCTTTCATGAACTAGGTTATAGCCCAAAGGTGTTTCATTCTTCTGCAGATTCCTACTTTACTGAAAAAATTCTCTCCTCTAAACTAAGATTTTAATTGGATAGTCTTTCTTCATTTTGCCTTTCCGTTACTCTGTTACAGTCCTCTTAGGCCTTCTCAATACAGCATGGTTTTAAAAACAGAAAGACTGGTTAGGCCCCGGTTCTGCAGAAACTTTCGCAGACTGTGACACAGTGGACCTACTCTTGTGCATGAAGGCAGTCAGATACGCAAATGTCTGTAGGTTCAGGACCTTATATTGTCTGAATATAAGACTACTTTACTTGGATGAAAAATGTTCTAGGAATTCTACTATTGTTCACTGATGCTGGACCGCAGTTCAAAAAATTAATGTACACATAGTGATGTTGTGATAATTCTTCCAGGGTTCCACTGTTGCCTAGCTGTACCACTAAATGTTTCTACATAATGAAGTCAAGTGGACTTTGTACTGTAGGCCAATAACATAAGTTTTAACACAGGCACTTAATACAGCTTATATATTAAGTGTTTGAATTTCTACCTACATCCATGCCTTAATCAGATTCAGTAGATGCTAAATAGTGTTAAATATTAAACTCCATCAGTAGTCTGTGGCCTTGATCACTCAGAATTCTAATAAATATAATTATTTCCTTATCCAAGAGTGCTTGTGAGTTCTGGGTATATCTTGCTCTGAGATGCACACGTGCTAAAATAGTTAAAAGATCTAAAACATGAATTCCTGTGAACTTTATTATCAAGAACAAATACTGATATGATAGGTAAATTATTAATTTACTATAGGTATAAGCATAAGTTCTGTTTTATATGAAAAATAATCCCTTAAGATCAACTGAATATAATTGCTACAAAGATTCTTACGTTTAATCCATTATATAATTTTAAGTAAATTCTAGAAATGAAAAATGTTATTACCAACCACATAGGTGGCAGTTCTCTTTTAATTTCCCTATGTGTGTGTAACTTTTTTTTTTTTTTAATTAATGCTAGTTAGGTGTATGCATGAAGTACAGAATAAATTATTCCGCTTTGTTGCTGTAGGAATTCTACAGAAGAACTTCCCATTTTCTAAAGTGTCATAGAATTGTTTCTTGCAATAA